>NC_091993.1:1399026-1749515 GCF_044704955.1 Pristiophorus japonicus
CAGTTGGGTTCAGGGGATCCACGATGAGGCAGGTGGTTGTGAGCTCTGGTGGATGAACTGGTAATGTGTAGTGTAATTGTTAAACCTTTGCTAATAAACCAACTAGTTCTTAATAGCAATGTGTTGCTATGAATTCTTAAGCAAAGAACCTATGAAGCAAATACATTACAAGCGTAAACAATCGTGACCCGAGGAAAGCCCAGAACTCTCACGATATATTTCATCTTTAAATATGACAATTATAGTTTCAACTCATTCAACCATCATTCCTGCACATCAGGCATTGTAAGAGCTCAAACACGAATAATGGCCACTTGGTTGATGTACGTTGCATCATATCTCAGCCTGAGTAAACGCTTTCAGGATAAGAGAAAAAATATAATAAAATATTAAAACATTAATTCAAAGCATTAAAAATTAAACATTAGTGGGTTGAATTTGATTATGGCTGTTTTTGAGGAGATGTCACTGCCTGAGTGCTGATTTTGCCGCTAGGTGTTAGGTGCAGCCTCAAAATGCCGAATTCGGTTTTGACACCCAGAGATGAGAGAGCAGCACTAAAAGTGGCGTTGCACACATCCTCGGTGCCAATGGGGCGGGAGCTCAGGAAGCCCACTCAATTTCCCGGTGGGAGGCTGCCGGCATGCGAGTTGGAAAACCCATACACATGTACTTCCCCACTGATGCAACCTGTAAATAAATGTTGAAATAGATAAAGAAAAAAACTTACCTTGATCTTTGGGCAATTCCGCCCAAGATCCACTATGTTCGCACCACTTTTTGCCGGCTGTACGATCGCCTGCCGATGAGCCCACCGTAGAAATGCAATATCGCAACAGTGGCGCCAAGAGGGCATTGCACGACAGATGAGGTCACCACGTGGGTGGCGTTACCTCGTGGACCCTCCACTAAATACCAACTCAATTTCCACAAAGACCTGGACAACACTTACCGCCAACAGTAGGCCTTTGCCACCTGGTTGCCGCGCATCACCGGCATTAACGGGCAGCGTTATCAAGGGAATTTCCGCCACTAGAAGGGTGAAGTGATACATTTTGGAAGGAAAAATGAGGAGAGACAATATAAATTAAATGGTACAATTTTAAAAGGGGCGTAGGAACAGAGAGACCTGGGAGTTTACATACAGAAATCTTTGAAGCTGGTAGGACAAGTTGAGAAGGCTGTTAAAAGTATACAGGATCCTGGGCTTTATAAATAGAGGCATAGAGCACAAGCACAAGGAAGTTATGTTTAAACCTCTATAAATCACTGGCTAGCCCTCAGCTAGAGTATTGTACCCAATTGTCAAGGCCTTGGAAAGGGTATAGAGGAGATTTACCAGTTTGAGGGACTTCAGCTTTGTGAAGAGACGAGAAAAACTGGGACTGTCTCCTTAGAGCAGAGAACATTAAGGGGAGATTTAATCTAATTCAAAATGATGAGGGGTTTTGATAGAGTGGATAGTGAGAATCTGTTTCCACTGGCAGGACGGTCGATAACCAGAAGACACAGATCCCCAGATCTCAGGTAAGTGGTTGGGAAGGATGGAATGCTGAGGCCTGGGGAGGCCCAAGGTGACCAGAGGAGAAACTCTGCACCTCCTGGTCCACAAGGAAACCAAAGAAAAGAATAAAATAAAATTAACTTATCTTTCTGGGCCTCCTCTGGCTCTGACTCCTGTAAAGTATTTGCTTCTTTGCTTAAGAATTCATAGCAACACATTGCTATTAATAACTAGTTGGTTTATTAGCAAAGGTTTAACAATCACACTACACATTACCAGGCTCACAACCACCTACTCATCATGGATCCCCCAAACCCAATTGGCTGGGGTTTTATTGAGTCTTGTGAACATCATGTGACTGGCTAAGCCACTCCCAACTCAACAGCTCATTACAACTCCTTTCATTGCCAAGTTGGCCTGGCAGGAAATCCACGATGACTACTCCAATCAGGCCTTGGGTTAAAATTGCAGTCCGGCCCCTTTGATGTCATTGGTGCACGATCTGCACATTTAAAGAAGGACCCTCAAAAGCGTAGGTTAAAATTACAGCGGATAGCAGGGGTAAATGGCTGCTGCCATTTTAACTGCCCAGTTTTCACTGGGTGACAGGTTAAAATTGGCCCTTACATGTTTACTGAGGAAGAAAATAGGTGCTGTCTTTGAAATCTGCAGAGCAGGAATCTAAGGCTCATTTCCAGTAAGATGCTTCTTTGCTTCTGGAATAGATTCACTACTAATGTGTTCCAAATTGCTCCAGGGAATTGATTAATGGTTATTTCCTGTGACTTCACTTCAGAGCAAACACTCCCACACAGTGGCTCAAGTACAGGCCTGGGCGGGAGAATGACAGCTTCGAAGTAGGCTGGCAGAAGCTGTTCCAAGTGGTTTTGTCCCAGGAAATCAGTGCACCGAGTAAGTAATTTATCACTGTCCTAGTCCAGAGATGGACTGAATATAACCAGAATAACCGGGATATAAACTGGACCAATTCTGGTATCTAGCCTGCTCATTGGATGCAAACAAATCCTTCTGTAGTTTAAGCATTTGTACTTGAAAAATACAAAATCCCTCCCACTTGTAATTGACTGCCAGAAGGCATCAGAAACTGCCCAGGCATAATTCTGCTCTCTAATTTTCCCTCATTCCGTATCACAAGATAATTACAGAAGTGAAGGACTAATCCATCCATGTGGAAGCACCCTACAGTGCCACCCCACCCCTACACCCATTCCATTTACCTCCTGAATGGTTCCAATACTCTAAATCGGAGTTCTTTCTCATAACTCCAATTTCTAACATTAGGGATCAGCCTTGTGGCTTTTCTTTGCACTACATAACATAAGAACATAAGAAAGAGGAGCAGGAGTACGCCATTTGGAGCCTCGAGCCTGTTCTGCCATTCAATAAGATCATGGCTGATCTGATCTTGGCCTCAATTCCACTTTCCTGCCTGCTCCCCATAACCCTTCACTCCCCTATCAATCAAAAATCTGTGTATCTCCCCTTTAAATATATTCAATGACCCAGACTCCATAGGTCTCTTGGGTAGAGAATTCCAAAGATTCACGACCCTCTGAGAGAAGAAATTCCTCCTCATTTCCGTTTTAAATGGGCAACCCCTTATTCTGAAACTATGCCGCCCCTAGTTCTAGATTCCCCCTCGAGGGGAAACATTCTCTCTGCATCTACCCTGTCAAGCCCCCTTCCACTGCCTTTGAATATCTCTCTTGCATCTCAGGGAGCAGAACTGAGCACTGTCCTCAAGCTGCGGTGTGTCCAGAGCACTGGTACAGTTTGGTCAGACTTCCCGTGACTTACATTCCAATTGTCTTGGCTATGTAGTTCAACATTCTATTGGGTTTCTGCACTACATTGGTTGAACATGTTTAGTGTCAAGTCCATTAAGACTCCCAGGTTTCCTTTAATTTCACCCACAACTATTTCCGCACCGTTCATGGAGTGCGTGTGTTGCTTAGTTTTCCCTTCCTATTTACGGTATCCTGCACTTGACTGCATTAAAGTGATATATCTACATACTTATTTTGTTCCACTCACCCTGTAATTTCCTTTGGGCTAGGCTTTCCACTCAGTAATGTGTGGCGCGCTGAGAGATACCACAGATGTCGCTAGCTGAAGCCTGAAAGGAGCCCGATGCGTAGAAGGATAGTGCCGCAGTAACCTTTACCTCAACAGGCAGTGTGGTCCTGATGGTGCTGGTAGGCTGCAGATCCCCCTTGATGAGCTGGCATAGCTCATCGATGACCTCCTTTCAGAAACGCAGCCTCCTAAGGCACGTGTTATCAGACAAGTTGAGGTAAGATTGCTTTTCCCTGTAAGTCCGTCGGCTGTACATTCTCCTCCTCCGCATTAGTCTGCCACCTCTTTGATTGGGCCCTTCACTAAACCCTTCACTAAACCCAACTTCAGACTCCAACATGTGAGCATTTACAAGTAATGATAGAGAAGTTACAGACCCCATCACTATCACTATCAATATTGCCATAAATGACCTTTGCACTAAAATAAATCTAAATATAAATGTGAGTGGATCAATCAGTAACTATAAGGCCCTTAAATAACTCACAAATTTAAGCAGCTTCTCACTTTCTCCGCGTTCAAAACGGTGTCCGCCGTGCCGAGTTCTGTGAGGAACGCCAGATAAAAACAGCTTTTCTCCAGCGATGTCCAGCAATCTTCTCGGCGAGCAATCAGCCCGGCGATGTGTGGGCAATGTGCCGAAAGTTGTGCTGGGCATGTGTGGGCGATGTGTGGGCGATCACCTCGGCGCTGTGACACACAAAAGTTGGGCCGGCAATTTTTCGGCAATGTTCTGGCCCAACTTTCCACTTTAAGGGAAATGGGCAATAGCCTGCCTTTTTGGGTGATAAATGGGCGATAGCCCAGCGATCTCGAATGGAAAGTCCAGCCCATTGATTTCACTGTCTCTCGCGCAGTCTCTCTCAGCACTCAGCACTCTAGGATTAATAACACTGCCTATTATGTTTGTTTTGAGCTCGTTTAGCTTGACCAGGACTTCCATGACATTTATTTTGAAGTGATTTTACTTTGGTGGTTTCTGTTTGAGGAATGCACATTAACTCATGTCTTCCCCTATGAATAACTGGAGGAACTAACAAACAAAATATTTATTATTTTATGCTAATTCTTAATTTTGATTTTATGGTTTCTATTTTTTATGTTACAGAATTAAAATATTTTTCCATATTATGTTTAACCATTGTATTTCTTATGAGGGAATCCCTTCCTCTTTCGAGCTGCAGGATTGTAGAGGCTATTTTTCTTCTTTAATAATGCTGTTAGTTTGTATGTTAAACTGTAGGAGTAACTTCACCACACGGACTGCAGTGGTTCAAGAAGGCAGCTCACCACCACCTTCTCAAGGGGCAATTAGGGATGGGCAATAAATGCCGGCCTTGTCAGCGATGCTCACATCCTGTGAACGAATAAAAATAAATTAGGGTCATGTTTGTTTAGCCTGGATTTTGGTCTGTATTTATCATGAAATGTTCAGTATTATACCTTTAAAGGTGTACTACCTGTCCTCCACTGACATTTCCTTGAACAACCACTGCCAATCTATTTCCTTTAATTGTTCCCTCATTTCATTGAACTTAGCCCCTTTAAGGTTATATATCTATCCCCTGGTCTTAGGTATTTCTGAGGCCAGATGATAATAAATGTTATCATTCTGTTGTTCCAAGGATGCTGCAACTTCCATTTCCTGTATGTTACTTGGATCATTTACACATATTAAGTCAAGATGAGCGCTGCTTATTGCTGTTTTAATGCACTGGGTCATAAATAAATTATGCATTGGTTTTACCAACTCTGATTCTGAAACACTGTTCCGTCAGTTTATATTTGGCTGATGGAATAATCCCTTCAAATTAACTTTCCTATTCTAAAAATACCCTTTTTGTCTCTTCATTGAACAATTCATGCCTCGTATACTAATCTAGAGTAGCATTCCCCCAGCAGTAGCTTGAATTTTTTTGCACTAGAGTTTTCCACCCACAGTAGTTAAGTCTGTTGCTTTTCCCTTCCATGAAAAGAAAGAAAGACTTGCATTTATCTAGCACCTTTCAGAACCACCAGGTGTCTCAAAGTGTTTTACAGCCAATGAAGTTCTTTTGGAGTGTAGTCACTGTTGTAATGTTGGAAACGCAGCAGCCAATTTGCACACAGCAAGCTCCCACAAATAGCAATGTGATAATGACCAAATAATCTGTTTTTGTTATGTTGATTGACGGATAACTATTGGCCCCAGGACACCAGGGATAATTCCTCTGCTCTTCTTCGAAATAGTGCCATGGGATCTTTTACCTCCACCTGAGAGAGCAGATAGGGCCTCGGTTTAACGTCACATCCAAAAGACAGCAAAACTCTCCCTCAGCAGTGCACTGGAATGTCAGCCTAGGTTTATGTGCTCAAGTCCCTGGAGTGGGACTTGAACCCACAATGTTCTGACTCAGAGATGAGTGTGCTGCCCACTGAGCCACAGCTGACACAGTCAGCTTTGACAGTGACGTCAACATTGTTTACTTTCCAGCTATCCCTGACATGTAGAAGCACACCTGTAGAGGTATACTCCACCTCCTTTTTCATCCACAGAGTTTTTTGTAGGCACTCTACACTCCTCAATCTTGTATTCACCTCCATCCTATTATTTAGCCATGTTTCTGATATTCCCACCAGAACCTCTGGCCACAATGTTACCTACCGCGGCGGGTCTGTGTGGATGATGTTTGTAGCTGGTGTCGCTGCTGGCTCCACCCCGGCCTCTGAAATGAATTTCCATTGAGATTGGGCTTGTTAAGCCCGCCCAGCGCGTTTGCCGACCAATTAGAGGATGCGGGTCTGGTGACGTCATTTGATGACGTGTCATCAGCCGGTTTCCTTAAAGGGACCATGGCCAACTTTCTTTTAACATTTGTGCTGTCAATGTTCGACAGCAGAGGGCTGTCCCTTGATTCCCTCCATATGCTTCGGGAGGGAAGCACAGCAAGCAGGGAGGTCCTCTTCCCTTCCCATGGGCAGAAGAGACCTCCCCAGGGGATCAACGCAGCCTGGTTGCACATTGCACAGGAGGGCACAAGCAGGGATGTGGTCAGGAGGACCTGGGTGCAGTGCCACAAACGTTTCAATGATCTCAGTAGATCACAAAACATTGGTATAAAGCCACACTCAACCTCATCCTGCTGTGCCTCTCATCACATCCCCATCACACTGCCTTGCCTAACCTACTCCTGCACATCCTCACTCACACCGACTTACCTTGCACCTCCACCCATCCCTCACTATCTACATTATCACATCCCCATCTCACTAGCCACCCTCACACTCACCCTCATCCTAGTGCAAGCATACCAACTAACAACACACAAGGGTAGGCACTTGGGTGTTTTATGCAATGTGCATGTAAAGTTTCTGTTAATATGGTGTCAAACATTGAAACCTTTATTTTCACCACTTTGCATTCTTGGATAGATTTGTGTGCACCTTTGGAAGTGGCTTAGTGAGTTGCAGTGAATGGTGAGACATAACGCCACCCCCGCAATGGTGATGTGTGTGAAAGGAATGGCTTGGGCATTGCCGGGATGTTTTGTGGTGCTGGTGGGGGGTGGTGCCAATCTGACACGGTGCTGACATCTTCGTCAGAAGCGTGGTGGTTCGGCGCACTAACTGCGGGGCGCGACACTGCTGTGCCCGCAAACTCCAGGGTAATTTCCCGGGAGGTGGTAGCGCTCCCCTCCCCTGGGCAAAAACTGTTAGTGCCCCCCCCCCCCCAGAGGCACGAATGGGGCTATAAAAAGGGGCAATTTCGCACCCAGATTTTCTGGTCATTATCTCATTGCTGTTTGTTGCATGCAAATTGGCTGCCACATTTCCTACATTATAACCGTTCAAAAGTACTTCATTGGCTGTAAAGCGCTTTGGGATGTCCTGAGGTCATGAGCAGGGCTATATAAATGCAAGACTTTCTTTCTTTCATGTACATGCATCTTAATACACCAACAGTGAACAGAGACACTTACTTAGATTATGAATATGGATGTGGGTAAAATAAAGAATTAAATTTCATATGGATAAAATAAAGAAATGAACCTTTAAAGTACTGTGGACAAGTTATCTCATTCGGCCGTGGCTGGATCACTGGAATAACTCAAGTTTCACTAGCAGTTCCTGATTTAAGTCTTGAAAATGCATCAATAATTGATCTCGTTGTGAAGGAGCAGATTTTTCGGGAACTGAAGGTAATTATCTGGGATAAAAGTCTCCTTGCTGATACCTGTGAGTCCTAAGGCTTTTATCTTTTATAATTAAGAGGTAGCGCTGCATTGAGGTTATTTAAATGTTATGATCACACCCGTGGCTAGGGGCCAGGTGCTGATTGTGAAACTCATTAACGTGGACTCTGCTTATGAGAAAGTAACTGGGACGAGGATGAAAGAAATAATTTTGCAGAGTTGATAATTGCTGCTGAGACGTTCTGTGGTGAGTAGGATGTCTGACAAGCATCTCAGGTGATCCATCAGCCACACCCAGTGACAGTGTGTCTGCCTGTAAAGGTTCTGAGAATGATGGATAACAGGCATCGCTGGTGTAACCTACAGCGTGTTTCTGTCGATCACATTTTTCAGTGTATAATGCACGTCATTTTATATTTCAAAAATAGCCAGTGCTCGCCATTGTCAGAGCATGGACATTATTGTCCAACTAGAACTCAAGCTGATGTAAAGGACACACGCGGCAGAAAGATCAGCGGAAACTCCGTTTACATGTCTATCGAGGGTTTCCTCTGATCTTCCACTGAAGTTATAGCATGCCAATCAGAAGAGCCCATGAGGAAATTCCTGACATTATCGAGGAGCCATATTACACAATTCATATCCCACAAATGGGCAATTTGATCAAGTTGAAAAGAAAGAAAGACTTGCATTTATATAGCGCCTTTCACGACCTCAGGCGTCCCAAAGTACTTTACAGCCAATGAAGTACTTTTGAAGTGTAGTCACTGCTGTAATGTAGGAAACACAGCAGCCAATTTTTTTCCCACAAACAGCAATTGATAATCTGATTTTTGGTGATGTTAATAGAGGGATAACTATTGCCAAGGACACTGGGAATAACGCCCCTATTTTTCTTCGAAATAGTGCCACGGGATCTTTTACGTCCATCTGAGAGAGCAGATGGGGCCTTGGTTTAACACCTCATCCCAAAGACAGCACCTCTGACAGTGCAGCATTCCCTCAGTACTGCAATGGAGTGTCAGCCTAGATTTTTGTGCTCAAGTCTCTGGATTGGGACTTAAACCCACAACCTTTTGACTCCGAGGCGAGGGTGCTACCCACTGAGCCACGGCTGACACTTTATGATTCCAACCTACAAATTACGGTTATAGTTGCCTGTGATTATTGGTCAGTATTGCAAGTATATTATCCCACAGCTTCTCATTGTGTATTCTGTTTATACCACAAATTGAGTAATGACAATTATAGAGGATAGATTTTACGAGTGTAGTGGTTATAGTACTGCAGCAGCAACCCAGAGTTCAAATCCCATTGTGGCAATTTGTGAAACTGAAATCAATGGATCTAGTAACTTGTCGGTTGGCACCATAAAAAATGACAATGAAATTGGCCAGGTTGTTGATTAAAAGAAAACCCCAGCTGGTTCACTAATGGCCTTCAGGGAAGGGAACTTGCTCGCTGAACCATGTCTGGCCTACACACAACTCCAGTCCCACACCACATAGTTGACTTTTAGTATCCTCTGATGCAGCCAAATAAGTCATTCCCTTGTAAAAACAAGCAGTGCCAGGGCAATCAGAGATGGGCAATAAATGTGGCCTTGCGCAAGTTACCCACATCCCAAAATCAGATTTTTTTTAAGTTACGACATTTTTAATGGTGCCATTATTTCAGTACTGCACTGAAGTGTCAGTTTAGATTATGGAGGGAATTTTAACTTCAAAAAGTGGGTGGGTTTGGAGCATGGCAGTAGTTAAATTGTTCAAAATGGGATTCCCGACCCGATCCCGACTCCAACCCGCCCACTTCCTGTTTTAACAGAGGCGGGATGGGAGCAGGATGAGGGCAGGTGACCAACCCGCTCCCAGGGGGCGGAGCATCAATTTAAATATTATAATGAGGCTGCAAGACTCTTTTTTAAACTCCATTTTGTTTTTATCTGCATGTGGACGGGTTTTACACAATTCGTAAAACCCGACAGTTTCAGCAAGGCAGGGACTGCTGGATCCAGGAGGTAAGTGACTTTGTACATACCTCCTGGATCCAGGGTCCCTGCTTAACTAACCCATCGCAATCGGACACCCCCTTATGAGGCCTGCGATCACCATCCCGGACACCTCCCCCAGGCCTCCCCCCACAACGATGGAACTGAAGTCAGGTCGATCATCCGGTGGCCAACCTCCATCTACTCTTCACTCGCCCTGATCATCTGGCCCTGATTGTCTCCCGGCCTCTGAACCCTGGTCCTCTCACATTCCTCTGATCCTTTGCCCGGCCCCTGATCCTCTCTCCCCCCTTAACCCCCCCCCGCCCCCCCCACATCCTGATCCATTTAACAACCCGGCCCTCACGCAAATCCTCCCTCCTCTGTCCAGTCGAAGGCCCTACCCTCCCGCAGTCAGGCAGCCGCTGGCTGCGGGCAGGAAACCCAGGCCTCACATGCAAATCAGGCCCTGCCGTTAAAGTCGGCGGGGCCTGTGGGAATCCCAGCCTCCTGGCATCCCCAATTGTCTGAGAGACCCCCTCCCACTCCCAAACCGCTTTCCTCCACAACATTCCAGCCTACGTGTTCAAGTCTCTGGAGTGGGACTAGACCCATGACCTTCTGAGTTAAAAGTTGAAGCAAACGAAGGCAGTCCCATCAAGCTGAAGAATGAGGAAGAGACATTGGAGGAGGATGGTCCGGGCAATCACATCAAAGGTTGCAGAGTGGTTGAGGAAGATAAGGAAGGATAGTACACCGTGATCACAGTGCCAGACACTGTTGTTTGTGACTTTGGTTACAGCCTATTGGTGTTGTGAGAGGGAGGGAAATCTGATTGGAAGGATTGAAACACAAATGTCCAGGAGAAAATCAACTACAATTAAGCCTAGTTAAGACTTTGGTCAAGGGCGGATTAACCACAGGGCAGATGGGGCTGTAGCCCCAGGCCCACCAAAGAACATAGACCCACCAAATAAATGTAGGAAAAAAAATATAAGGCCTCCCACATAGGCTGAATAGAATAGACAATAACAGAGGAAAAACAAGACCGAGGAAAATAGATTCACTTGTTTATACCTGTATAAAGAAATACCTATATACACTAATGTACCTATGTACAGAACAGAATATGTACCAGCCTGTTTTATTTCACATGTTATTGCATGCATATATGTATTGGAATCTAGTATTGCAATGTTATCAGAACCAGAATATTTACCTACTCGATACAAAATAAATGCTTGACTCTACAGGCCTATGTTTTCAGACACAGAATCAGAATCATATACATAATGTAATGAACATGAACAAACATAACTATCGGCCCATTGGGCTCAGTTTGCCCCAGACCCATCAGACCCATCAGACCCATCAGACCCATCGGGCCCATCAGGCCCATCAGACTCATCGGGCCCATCAGACCCATCAGACCCATCGGGCCCATCAGACCCATCAGACCCATCGGGCCCATCAGGCCCATCAGACCCATCGGGCCCATCAGACCCATCAGACCCATCAGACCCATCAGACCCATCAGGCCCATCGGGCCCATCAGACCCATTGGGCCCATCAGACCCATCAGACCCATCAGACCCATCGGGCCCATCAGGCCCATCAGACCCATCGGGCCCATCAGACCCATCAGACCCATTGGGCCCATCAGACCCATCAGACCCATCAGACCCATCTGACCCATCAGGCCCATCAGACCCATCAGGCCCATCAGACCCATCAGACCCATCGGGCCCTGACTTTGGTTAACCAGGATGATCCTTGCTGGAAATGAAAACCTTTTGCAGAAGGCAGCACATATCCAAAAGTGGAGTTAAAGGAGAAACTGTTCCATTCAATTGATATGTAATTCTGAAGGATAAATATAAAAATATCGGTGGATTTTTAATATTTTTAAGCCCCCCTTTGTCGCTGTGTTTATTCAATAAAATGGGTCTATTCTGCAGCACAAAATCCCTCACCTTAATGAATGCAAAAGTCCTAAAAAAAATCAAACCTTCTGTCGTCAAAGTACTGAATCTCTTGATTGCTGTGGTTACGATCTGCTTGATGCACAGGCATAGCAGTTGCCCCATACAGTTGCGAAAGTGACTAGTAATGCCCACTGACCTCGCTGGGGAGAACAAATCAGGCTGACGCAGGATTTTGTTCTGTCTGGCATTCGTAATGAGCCATTACGCTGGTCCCTGCCTCGCAGCATTGTTCGAGCAGGTCAAGTAGCAAAGATTCAATTACTGATGACTCTTCAGTTCACCCACATACCACCTGCTGTCTAGAACTGATTAGTTGGCAAGTGCAACAGTTAGCAATGACATTCTCACAGGATGGTGTCACGGAGGGGTCAAGACACCCAACATCAGCATTGGAATGACAAGGGACAGATGCGCAGCTCTGACGAATGCTGAGACGCATTAGTCTAAGGTTATGATGACTGTATTTATTAGTCATTCTGATGAATGAATAATCATTCATCAAAGGAAGAGAACTGATTCACCAGTGACAGACAAACACCTGGGAAACCACATAGTGCTATAATTGGATGTATTCATTTCAGAAGCCAGTTCTCGTAGAGTTTATCCATCCAGTTTAGTAATAGATGTGCAATATTTTATTAAGAAAAGCTCAGACAAAAGGACCAAGAGGTTCACAGGATTCAACAATAATCATTTCAAGATGATTGATTGACATCTATTTATGGCATGTTGGCCAAACTACACTGTGTGAGACTGAGAGATAAATCACGCTAGACAGCTTTCACACTACGCCACATGGTCCTGCAATTTTGAGAGTTGTATTCTTTATTGTGATTAGCTGTAACACCACAGGGACCTGAAGATTATATTCAGATGTGCAGGTGCCATTTATATGAGAAGTTAGATGCAACTTCAAGTCGATTTGATCTGGATGGCTTCATTTCACTGAGGAAGTCTTTACTTACTGCATCAAACCAAGGCCCTGTCTGCTCTCTCAGATGAACATAAAATATCCCACAGCACTATTTGAAGAAGTGTCCTGGCCAATATTTATCACTCAACCAACATCACAAAAAAACAGATGATCTGGTCATTATCTCATTGCTGTTTGTTGGACCTTGCTGTGCTCAAATTGCCCGCTGTGTTTCCTGCATCATCACAGGCAGTCCCTCGGAATCGAGGAAGACTTGCTTCCACTCCTGAAGTGAGTGCTTTGGTGGCTGAACAGTCCAATACGAGAGCCACAGACTCTGTCACAAGTGGGACAGACAGTCGCCGAGGGAAGGGGTGGGTGGGGCTGGTTTGCCGCACGCTCCTTTCACTGCCTGCGCCTGACCTCTTCACGCTCTCGGCGTTGAGACTCAAAGTGCTCAGCGCCCTCCCGGATGCACTTTCTCCACCTAGGGCGATCTCTGGCCAGGGACTCCCAGGTGTCAGTGGTGATGTTGCACTTTATCAGGGAGTCTTTGAGGGTGTCCTTGTAACGTTTCCGCTGCCCACCTTTGGCTCGTTTGCCGTGAAGGAGCTCCGAGTAGAGCACTTGCTTTGGGAGTCTCGTCTGGCATGCGAACTATGTGGCCTGCCCAGCGGAGCTGATCAAATGTGGTCAATGCTTCAATGCTGGGGATGTTAGTCTGGATGAGAACACCGATGTTGGTGCACCTGTCCTCCCATGGGATTTGCAGGATTTTGTGGAGACATCGTTGGTGATACATCTCCAGCAACTTGAGGTGACTTCTGTACATCGTCCATGCCTCTGAGCCATACAGGAGGGTGGGTATTACTACAGCCCTGTAGACCATGAGCTTGGAGGTAGATTTGAGGGCTTGGTCTTCGAACACTCTTTTCCTCAGATGGCCGAAGGCTGCACTGCGCACTGGAGACGGTGTTGAATCTCTGCATCAATGTCTGCCTTTGTTGATAAGAGACTCCCGAGGTATGGGAAGTGTTTCCTGCACCTTAACAGTGACTACACTTCATTGGCTGTGAAATGCTTTGGTACGTCCTGAGGTTGTGAAAGCAGCAAATTATTTCTTTCTTTATCCATCTTCGCAGCTGTGAAAGTTGCAAGCAGAAAATCCTTGAAACTGTCAAAAATAAAGGGGGAAAGCGCATTCAGACTGCAACTTCAGGATTCCCGCATGTACCTGCGCTCACTTTCAAGCCTGGACCACAAATTCCGGGCCATAATGTAGCATGACTTTTCTCCATCCTGTGTAAGGTTGCTTTGGGCAATGAATATTATGGACTAGTGTTCGGTGCCTGTCTTTGACCATGTGTGAGAGCCCCAAGGTGCCCTTTATAATTGGTGCCATATGAAGGAGATTTATGAGGAAGATGAGTCTTGGAGGCCACGAAGTGAATGAACTGGACACGGCAATTGAAGAGATGAAAGGAAAGTGAAGACCAAAAGACAAAAAAGAAAGAGTGCTCAGCTATTTATCATCAGAAATGATGGGTCGCCATAGAAACTCATGAAATGGAGGATGGAGGGAAAGATGCAATCTTCACGTGGCTGCCCTGAGAATAATATTACGAACGGAAAAAGGAGAAATAGATCTCCAAAGATTTAATTTTGATGATTTCATGCAAAGGGAGTAAAGGAAGAACTTACATTTACCTTTTCATGTCCTGAGGAGATCCCAATGAATTACTTGCTTCACAGCAAATTAATTACATTTTGAAGTGCAGTTAATGTTGTTTTGTAGGCAAACATAGCAGTCAGTTTGCACATAGCAGTGTCCCACTAACAGCAAATGAGATACATTACCAGTTAATCTATTATCATGGGGCCCGAGTTTGATCACCTTACTGCCCACTGCCACCGACATTCCTCCTGAAGTACCACCCACTGACACTTACAGGGTGGTCTGGAACGGGCGGGAAAGGAGAGCCGCCGGGAACCACCCGCTGACGTAAGTGAACGGCCGAGCTTCCGCCTGCCGAGCTCCCAGATTGGTGCGGGCGGGAGTCAGTGCCACAGCGGGGTGGAGCGCTGGCTGGAGGCTGGTCTGTCCCCAACAGTAGGTAGGAAGATCCTGAAAAAAAGATTAGTGAACTTTTTTGATTTTTTTTTCACAGCACAGCGACGTACCTCAATGGTGACCCCGGAAGGTCTTCCGATAGATTTTTTTTTCCCAACGATTTTAATTTTCAGCTCTTCGACCCTCCATGGGCCCGACTCCATCCTCGGTGGCACTTGGGCCGAGAATAAGACCTCCCGCCCGCTGCTGCCCAGATTGGCGTCGTACGTCGCAGATTTTGCCGCTCGCCCCCACACAAAGTACCGTCAGGGATCTCTACGGCCATCGGCGGTCCTTTGGATGGCACTTGGATGGGCGGAGGCCTTCACCAAATTCGGGCCCAAGGTGTTGGTTGAAGGAGAAATATTGGTCAGGACAGTTGAAGAACTCACAGCTTTTCAAGTCAACCATGGGATCTTGAACTTGCACTTGGGTAAGCAAATGGGGCCAGGGTTTAACGTCCCATGCAAGCGTCTGCACCTCCAGCAATGTAGCACTCCTTCAGTATTGCATGGGAGTATCAGCCTAGATTATGTGCTAAAGTTCTGGAGTGGGATTTAAGATCAGTTGCTCACTCAGGCAAGTGCTATCACTGAGCCAAGCTGACACGTTGCAAAATAAAAGAGCTTCTTCCAGCCATCTGCTTCATTAAGCAATCATCCCAAAGTTCAGTTGAGGTGCTATGACATATTGCCCAATGTCCGATGATCATACTGTATACAGATTGTGTGTTTGTGTTTATAGTTCGCTACTTTTATTTACTCAAGTTTTGACTCTGAAATCTGAGCCATTTTTTTGGCTTGGTTTGAGATGAGCTCATCCTGGAAAATCTATGACTTGCCCACCCTTAGTAAACATCTCATTTAATTGTTTACTTGAATGTGGAATTTGAAGAAAAACATTCACTGCTCTGAGATGAGATGCACAGAGTTTTACTTTCGCAGAGTGGTAGAAATCACAAAGCAGAAAGACCCCGTCACACTTGAAGAGGCTGGCTCTTCAAATGGAGCGCTCTACGCTAATCCCACTTCCCTGCCCATTCCCCGTATCATTTTATATCCTTCCTCCACAAATATGTTCTGATTCTATTTTGAATGATGCATCTGCCTCAATGGTCACTTGTAGTAAACCATGCTTCACATGGTGTAATGTATGCACCTGTGAGTATGCTCACAGGTTTGTAGAGCTGTTGTGAACAGGTCCAGGCAGCGGGCGGTCGAGGGGGTCGTTCAGCCCGACTGCCTGTCTCTCTTCTGCGGTTACATCCGAGCCAGGGTGTCCCTGGAGATGGAGCACGCGGTGTCCACCGGTACGCTCGCGGCCTTCCGCGAGAGGTGGGCACCGGAGGGACTGGAGTGCATCATCACCCCCGGCAACCAAATTTTAATTTGATTTTATATGTTTGAAAGATTAATTGGTTTATTGTGCAGGGATTTAGTGTCCCCTCCCTTTTAGCCAGGGGGCACTTGTTTGAAAGTTTTTGGAGTGTTCCCCCCCTTTAATCAGGGGGCACTTGATTTAATTGTTTAATTGTCTTCAACCCAAAAGAGTTGTAGAGCTGTTGTGAACAGATCCAGGCACGGGAACTCCAGGGGGTCGTTCAGCCCGATAGCCTAGAACACAAGCACATAAGAAATAGGAGCAGGAATAGGCCATTTGGCCCCTCGAGCCTGCTCCGCCATTCAATAAGATCATGGCTGATCTGATCATGGACTCAGCTCCACTTCCCTGACCGTCCCCCATAACCCTTTACTCCCTTATCGTTCAAAAATCTGTCTATCTCCACCTTAAATATATTCAATGACACAGCCTCAACAGCTCTCTGGGGCAGAGAATTCCACAGATTTACAACCCTCCTTGTCTCAGTTTTAAATGGATGACCCTTTATTCTAAAACTATGCCCCCAAGTTCTAGATTCCCCCATGTGGAAACATTCTCTCTGCATCTATCTTCTCAAGCCCCCTCATTATCTTATATGTTTCAATAAGATCATCTCTCATTCTTTTGAACTCTAATGAGTACAAGCCCAACCTTCTTCATAAGTCAACCCCTTCATCTCAGGAATCAACCGAGTGAACCTTCTCTGAACTGCCTCCAATGCAAATATATCACTCCTTAAATAAGGAGACCAAAACTGTATGCAATACTCCAGGCGTGGCCTCACTGATACCCTGTACAGTTGTAGTAGGATCTCCCTGCTTTTTATACTCCATCTTCCTTGCAATAAAGGCCAACATTCCATTGCCTTCCTAATTACTTGCTGTACCTGAATACGAACTGTTTGTGTTTCATGTACAAGGATCCCCAGGTCCCACTGTATTGCAGCAATTAGTAATTTTTTCCATTTAAATAATAAATTGTTTTTTTATTTTTTCTGCCAAAGTGGATAACGTCACACCTCCCTACATTATACACCATCTGCCAAATTTTTGCCCACTCACCTAACCTGTCTATGTCCCTTTGTAGATTTTTTGTGTTCTCCTCACAACTTACTTTCCCACCCATCTATGTATCATCAGCAAACTTGGCTACATTACACTCAGTCCCTTCATCCAAATCATTAATATAGATTGTAAATAGTTGCGGCCCCAACATCGATCCCTGCAGCACCCCACTAATCACTGGTTGCCAACTGGAAAATGACCCATTTATCCCAACTCTGGGCTAGAGTTTTCTCTCAAACCGCCCATTTATCGCTCGGCGGTAAATTCCACAGTCATTACCGCCGGGCGGTATTCGATACTGTCCGCCCATATATTACCGCCCAAATTGGTAGTTTCAGCATTTAAGATCCGTTTACCACAGGACCTTAATACCGTCCTGAAAAAGCAGGTCTTACTGGATTTTAAGTGGGCGGCGTGGACATGATCTGACAGGTTTGTTTGATATTACACAGATCTTTATAGTTCTCCACAGTTTGAGGTTATTTTAAATGGATTGTAGTATTTTCTAGTGTTAGGCAATAACATATATGGCCTAATAAAGCCTTATTTACTCCTTTGGTCACTCTCACACTAGTCTCACTCACATTAATCTCACTAACCCCCAGTCTCTCTCTCCCCAGTCTCTCTCCACGCCCAGACTCTCTCACCCCCCAGTCTCTCTCCCCCCAGTCTCTCCCCACCCTCCCCCGAGTCTCTCCTCCCCCGAGTCTCTCCTCCCCCGAGTCTCTCCTCCTCCCGAGTCTCTCTCCCTGCAGTATCTTCCCCCCAATCTCTCCCCCCCCAGTTTCTCTCCCCGCAGTCTCTCCTCCCACCCCCGTCTCTCTCCCCCCAGTCTCTCTCACCCCTCAGTCTCTCTCACCCCCGCAGTCTCTCCCCCGCCAGTCTCTCCTCCCCCCCCCCAGTCTCTCTCCCCCTGCCACAGTCTCTCCTTACCCCCCAGTCTCTCTCAACCCCAGTCTCTCTCCACCCCCAGTCTCTCTCACTCCCCCAGTCTCTCTCACTCCCCCAGTCTCTCTCACCCCCAGTCTCTCTCACCCCCCAGTCTCTCTCACCCTGCAATATCTCTCCTCCCCCCAAGTCTCTCTCCACCCCCAGTCTCTCCTCCCCTGAGTCTCTCCCCCACCAGTCTCTCCTCCCCCCCACAGTCTCTCCTCCCCCTCAGTCTCTCCTCCCCCCGCAGTCTCTCCTCCCCCCCCCCAGTCTCTCTCACCCTCCAGTCTCTCTCAACCCCCAATCTCTCTCACCTCCCACTCTGTCTCACCCCCTACAGTGATCTTCCCCACCCCCACAGCGATCTCCCCTCCCCCCCCACAGCGATCTCACTCTCTCCCCTACCCCCCCACAGCGATCTCACTCTCTCCCCTACCCCCCCACAGTGATCTCACTCTCTTCCCGCACCGCCCCCACACACCCCACAGCAATCTCACTCTCTTCCCACCTCCCCCCCCCCACACACCCCACAGTGATCTCACTCTCCCTCCCCCCCACAGAGATCTCTGGCCTCTCGTCGCGCCTCTCGGGGGGGCAGAGTTTGACGGCCGTGTGTACATGCGCACAATGTGGGAGTACAAGATTCCCGAGTCGATAGGCCTCCTCTGCTGCACAGCTTCGCTGCCGCCGACATGGAGCATCCGAAAACTGCGGGAGCGCGCACCAGCGGCTTTCCGGCGGTTGAAAAAAACGCAACCGCCGGAACACCGCTAAGGATCGGACGGGGACAAATTCAATGGAAAATCCAGCCCTCTGTGTTTTCTGTTAGTTAGCCAATCCTCTATCCATGCTAATATATTACCCCAACCCCGTGAGCTTTTATCTTGTGCAGTAACCTTTTATGTGGCACCTTATCGAATGCCTTCCGGAAATCCAAATACACCACATCCACTGGTTCCCCCTTATCCACTCTGCTTATTACATCCTCAAAGAACTACAGCAAAATTGTCAAACATGATTTCCCTTTCATAAAACCATGCTGACTCTGCTTGACTAAATTATGCTTTTCCAAATGTCCCGCTACTGCTTCCTTAATAACGGACTCCAGTATTTTCCTGATGACAGATGTTAGGCTAACTGGTCTATAATTTCCTGCTTTCTGTCTGCCTCCTTTTTTAAATAGGGGTGTTATATTTGCGGGTTTCCAATCCGCCTCTCTTCCACAGCTACATTCGTGCCTGGGTGTACCTGGAGATGGAGCATGCGGTGTCCACGAGAGGTGAGCACTGGAGGGACTGGAGTGTATAATTATCCCCGGCAACCAAATTTTAATTTGATTTAAGTTGCTGTTAAAGTTTTATTTTGACATTTTTGGGTTCTAGTGCCCTTGCCAAAAGGAGCACTTGATTTAAAATAGTTGTAGAGCTATTGCATTGTGAGTGGCTTAGCCAGTCACATAATGTTCACAAGTCTCAATAAAACTCCAGTCAGTTGAGTCTAGGTCATGCACGATGAGGTATGCAGTTGTGAGCCTGGTGGATGAATCTTTGTTATTAAACCAACTAGTTTTTAATAGCAATGTGTTGCTATGAATTCTTAAGCAAAGAACCAATGAAGCAAATACATTACACACAGTTTTGCAGATAACAAAGTGTTCGTGTGATCTCCTGGACTGGTTCTGATCGCCAGAGGGGATCAGAGAGGAATTGTCCAGAGTATTTTTTCCCTTATTGGCTCTGAGTTTGTTCTCTGTTTTATTGCCAGAAGATTACATGGCTGTGGGTGGGATGGGGGATGGGGGATGCAGAGTGGGTTGGGGGATAGGGGGTGTGGGCTGGGGTAGGGTAGATAGAATGGGGGATAGGGTGTGGGGTGAGTGGGATAGGGGTGGGGGATGTGAGCTGGGGTGGGTGGGATGGGGTGCGAGTAGGAAGTGTCTGGTTATGATACTTCAGTCATCACGTGTGTGGGGCTGGTTTGATGGGCTAGTTGGTCTTTTCCTCATCATAATTTTTCTATGTTCGTATGCCATGTTCCAATAACTTTCAGTGTGAAAATAATCTTCATTGCTCCAGTGATAATCCTCCATCCCACTCCAGTTGCAAATTTGTCCACCAGTGAAAACAACCTTTCACTGTTTAACCTCTCAGAATTTCAAAAACTTGCTTTCCATGATGGAACATTTCCTTGACCATATTGGTTTGGGACATTACATAAGAACATAAGAACATAAAAATTATGTAGGCCATCTAGCCCCTCGAGCCTGCTCCGCCATTCAATAAGATCATGGCTGATCTGGCCGTGGACTCAGCTCCACTTACCCGCCCGCTCCCCGTAACCCTTAATTCCCTTATTGGTTAAAAATCTATCTATCTGTGACTTGAATACATTCAATGAGCTAGCCTCAACTGTTTCCTTGGGCAGAGAATTCCATAGATTCACAACCCTCTGGGAGAAAAAATTCCTTCTCAACTCGGTTTTAAATTGGCTCCCCCGTATTTTGAGGCTGTGCCCCATAGTTCTAGTCTCCCCGACCAGTGGAAACAACCTCTCTGCCTCTATCTTGTCTATCCCTTTCATTATTTTAAATGTTTCTATAAGATCACCCCTCATCCTTCTGAACTCCAACGAGTAAAGACCCAGTCTACTCAATCTATCATCATAAGGTAACCCCCTCATCTCCGGAATTAGCCGAGTGAATCGTCTCTGCACCCCCTCCAAAGCTAGTATATCCTTCCTTAAGTAAGGTGACCAAAACTGCACGCAGTCCTCCAGGTGCGGCCTCACCAATACCCTGTACAGTTGCAGCAGGACCTCCCTGCTTTTGTACTCCATCCCTCTCGCAATGAAGGCCAACATTCCATTCGCCTTCCTGATTACCTGCTGCACCTGCAAACTAACTTTTCAAACTAACTTTTTGGGATTCATGCACAAGGACCCCCAGGTCCCTCTGCACCTCAGCATGTTGCAATTTCTCCCATTCAAATAATATTCCCTTTTGCTGTTTTTTTTTCCAAGGTGGATGACCTCACATTTTCCGACATTGTATTCCATCTGCCAAACCTTAGCCCATTCGCTTAACCTATCAAAATCTCTTTGCAGCCTCTCTGTGTCCTCTACACAACCCGCTTTCCCACTAATCTTTGTGTCATCTGCAAATTTTGTTACACTACACTCTGTCCCCTCTTCCAGGTCATCTATGTATATTGTAAACAGTTGTGGTCCCAGCACTGATCCCTGTGGCACACCACTAACTACCGATTTCCAACCCGAAAAGGACCCATTTATCCCGACTCTCTGCTTTCTGTTAGCCAGCCAATTCTCTATCCATGCTAATACATTTCCTCTGACTCCGCGTACCTTTATCTTCTGCAGTAACCTTTTGTGTGGCACCTTATCGAATGCCTTTTGGAAATCTAAATACACCACATCCATCGGTACACCTCTATCCACCATGCTCGTTATATCCTCAATTTCTAGAGTAGATGTAACAGTGGATGTGCAGGAAACGTTAACCACTAAACACCGTTTGTGAATGGTCTTTGACAGTTTGAGCTGCGTTGACTTTTACTCCAGGTGAAATGGCGTTTTATAGGTTTTCTTGCGGGGTGTAGATGACAAGAAGGCTGCTGGCAAACACATGCCCCGCTGCAAACCAATTGGTCATGGCTGCAGCAGTGGTGATTTAGTCTGAGCGCAGGGGCACGACATTCACCACTGATGTGTTTGTGACTTTTGAAATGTTTATATTTACCACAATAAAAGTTGTATTAGATTTGGATGGAATCGACTTCAGACCTTTTGTGTTCAAAATGTGGACATGCTACAGAACTTTTATTCCCGCACTATTTTTAAAGGATTTACTGCCATATTCAACAATCGTGCAGGATTATGCTGGGCCCGTAAGGCTCCCCATGTAAATTCTCTTGTCGTATTTACTGCAGTTAGGTAAGGACATGAGGGAGAAAGGAATAGAAAGAATATGTAGATAGAAGTAGGGTGGGAGGAGGCTTGTGTGGAGAATAAACACCAGTATTGACCAGTTGAGACGTATGACCTATTTCTATGCTGTGAAATTCTGTCTAGACTTGACTATTCCAACACACTCCTGGCTGGCCTCCCACATTCTACCCTATGTAAACTAGAGATGATCCAAAACTCGGCTGCCCGTATCTTGACTCGCACCAAATCCCACTCACCCATCACCCCTGTGCTCGCTGACCTACATAGGCTCCCGGTTAAGCAACACATTGATTTCAAAATTCTCATCCTCATTTTCAAATCCCTCCATGGCCTCGCCCCTCCCTATCTCTGTAATCTCCTCCAGCCCCACAACCCTCCGAGATGACTGCACTCTTCGAATTCTGCCCTCTTGAGCATCCCTGATTATAATCACTCAACCATCGGTGGCCGTGCCTTCTGTTGCCTCGACCCCAAGCTCTGGAACTCCTTGCCTAAACCTCTCCACCTCTCTACCTCTCTTTCCTGCTTCAAGACGCTTCCTAAAACCTACCTCTTTGACCAAGCTTTTGGTCACCTCCTCTAATTTCTACTTACACAGCTCAGTGTCAAATATTTATCGCCATGGGACGTTAAAGGCGCTATATAAATGTAAGTTGTTGTTGTAATTCTATGCAATTGGGTTAAAATGCACCTTCCATGCATCAAAATAACTGGTCAAAAGTAGAAACGATGGACTGTGTCTTGGTGGACTAGTAAATATTGGGATCAAATGGTAACTTTCCCCTCCTCCTCCTCCATAACAACCAGAAATATTGTTCTGCACAGAGAGGTTATCTCTGCTGCTTTGGACTGTTTCCTGAACAGATGGCTTGTAATTTGTAGAGAAAAAATAATTTGATCTTGTTTTCTGCAGGGTTTGCGGCAGGTTCAATGTTATCTCCTCACTAACCGAGTTAATCCTTTTTTTGAAAATAACTTGTGGAGTGAAAATTTTGCAACCACAAAAGACCCACATAAACAAATATGGTCCAGCATCACAGAAAAAAACCCAGCCACAGCAGGCTGCATTGAAAAGCCCACGTGCAATTAATATTGCCGAACTGTTTGAACACAAAGCTCTCAGTCTGTAAGGTTTTCTTACACACCAGCGTAGGAAGCGGCCATAAGCATAGCTGGGAAAATGAGTAATGTTTACAATTGGTCACCCACAAAAAGACTATTCATTGAGGTTCTGGGAATCATACTTCTCCACACATATATAACTGGAATAAACCCGTGCACTCAAACCTTTGGTTTTTTTTTAACAGTTGCTTTACTGACCTTTTACTGTTATTTTTTTAAGGGCTCTATTTTAGGAACGTCTTGCTACACAGAAGAAATTGAGGCACTTGGTTGATGCCCACTGCCGAGCCTGTTTACTAGTTCCAGCGATTTAGTTCCAGCTTTCTACTTGTGGAGAGTCAAAAATTAGGGACCATAAGACAGTCACTAGTAAATTCACTAAGAAATTCAGGAGAAACTTCTTTACCCAGAAAGTGGCGAGAATGTGGAACTTGCCACCACAGGGAGTGATTGAGGCGAATAGTATAGATGCATTTAAGGGGAAGTGAGATAATCACATGAGGGAGAAAGTAATAGAAGGATATGCTAATAGGGTGAGATAAAGTAGAGTGGGAGGAGGCTTGTGTGGAGCCTGAAGGCCAGCACAGACCAGTTGGGCTGAATGGCCTGTTTCTGTGCTGTAAGTTCTATGTAATTCTAAATGCTAGGAGAAGGTATGCTGACTGCAGCTTAATTTTCACAATAACTGTTTTTGCTGCGACTGAGAGTGTGCGACACAATAACGGGGTAGTTTTAACCCAACTTGCTGGGATGGAAACACATGGCATCGGGTGCAACGCTGGTTTTACACTAAGGAGTCGCCAACTCTGGTTGGATATATTCCTGGAGGTGTCATCACATGACCATCTGCATCCAGCCGCCCCCCCCGCTTCCCCCCAACGCTCCCGCCATTGGTCGACCGACAATCCATCCTCAGGGTGCACTGCCTTCCCGTACCAATCGGAAAGTGAATAGACCCTCATTACCCGATTGGATGATTCTGGACTGTCAGTCAATCAGCCTTTTTTCCCATTTCCGATATTTTTATAACAAATAAACAAAAAATTTGAATGAATTTTTTTGAAATCACACTTTTTTAATGTCACTGTGATTTTTCTCCCAGTTGCTCACAGCAGTGTCTGGAGATTAACCGATAATTCCTGGAGACTCCAGGACAATCCTGGAGGGTTGGCAACCCGATCTACACCCCGCCGAATATTATTCTCCCTTCACTTCAGTGGAGAGTTAAATCGGGCGGGATGTAAAATTTGCGATGTACCCAATCCCATCAGTTTCCCGATGGGCAGATTATAAGAACATAAGAACATAAGAATTAGGAACAGGAGTAGGCCATCTAGCCCCTCGAGCCTGCTCCGCCACTCAACAAGATCATGGCTGATCTGGCCGTGGACTCAGCTCCACTTACCCGCCCGCTCCCTGTAACCCTTAATTCCCTTATTGGTTAAAAATCTATCTATCTGTGACTTGAATGTTATGTTAAAATTGCACCCAATATTTAACTTCCCTGTGGGATATCTTTCTTTAATATATGAGATGAAAAGATAACTTCTCAGCCAATACTACTTCTCAGCATTCGTTACAAGAGATTCTGAGAGATACACAAGATGACCCTTCATGAGTCACACACTGCATCCATTTCACACCGTTGTATCATCACTTTTCCCTTCAGGCACCTCCCGCCATTAGCATGACATTATCCTCCCTCCAAAGGCTTGACTCTTAACAACAATTTACATTTATATAGCACCCTTAACTTAGTGAACCATCCCAAGGTGCTTTGACATCGAGTCACAGAAGGAGATATTTGGACAGGTGGCCAAAAGCTTGTTCAAAGAGGTAGATTTTAAGGAGCGTCTTAAAGGAGGACAGAGAGGTGGAGAGGTTTAGGGATTCAGCTTTGGGCTCAGACAGTTGAAGGCATGGCCGCCAATGGTGGAGTGACGAAAATCAGGGAATCACAGGAGACCAGAATTGGAGGAGATCTCAGAGGGTTGTAAGGCTGGAGGGGGCTACAGAGATAGGCAGGGGAGAGGCGATGGAGGGATTTGAAAAAAAGGATGAGAATTATAAAATTCAGGAGTTGCTAGATTGGGAGCCAATGTAGGTAAGTGAGCATGGGGCTTACGGGTCTTCAGCCTAAAATTGACCATACTGTCACATTCATTGGGTTGAAAAGGTTCTCAAAGATAATGTTAAACTCGCTCACTATTACGTATACCAAATAAATGCTCACTCTATCACAGCATACAAGTCTGTGCTGATTGTAGATGTAGACTCTAAAGGTTCGTACATTTCTTACAAAGACCTAACAAAAACCCTTTGATCCACGCACTCCTCTCTCCCATTAAATTCTCATCCTTCTTTACAAATCATTCCATGGCCTTGCCCCTCCCTATCTCTGTAATCTTTTTCAGCCTCACAACCCCACAAGATGTCTGGGCTCCTTAAATTCTGGCCTCTTGAACATCCCTGATTAAAACTGCTCAACCATTGGTGGCCGTGCCTTCAGCTGCCTGGGCCCTAAGCTCTGGAATTCCCTCCCTAAACCTCTCCGCCTCGCTACCTCTCTTTCCTCCTTTAAGAAGCTCCTTAAAACCTCCCTCTTTAAACAAGCTTTTGGCCATCTGCCGTAATTTCTTCTTTTGTGACTGGTGTCAATTTGATCTGCTTTGTCTTATAACATTGCTGTGCAGCGCCGTGGGACGTTTTACTATGTTAAAGGCGCTATATAAATAAAAACCAAAATGGGCGCTGCTACTTTAATCTTTAAAACACCAACTTCCAATACCCGTCCACAACGCAGCCGGCAGCCTTCCTCTGTCGATGGATCATGTTTATTCGGCTGCCGGCTGGCCAGATCGAAGCGGATAGCGCTGGATTGTCCTTCATTTGCACTCACCTGGGAGGGCCTGTGGCTGGGTCTCGCTAGGTGGATGGGGGTCAACTTCTATATATATATATATAGTTTTCTTGATTGTTAATGGGGGTCAATATATATGTATATAATTTTCTTGGATGAGGACGCTAACATTGGTGCATCTGTCTTCCAGGGGATTTGTAGGATCTTGCGGAGACATCATTGGTGGTATTTCTCCAGCAACTTGAGGTGTCTACTGTACATGGTCCATGTTTCTGAGCCATACAGGAGGGCGGGTATTACTACAGCCCTGTAGACCACGAACTTGGTGGCAGTTTTGAGGGCCTGGTCTTCAAACAATCTTTTCCTCAGGCGGCCGAAGCACTGACCACACTTGATCAGCTCCGCTGGGCGGGCCACATTGTCCGCATGCCAGACACGAGACTCCCAAAGCAAGCGCTCTACTCGGAACTCCATCACGGCAAACGAGCCAAAGGTGGGCAGCGGAAATGTGATAAGGACACCCTCAAAGCCTCCCTGATAAAGTGCAACATCCCCACTGATACCTGGGAGTCCTTGGCCAGAGACTGCCCTAAGTGCAGAAATTGCATCCGGGAGGGCGCTGAGCACCTCGAGTATCGTCGTCGAGAGCATTCAGAAATCAAGCGCCGGCAGGGGAAAGAGCGTGCGGCAAACCTGTCCCACCCTCCCCTTCCCTCAACAACTGTCTGTCCCACCTGTGACAGAGACCGTGGCTCTCGTATTGGACTGTACAGCCACCTAAGAACTCATGCTAAGAGTGGAAGCAAGTCTTCCTCGATTCCGAGGGACTGCCCATGATGATGATGATAGTTTTCTTGGCTGTTAATGGGGGTCAATTTATAGATATATATATTGGTAGCAAGAGAGAGTGGTGCTGTCGAGGTAATCCTGGTGAATTGCTGCATTGCATCCTGCAGCCGCAGTATGCCGGTGATGGAGATGATGGAAATCGAGTTCAGTGTCTTCGATTATGTTGAGCTTCTTGTGTTTTGTGGCTGCACCCATTCAGGTGAATGATGCATCTGTCCATGACCGTATTGATAGCAGTCGTTGATTGGAGCGTGGGCAGGTACAGCAGGAGCGGCGAGGTCGGGCTGAAGGAGCGGCGCGTGATTGCAGAGCGACATGATCGGGGCCCAGGAGAGGCGTGAGTTTGGGGCCCAGGAGAGGCGAGGGCCCAGGGGCAGCACGGGCCCAGCCCACACTGCGATATGTGAGCGCACTAGGTCCGTGCAGCAGAGCTGGTCTCCAGTCGTCTTGGTTAATCCTTGCCACTGGACCAAGACCTAGCTCTGTCAAGCCCGTGTGGTGACTAGTGTGCAAAATTCCACACACAGGCATCTTCCACCCTTCAACATGTAGTTCGGGACCTGGAATATTAGGTCCTCATCCAAACACCTGTGAACTTGTCCCTTTTTGGCGTGGAAGCAAGTCATCCTCAATACGAGGGACTGCCTATGATGATGATGATAAATCAAAATTATTATTATTTATTATTATACAAGCACAGACTGGAACATGAAGGCTGCCTTTATACCAGTGTGATTCTCCTGACCATGGACTGCCGTCGTTTATAACCGAATTCTCAAATCTGGGGTTAAAACCGGTCCTGGAGGCCACAGCAATTTTCAAACCAGGTTTTGATACTACATGAGTTATACTCTGTACAGTGTCCATCCCAAGAGGTGGGAGACTGCCTACCCCCACCCTCTCCACCCTCCCCACCCCACCCTCCACACCCTCCCCACCCACCCTCCCCACCCTCTCCACCCTCCCCACCCTCCACACCCTCCCCACCCTCCACACCCTCCCCACCCTCCACACCCTCCCCACCCACCCCACCCTCTCCACCCTCCACACCCTCTCCACCCTCTCCACCTTCCCCACCCTCTCCACCCTCTCCACCCTCCCCACCCTCCACACCCTCCCCACCCACCACACCCTCCCCACCCTCTCCACCCTCTCCACCCTCTCCACCCTCCCCACCCTCCCCACACACCAAACCCTCCCCACCCTTCACACCCTCCCCACCCACCACACCCTCCCCACCCCACCCTCCCCACCCTCTCCACCCTCTCCACCCTCCCCACCCACCACACCCTCCCCACCCTCCACACCCTCCCCACCTACCCCACCCTCCCCACCCACCACACCCTCCCCACCCACCCCACCCTCTCCACCCTCCCCACCCCACCCTCCCCACCCTCTACACCCTCCCCACCCTCCCCACCCACCACACCCTCCCCACCCACCCCACCCTCTCCACCCTCCCCACCCACCACTCTGACCTCCTGGGGCTCGCCAGTCGTGATGGAGCTCGGAGTAGAGTGCCTGTTTCGGGAGTCTAGTATCAGGCATGTGGACTACGTGGATCTGATTGAATGTGATCAGTGCCTTGATGCTGGGGATGTTGGCCTGAGAGAGAACACTGACGTTGTTACGACTAATGCAAATGCAAAGTAGAGACTGCTTGACAGACCCATTGAACGGCAGTATAAATACACGCTGAAAACTCCAGAATAAAGTGAAATAAATTTGACATTGTTTTTAAGTGGAATGTACTGATTCTTTTCTCAGTACGGAGCATCTGTGTAACATTAAGTGCTACATTTAGGCCCATCTTGTCCTAAGGAATGGCGTCCACTGGTGTCTTGATGTAATGCCAGAATGAGTTCCAGCGAAGAAAGAATCTTCATCTGGAACCATTTCAAACCTGACGATTAATCTAGTCTAAATCCTAAGTTACCTGTAAATAATATGTACTCTAAACTACATGAGTCGTCGCTAATAAAACATTTAGGGTTGAATTTCCCCGGTCATTTCCACCTTGCTTGAACCTTTTTGCAAGTGACTTTTTTTTTGCTATAAATCAATCTTTGATGTTCTTAAATCAATTGATTTATTTTCTAAATTTGTTTTCTAGGCAACAGCTGTTCCAAATTATAATTTTGAATTATATTTATAAACATTTTTAATCTTTATGTTACCCACATATGGTACATAGAAAATTGATCCAGCATTAAGTCCTACATTGCAGCCTCCCCACAGACCTACTATAATATAACTGTGTGCATGCAGAGGTCAACAGTTAAGTACTTTATACTTAAGCTAAATGGTAGTGTTCCAACTGTCACTATCACTTAAAAATACATTGTGACTACATCTGAGGTCCAAATGATGCACTGCACGAAGAAAAGAAAACAAGATGGGAACAATTAAATATGAGTCTCCTGTCAAACTGTTGCAATGAACATCTCTCCTAGACAGAGTTCAATGTATTGCAATTGCATTTTAAAACCCCAGTTTCACTTATAATCTGTAAACGTGGTTCTGCATGACCAGTTCTAAGGTCCTCTTCACAATATACTGGAACATTAAGAACATGTTCTGCCTAATCCCCCAAATCCGTGACCATCTTTCTATGAATTCAATGTTTGAATCCTTTCAATCTGGTTTTCACCCCTGCCACAGGACCGAAACGGCTCTCATCAAAGTCACAAATGACACTTGCGAGTGTGACAGAGGTGAACTATCCCTCCTCGTCCTTCTGGATCTGTCTGCAGCCTTTAACACAGTTGACCCTCCATCGTCCTCCAATGCCTCGCCACCAACTTCCAGCTGGGTGGGACTGCACTGGCCTGGTTCCATTCTTATCTATCTAATCGTAGTCAGAGAATCACCTGCAATGGCTTCTCTTCCCACCCCCGCATCGTTACGTCTGGTGTCCCCCAAGGATCTGTCCTTGGCCCCCTCTTATTTCTCATCTATATGCTGCTCCTTGGAGATATCATCCAAAAACACAGAATCATATGTACGCTGACGACAAACAGCTCTACCTCTCCACCACTTCTCTCGACCCCTGCTTGGGGTCAAAATTGTCAGATTGCTTGTCTGACATCTGGTACTGGATGAGCAGAAATTTTCTCCAAGACCAAAACCATTATCTTTGGTTCCCACCACAAACTGCGTTCCCGAACCACTGACTCCATCCCTCTCCCTAGCATCAATCTGAGGGTGTACAAGACTGTTCGCAACCTAGGTGTCATATTTGACCCTGAAATAAGTTTCCAGCCACATATCCACATTTCCACCTCCGTAACATTGCCCGACTCTGCCCCTGCCTCAGCTCTTCTGCTGCTGAAACCCTCATTCATGCCTTTGTTACCTCGAGACTTGACTACTCCAACTCACTCCTGGCCAGCCACCCACATTTTACACTATTTAAACTTGAGGTCATCCAAAATTCAGCAGCCCATGTACTAACGCGCACCAAGTTATGATCACCCGTCACCCCTTGTGCTTTCTGACCTACATTGGCTCCCGGTTAAACAACACCTCGATTTCAAAATTCTCATCCTTGTTTACAAATCACCCCATGGCCTTGCCCCTCCCTATCTCTGTAATCTATTTCAGCCTCACAACCCCACAAGATGTCTGCGCTCCTCAAATTCTGGCCTCTTGAACATCTCTCATTAAAACTGCTCAATTATCGGTGGCTGTGCCATCAGCTGTTTGGGCCCTAAGTTCTTGAACTCCTTCCCTAAACCTCTCCACCTCTCTACCTCTCTTTCCTCCTTTAAGATGCTCATTAAAACCTACCTCTTTAAACAAACTTTTGGTCATCTGCCCTAATTTCTTCTTTTGTGGCTCGGTGTCAAATTTATCTGTTTGTTTTGTAACACTGCTGTGATTTGCCTTGGGACATTTTACTATGTTAAAGGCGCTATATAAATAAAAAGTATTAGAATCATCATTGCTTCTCCTACCCATCCTTTCCTGTATCCAACCGCATTTAACATTAATATATACCTCCATGCAACAAATAAACACACTGCACACCAAAGAAGATGCATCAAGAAAGCCAAATGAAACAAAGGTCAATAGGGGTTAAAGAGAAAATGCTCCAGTGGCTGGAGCCAGGCCTGACGGCTGTGATCATTGGAGACCAATCATTGTAATCACAGGACCTCGTTGCAGGAATTCTTCAAGGCAGCATTATTCTCCATCTCTCCAACTTCTTCTGCTTTATGAATGTCCTTCCCTCTGACATAAGCTTAGGAATGGGACCATCCACTAACTATTCCACAATATGTAGCTCCTTTCGCACTTGCTCTGAAAATAAAGCGACCCATGCGAGCCTACAACCGAACCTGGACAACATCCAGGCTTGGGCTCACAAGGTAACATTCATGCCACACGTGTGCTGGGCAATGATAAGCTCCTACAAGAAAAAGCCCAACCACAATCGTTGATTTCCCCACCATCAATATCGTATCTGGACCAGTCAATACAAGAGCTACAAGACCTGTAAGGGTGGGTGTTTGTGGGTCTCTATGAGGGAGTCAGGTTCCCTTCTGACCAACTTGAGCAGTTTCGAATCGCTCCCCCTCCCTTGGGTTCTGTACTCTGGATTTATTTGGGGTGGGGTGACAAAAGTGCAGAGGACGCTGGTTTGTTGCAAAGAACTTTGGTTTTATTACAGTCAGGGTAATACAGGCTTACTACTCTAGTAAGAAAATACACAGCCAAACCACAATCACTCGAATAAAGAACAATACAAGGAAAGGTACAAGGTCAAACTTATAATCACTCTAACAAAGTACCAGACACTACACATTCAAAAGGGGTTGCAGTAACATTATACCTCCCATCTCCCAATACCTAATTCTAGCTAGGTTACACTCCAGGGCAGGCAGGGACTTATGCTTACCAATCCTTTTGATAGTTAATGGTAGATGGTGATGTTCTTCCTTCCTTCAGGACTTCAAGACTTCGAGGCTGTCGCATTGGTTTCTCTCCTTGTCTTGATGAGGTAGTAGCAACCACCTCTCTCCCCTCTCTCTAACTTCTGTTGAAAACAGGGGCAGTTATACGATTTCAGTGTTCTAATCTTGCCGCCCAAGCTGTTCACAATCCTTTGTATAATTTTGGCGGGCTTGGTTCTTCTTTGTAATATTTTGTCGGGCTCGTTAAAAGTTGATATGTCTTGGGTGGGTTGATGTTCGAAAACTGTTTCCTGATGGAAATATTAGTTTGGTAATTGCAATGTCCTTTTGTGCTTAGTCTTTCACATATAGGCTGGATTGGGCCTCTTTGTGATGTATATGCTGAAATGGTTTGTCCAGACCCATGTTGATGGGGAGCTATCTCTGGGTGATACTCATTCTTCCAGACAGGTTAACTCAGTCCTCACACCCAGACAGTTCCAATAATCAAGTGGGCTTCTTTTGTTCCCTAGGTCTGCCCACAGGCTTGAATTTGTCTTGTAAAAGTTCATAATTCTATTAAAGTTTGTAGTTTCTTCCATAAGCATTTTAGAGTTCCAAACATTTCGGTAGATAGTCCCAAATTAAATTTCCTTTCGAATGAGCCCAAACACAGGGGGGGGGGGTTCTGGTGAATTTTGCTCCCTGCAGTCCCTCCTGTTGACACTCTACACTCCTTGAGTGTCAATCAAGGTAAGCAAAATTCCTGCTCCCGAGAGTCAACCTTCCCTGCATTTATACTAGCTAAACATTACCCTGCATCCTTCGTTGAAATGCAATGCAATATACAGGTGAATACAGAATAGAGGGGTATGATGTCCCTCTTTTACTTGGTTTTCACAGTAAAATGACGCTATACAGTCATACACAACTTTAATAAAGTAAAATAAAAACACATAGTAACACATTCTCAAATAGCAAAAAAGGTCCATAGTCAAACACGTTTTAAGTTCAGTAAAATAAAGGTACATTGTCAAAACATTTAAGTGACACTCTTACAACACTCGCGATGTTGCGGTTTACAGCAGGTAAAATCAAACACAAATTAAACATGGTAGTATGATGTTACCCCTCCCTGCGCGATTTCCAAGTTCGGCCAAGGAGCGTACAGCACCCTTTGGTGCCTGACCTAACGGCCTCTGCGTTTCACTCGGCAAGTGAGTCACCATAAGTAAAGTATAATCACAAGTTGACAAATAACTAAAGTGTGGGAAGCGATTCTGATCCAGACTGGGACCTCTGTATTTCTGAAAAGGTCCCACCAAGGCGGAATGGTGATCTCAAGAATCTTTTTCTCTATCCCAATGGTTTTCTGTTCTAGAGTGTAGAAGTGTTTTTGTGAGGTAATTACAGCTTTTAGTAGAGCGATAAGATGTTCGGGTAGAGGGGGAATTGCTTAGCCAAAATGTACAACATAATCCTGCAGGTTTGTAATGTTTTCCTTCACAGTGAGGTGGACAGTGGAGGGTTCAGGAATGGGGATAATCCGTTCCTGGGCCACTTGAACTGATGCCTCAGGTTTGAAGCAAAAACTGCTGTCACTTACCGGACACCAGAAGTGTCCATGTTGGTATTGGGGCGCACTGATGGTGACACAATATGTCCCAGCCCCTATGTATGTTACCTGTGGAGGGACCTGGTCTTGTGCCAGTACCTCCACGGTGCAGTTAATAGGCTGTGTGACAGCAGCTTTAAACCCACAGTGTGACTTTGAATGGGCACTGAAGTGCTGGGAACACAGTATTACGTGTGCACCCCAGCTCCGGCACCCGGAGAGGTCAGTACCCGTTACAGCGTGCTCCCACTTTATGACATAGGGTGGGACTGCTGCGAAACGAATGTATGCACCTCCCTGAATAACTCCAATGTTCTCCACCCGGTACACCGGTGTGGGTCGGGCTGTCCCACCCATGACCAGCATCCTTAATACTATCCCCATAATAGTGTGGTTAGATTTCCCACAGTCTACTGGGACAGGGTAGGCTTCAGAGGCTAGGCGGAGCTGGCACGGGCTTAGTGAATTGCTGTACAGGTGGAGGGCTGCGAGGTGCTTGTTCCTGATCCAAGAGGGGACTACACCTTGTTTTAAATCCTCCAGGTTGTTGCAGCCCTCGCCCAACAAACATGCCCCATACAGTACGCACACCTCGTTCTGTGCAGCCTGGTCAGAAGCGTTTCTATCCTCCCGTATAAGTGCATTCACTGTCTGTGCTTGTTTTTCCAGCTCAGCCACTATTTCTTTTAAATGGACAGTCATAGCCTGATCCTACTACTGTGTTCTCCTGTTTCAGGATTTTTCTCAATTGGTTCGTTAAACTATTTATCAATGTTTGCAGTTCTATGTCATCTGGGCTATTTATTACAGAGGATACTGTATTGTAGGAAGTGAAAACGTCGTTTATGATTCCCCTTTCTAGGTCTCCCTGAGCCCATGGTGTCCCTAACGTTTAGGGTGTATAGGTCTGCTTTGTCTACATTTCCAAAGTCTAACTCATAAAATGTCTTGAACATGTCTTTAAGTAGGGCCTGGTATAGCAGCTCTGTTTCCTTTGGACACCATGCAGGCAGAATTAATATTACTGAAGCTACTGCATAATGTACCCCCTGGTATAACACCTTTTCGGTCGGTACCAATACTAATCCGTTCCCAGGTCCCTTGGTGGTGGTAGGACACCTTTCTATTACTGTGTGTATTGGCGGGTTGTGGGGAGGGGTTTCTCAATGTGTGCTCTTAGTTCGGTGGCGTTAATTGGGAGTGGGGAGTGTGGGACCACGCACCGTGTAGGCTAGAGTCCCACCCCATCCCTTCCCCTTCATCTTGCCATTGCCTGGCGAAGGTGATCGATATACCTGCGGGACAAATACTCTCTGATCCCCACATGCAAACATAAATTCCTTGTTCGGATTCCCACCATTTGTCCAAACACACTTTTACTCCTCCCCGTGTCCCCGTGACGGTGCGGTACGTATCATTACCGAGTTTCCCAGTCCGATTCCTGGTCCCATGCGTCCTTGCTGAGTTTTCTGAGCCACCATCATCTTCCCAGGGGAATGTTCTCTTTGCAAGTCAAACACCACCCTGCCTGTTCCATTCGTTGCCAAGTGGTCTCAGGTCCGGGGTGTCCTGCTCCTGGACCCTCGTGGGCCAGCTGAGGAATTCTCTCCGGTGTTATTGTGGTACTACCCATTGCTTCCACCTGAACAGCATGCCTTCTTTAATGGCAATTGCTGCGGTGCTGTACGGGCCGTCTACCCTTTCCCTTTTAGCTAGTGTGTTCAGGACAGTTTTGACGACCGGGTCTTGGGTCTGGTCCGTTTTTAGGTCCGGGGGCAAAGCTATCCCTGCCTTCCCTGCCGTCCCCATCCTACCCCTGACTGCTGCAATGGGTCCTGGGTTGTACGGATCCCAGAGCTTGCCTGTGTGGGCCCCTTGCTTGGCTAACATGACAGCCTGCTGGTTTCCCTCGCTACAGGGTTCTGTGGTGGCATGTGCCTTCACCTTATGTATGTAGATATTCCCTTCCTCCCCTAGGGCTTTCATGATCTTTCCAGTAGGGGTTTAATTGCCAGGGGTCTCCCGTCTGCGGAGGTGTATCCGCGGCGGGACCAGATAGCCAGGTACTCCATACACGAATTGCATGTGAACATACTGTCCGAGCAAATCGTGTATGGGGTAGGGAATTCTTCGGGGTGTGTGACTACATACACCACCGCAAACAGTTCAGAATGCTGGGCGCTCATAGTATTGGGGAGTTTAATCGCCAGGGCAATGCCTGCCTCGGGGTCATAAACTCCGCAGTCTGTGAGTCGTTCACCTGCAGATACCGTGCTTGAACCATCCACATAGATCTCTCAGCCTGTGGGCGTAACCCAGCCCGAAAACCTATGTTAATTTCCCATACCCCTTCTATGAAACACCAGTGGGCTGTCCCTGGATAAATCATGTTGGCTGTGAGTCTAGGCTCGCAGAGACCCTTTACCCTTAGGCCCATTTGAGAGAGGAGCAAGGTCCAGCGAGCAATGTGGGCACTGCTCACTGTCCCGTCCTTAATTCTCCCATCCAGGAGTATTTGGGTGGGCGTATGGTGGGTAAGGAGTGTGATAGGGGACCCCTCTGTGAAGATCAGTGATCTTTTCACAACCCAGTGAGTGGCTAGGAGGTGCCGCTCACAGTTGGAGTATCCCTTCTCCATGTCCGTGAGTATCCTGGAGAAGTAGACCACTGGTCTCAGCCGGCCGTGCTGTTCTTGGAGCAGTACTGCACTCAAGCTGTCCCCACTGGCTGCTACCTCCAGGAAAAACTCTTTACCCCCATCGATGGCCTCTAGAGCTGGTGCGGTCTGCAAGTCTTTCTTGAGTTGGGTAAATGCTGCCTCACAACCTTTGTCCCATTCCCACTCCACTCCCTTGTGTAGGAGTCGGAGCAGAGGGGCTGCGGTGGCTGCATAATCCTCAATGAAATCTCTTCAGTACCCGGTTAGCCCTAGAAAAGATCTTACTCCTGTTACTGTGTTGGGGGCGGGTAGCTTCTGCACTGCTTCTCTTCCAGCTTTGTCAATGGCCCTTTCCCCAGCGCGCACAGCCAGTCCCAGGAATTTTACTTCCTTCAGGCCGATCTGTGCCTTCTTGGGGTTTACTTTAAATCCCTCTTCTTTCAGCAGTGAACAGGAGCAGGTCATCTACATACTGTACTAATTGCTGGGGTCTGCTGAAACTCTTTAAACAGTTGGCCATACACTGGTGGAAAATACTGGGGCTGTTGTGGAAGCCCTGAGGGAGACAGTTCCAAGTATATTGCTGCCCTTAAAGGTAAAAACAAACTTGTACTGATCTTCCCTTCTTAAAGGTATGGACCCGAACCCGTTGGAAAATCCCAGCACCGTGAAGATAGTCGCGGAGGCTGGGATACTTCCAATGAGGTCGGCGACAGCAGCAACGGTGGGTGCACAGGCGGGGATGTTACGGTTGAGTACTCGATAGTCCACCTTGGCTCTCCAGGAGTTGTCCGGTTTCTTAACCGGCCACAATGAAGAGTTCACATGGGTAGCTATTGGTCTCAATACCCGCTGTTTAACCAGCGAACCCAAGGCTGTTTCCTTGTCTGTCTCCGCCTCCCTGGGGAAGTTATACTGTTTCTGTGGTCGGGTCATGGGCTCCCCATCTATGCTAACCTCGACCCCGTTTATTCTCCCGCAGTCGTGTTTGTGAGTGGCAAAAGCTGCAAGGTTTTTCCTCACATACTCTTGGTATTCTATTGGAGTGTTACTGACCAGTGATTCAAGGTCATAACCCTCCTTTGGTTTCATGGTGCACACCGTCCCTTTTCCCTGTTTTCCCGGGATAACCATCACCTCACTCTCCTGCCCCATACAGACTGACCCCCAAAGACACTGGTTTCTTAAACCCACTAGGATCCCATGGCCTAGGATGAAGTCAGCCCTCAGGAACCCTCTCTCTTCCTGCTCCCACTTCATCAGGACACAAGTCCACTTAGTGTGGAGTGTACCTATATGAATGGAGAGCGGAACGGAGAATGAGCCAGTCTGTTCAGTGCCTGTGAAATCCACCAAGCTGTAGGGGACTCTGTTAGACAGAGGTGAGGCAGTGGGGTTAGCTGTATAGACAAGGGTGCTTGAGACAGGTAAGTCCCTTTCACCTTTTCCACTTCCATCTGTACGGTCGGTCTCCCCCACGCATCATACTCGAGGGCACACAGCTGGACAGGCTGTGCCTGTCCTAGTCACGGTTTTGATTGGGAGGGGGCAGATGGGATCTCTGTACCGGTGGCAGTGGCTACCTTTCCCAGGGCCATCTAACATGGCTCGGAGCGCAGTTAAAAAGGTCTCAAACGAGTGGGGAGAGACTGGCTTATCTGTCTCGGTCTTTTGAGCAGGGGCTGGAGAATTCTTTCCTGCTCTATTCTTCCAAGGATTTTTACAATCCCTTCTCCAGTGCCCACTCTTTCCGCACCCGAAGCAGGTACGTTTTGTATCGGAGGGGTTGCCCCCCTCGTGGCGCCATTACCTCTTGTCTTGGTTAGGTCGGATATCGTGAACCCTTCCCTTTTGTGGGTGCTCTTCTGTCCCTCTGCTGTTTCTGTAAGCTAGGGTCAGCTGCCTAAACACTCCCTGTTCTGTGGCTTAGGGATCTCTGGGGTCGAACCAGGCCTTAGCCTTGGTTCTTATTCTGGGTAAACTGTTAGCTACTAGGCTTCGGAGCCAGTGTGCTAATTATTTCGGGTTTAAGTGATCCCTGTCTATGTCCCCACTACAGGCGCTTTTGTACACCGGCCACAATCGGTCTGCGAAAGCCTGTGGGGTTTCTCCTGTGAGCTGCACCGTTTTCCCTACTCTAGAGATGGAACTCCCGTCATTGCAGCCCATAGCTTCTAAAATGTCCTTTTGGACGGCAGCAAGTGTTTTCTGTCCTCTTTTGCTCTCAGTAGAGAGGCACTGGTACAGTTTGCTGTCTAGGGATAGGAGAAGCATCTTTGCCATTTCTGCATCATTGCACCCATTAATATCCCCGGCCTGTTCCACTTCCACAAAGTGAACCGAGGGGTCTCCCTTTGGAGTGAGCTTTCCCAGGTGGCTTATCATGGCCCGAAGCTGGTGGTGAGGCTCTCCCTGTTCTGGCTCGCCTCCCTCTCCTCCCTGCGGCCAAGCCGAGCTGAAACTCGGTGCTACAGGTGGTGGTGGTTCACTATCCCTGTCCGCCCCGCAACTGATTTGCCCGTCCTGCTGCTTCACCGGTGTAGTCACCGGTGCCACAGGTTGTGGCCGGGTAGTTTCTTCCTTCTCTTCCAGGTTTACCTGGGGCGTACCCGGGCTTATTTGGCATACCATGCCTTTTGCCTTGGACAGAGCAAGGTTTAAACTTTTAATTTGTTGCTGGCAGGGACCGTGGTCTCCCGATTCAAACCCATTAGTGCTAGCTACTTTATACACTGCCTGCACATCTTTTAATCTTTCCTGGAGCTCTTTTACTTGTCGGGTGAGGCGAGTGCTTTCCTCCCGCAGTGACTTTTCATTACTTTTGGCCTCGGTAACCTGACATTGAAAATAGTCCTGACTGTTTTTAAACCTTTCCATTATTCGGGTCCTTTCCTGTTTTAGCTTGCGGAGTTCTCCTGATAATCTTTCTTCTGACATAACCCTTTCCTGATAGTTCTCTGCGCATTCCCATAACTCTGCCTGTTTTGTTTCATTCATTCTGTCCAGCAGTTGGACCTGTCGCTGTCGACAGACCAACCAAATTGTCTTCTCTACTGCTTTTTTGTGATCTTTACTTGCTGTCCACTGGGCTGCAGTGTGAGCCGGACGCTCAGCGCGCAATAGACTAAGCACCCATTCCTTAGTTACATTCACTTTCTTATACACATAGGAGGAAATCCTCTCTTCCATTTTGGTTCTTTGCCCCAAACCATCACACCCCGTACCAGAGTCATGCCACGGTCGGCATTTTGTAAGGGGGGGGGCTGGTGTTGTGGGTCTCTATGAGGGGGCCAGGTTCCCTTCTGACCAACTTGAGCGGTTTCGAATCACTCCCCCTCCCTTGGGTTCTGTACTCTGGATTTATTTGTGGGGTATGACAAAAGTGCAGAGGATGCTGGTTTGATGCAAAGAACTTTGGTTTTATTACAGTCAGGGTAATACAGGCTTACTACTCGAGTAAGAAAATTCAAGGCGAAACTACAATCACTCTAATAAAGAACAATACAAGGAAAGGTACAAGGTCAAACTTATAATCACTCTAATAAAGTACCATACGCTTCACATTCAAAGGGAGTTGCAGTAAAATTATACCTCCAACCTCCCAATACCGAATTCTAGCTAGGTTACACTCCAGGGCAGGCAGGGACTTATGCTTACCAATCCTTTTGATAGTTAATGGTAGATGGTGATGTTCTTCCTTCCTTCAAGACTTCAAATCTTGCCGCCCAATCTGTTCACAATCCTTTGTATAATTTTGACAGGCTTGGTTCTTCTTGTAATATTTTGTCGGGCTCGCTAAAAGTTGATATGTCTTGGGTGGGTTGATGTTCGAAAACTGTTTCCTGATGGAAATATTAGTTTGGTAATTGCAATGTCCTTTTGTGCTTAGTCTTTCGCATATAGGCTGGATTGGGCCTCTTTGTGATGTATATGCTGAAATGGTTTGTCCAGACCTATGTTGATGGGGAGCTATCTCTGGGTGATACTCATTCTTCCAGACAGGTTAACTCAGTCCTCACACCCAGACAGTTCCAATAATCAAGTGGGCTTCTTTTGTTCCCTAGGTCTGCCCACAGGCTTGAATTTGTCTTGTAAAAGTTCATAATTCTATTAAAATTTGTAGTTTCTTCCATAAGCACTTTAGAGTTCCAAACTTTTCGGTAGATAGTCCCAAATTAAATTTCCTTTCGAATGAGCCAAAACACAGGGTGCGACTCACCAAGGTTACTCTTCAACAACACTTACTTGCCCCACAACTTCCTCTACAACGAAGAAGGACAAGAGCTCTAAGATCACGGGAACACCATTACCCTTCGAGTCACACACCGACCCGACTTGGAAATATTTCGGCGTTCCTTCATTGTCGCTGCGTCAAAATCCTGGAACTCCCCCCCAACAACACAGTGCGACCGCCTTTACCACACGGACTGCAACAATTCAAGAAGAAGGTCCACCACCACAGTCTCAAGGGCAACTAGGATGGGCAATAAATGGCAGCCTTGGCAGCGACACACACATCGAGAGAACAAATAAAAAAATAAAGTATCAGAAATAATTTTCATGCACTCTGCAAAATCTCTCAGTTAAATTTGAGAAATGGCTTGGCCTCTTTTCTTCACTCCAATGCGATGAAATCAGGGGGGTGAAATTGCTCCGCGCCCCGATCAGGGGCGGTAAGCTTCCGGGACCGGGACTCTATTGCCCCTCAAAGAAAGTGCTTCCTGAGGGGGCGGTCCCAGGGCGGTAACGTAGTGCTGAGTCTGTGTCACGTGACAATGCCCCTCCCCTTCCATTAAAGCGGGGGTCGCTGCGCAGTCTGCATGGCCCTTCGGTGACCGCCACTAGGCCACCAGGGACGCGTGAGAACAGGCCAGCAGCCCGACATCTGAGACGGTGTGGCGGGCTGCCCGTTAACGGCCTGGACCACGCGAGGGCCGCCATGGTTGGTCCGACCGAAGAGTCGGCCGGCCAACAAAAATGGCGGCCCGGGGCACTGCAGGCCTCCCCTTTAAACAGCGGCCCGGGAGCGGATGTCCGCCATCGTCACGACCCGCGAAGCTGGCATTGACATCCGCCCGTGCTGGCCTCATTGCCCTCGGGGCAATTTCTCCCGCGTGCCGTTAAGGGGTCAGCGCCGTGTGGTGAGGGGTTGTCGCACACGGCGATAACGTCATCACCGGTTGTGCAGCGGCCCGGGACACTAACCGCAGGGCGCGGCGCTGCCGGGACAGAGCCTCCCAACGCTCCAGGACAATTTCCCCACTCCCCCGGGCGAAAACTGCATTGCACTAACGGGGGCAAAAAGGGACAATTTCACCCCCGAGATCTCTCAGACATCAAGTCACTAAACTTTTGTTTAAAAGAAAGAGGCTCTCAGAATAAAGTGTAATTATTCTCAGCGGTCAGAGAAGTTTTCAAATAATACTTTCATTTTTCAATTACATTTATTTGAAATATTAATGTAATCCAGCTGCAATCAGTAAAGGATACATTGGTTTAAAATCAAGGCATTCTAGGTCAATAATGTCTGTATTTTCATCTCTAAACAGATGGCAACCTCAAATACCCTTTCTAATTCTTTTTTAGTTTGAAGATCAAGATGTGACCTCTCATGTAGAGTATGGAGACAGTAATTCAAAACATAAAACGTAGGATTTTTGCAGTGCAGTCAGTTATTTAATATATCATCATTGACACCACTCTAAGCCATTAGAAAAATAGCGAATCCATTCGACACCGGTTACAACAACACAGCTGGCTGCGGAGTCACGTGTTGCGGCGCATTAAACCAGATGTGAGCGAGGTTAACTGTTCAAGGGCGGGTCCCAGCTTCACGGCTCATGTGTCAAACGAAATGTGCTTATAGATTCACATATCGGGTCAGCCTAAGCCGTTCTACAGCAGACGCTCCAGATGAATATTGTTGTTTGTAAGACATGGACAATTCACTGCGTTTGAGATACATATTTTAAATGGGTTAATGTCTCCAAGAAAATATCGGAGAGAGCAACTTCAGAGTTAAGCGCTTGCACCTATTATTCCACCAGGGCATTTCAAGGTCACCCTGATTAAGTTGGAGAAGTCCATGCCAACTTAAGCAAGCCCTGTTAACCAATTAAACTTCTGCATCGTCCCACGTGTAGTTTACTGAGGAACTTCAAGGTTTCACCCAAGAGTAGATTTTATAGATTAGAGTTCCCGTCAATGACACACTTTAGAACAAGCCAGTGGTGTAAAAATAGAGTGCACTGGTAATGTTCCTTCCTGCGGTACTTGTGGCCACAGCCTTGGAGCTGGTCTGCAGTTCGGGCTGCAATACTGAGCAGAGCTTCCCCAGGGCTTCAGGACTGAATTGTAGCCTCCTATGGCATAACTCCAAAGAGACATTCAGAAAGGACCTCCCAGATTCTCATCCTTATGTTCAAATCCCTCCATGGCCTCGCCCCTCCCTATCTCTGTAATGTCCTAGAGCCCCACAACCCCCTGAGATGTCTGCGCTCCTCTAATTCTGCCCTCTTGAGCATCCCTGATTAAAATCAGCGCGCCTTCTGTTGCCTCGGTCTCAAGCTCTGGAACTTCCTGCCTATTCCTCTTCGCCTCTCTACCTCTCTTTCCTCCTTCAAGACACTCCATCAAACCTACCTCTTTGACCAAACTTTCAGCTGCGCTAATTTCTACTTATTCGGCTTGGAGTCAAATTTTTATCTCATAATACTCCTGTGAAGCACCTTGGGACGTTTCACTATGTTAACGGCGTTATATAAATACAAGTTGTTGTTGTGATATATAAACCCTGCTGGCAGGCTATCTGCAAGAAGGTTTGCATCTTCGTTGGAGATTCCCATGCAGCCATTTGCTGTTCTCCTTCCTCCATCTCCATGTTAGAAGTAATGGAATCCCCATTGGGAACCCCCTTTTGCAGGCTTCACAGATTAGATGCTAAGTTATCCTGGCTGGTGACCCTCTCCAAGAAAACTTTGATTTGAAGTGTAAGGCTTCGCATGAAAGGAGCAAAAAGGATTTCCCGGGAAGATGCAATCAAAGCAACGTTGTAAACAAAAACCGCTTTCCTGTGCTGAAGCTGCTACAGCTTCCCTTCACGAACCCCTCTATCACCTGATCCGGACAGATCTGCCGATTTGACACTGACACCTCTTCGAAGGGCGGAGCTGAGGGAGGAAAAGATGGAATTTAGGATGGGTGCTGTTAGGATGTTGTCCTAACTCCCTTCTTTACATGTTTGCATTTCTTATTGGGCAGTGACTTCATTCTCCTGACCTCACATGTGGGCCATTTTAGGACGCACTTTATACTGGGTGCAAACCCAGCGCTTCACGTATGGTTTCCGCCCCAATTTCCATCCCGCCACATGCAAAAACCGTCACTAATGGACCCGCTTAGGGCCCAGGACTTTCAGGGCTATTGTACTTACCATCACAAAATATTTTTGTGCTGGAGAAAAGTTCTCAATTTCATCCACCAAAGTCCTTTTTTGGACCAGAACGGCAATTTAACCCCTTACTGCGCATTACTCTGCAGAGCGCTGTTTCAGTAGTTGGTGCTCAATCCTGATGTTTCAGTGTTGTTTATAATTTATAATTAAATAATGCAATGATTTTCGCCCACACAATTCGCATCTTCTGTTTGATATTTTTACTATAGAGGCAGAAGAATGAGATTAATTTTCAAGTACCTAAAACTGATGTTGTGTATCGGCCTGTTATAGAAACCACCTGAATTTCATTTCCATTGGCATTCAAAGTAAACTGCATGAAAAATCCCAATTTTTAACCATTTCCCAGCCATTGAAATCCCAGCTTGACCTTCATTCTTTCAGACCCATGGTGCACCTTAATATTAATATACAACCTTTCATGATCTGAGAACGTCCCAAAGTGCTTTACAACCAATGAAGTACTTTTGAAGTGTAGTCACTGTTGTAATGTAGGAAATGCGGCAGCCATTTGGGGCACAGCAAGCTCCCGCCAACAGCATTAAGATAAATGACCAGATAATCTGTTTTAGGTGTTGGTTGAGGATTAATATTGGACAGGGCACCAGCAAGAATTTCTTTGCTCTTCAAATAATATGGTGGAATCTTTTACGTTCACCTGAGAGAGCAGATGGAGCCTCGATTAAGCGTTCTCATCTGAAAGATGGCACTTCCGAACAGAACAGCACTCCCTCAGTATTGCACTGGAGCGCCAGCCTGGATTATGCACTCAGGTCTCTAGAGTGGTATTCTGAACCCACAATCCTCTGACTCAGAGACGAGACTGCTACCCACTGAGCCAAGATCGAGAATGTAAGATGTGGAAAGTTTTAACACAGTGGATGAACTGGTAATGTGTAGTGTGATTGTTAAACCTTTGCTAATAAACCAACTAGTTCTTAATAGCAATGTGTTGCTATGAATTTTTAAGCGAAGAACCCATGAACAAATACATTACAAGCACCAATACAATATTTTCTCCCAGATGTAATGTATTTGCTTCGTGGGTTCTTTGCTTAAGAACTACTTGGTTTATTACCAAGGTTTACTACACATTACCAGTTTATCCACCAGGCTCACAACTACCTGCCTCATTGTGGATCCCCTGAACCCAACTGGCTGGGGTTTTATTGAATCACGTGACTGGCTAAGCCACTCACAACTCAACAGCTCCACAAATCTGTGAGCATACATTACACCAGGGACATTGAACATTGAGATCACTAAATTGACTACACCAGAGACTAAAAGCCAACTAAAACCCATGGACCAAGAACAAATAAATTGATTCAACAGTCCTAGCACCAACATAACCGTGCCATGAAATCTTAATGTATCAATTGACTCTTCCTGAGGCACTAAGTAAACAAAACATATGATGACTTCATTAAACATATACACAAACTTTTGAAAGTACAATAAAAAGTACAATAAAAAGTATGTCATTTCTTTAAGAAAGCTACGTTTCTATGGCCTATAAGGGAACTATTATTTTGGGAAATTAAATTTGTGCAAATGAAATTTACAAACAGAACAAGACATATCACGAGGTATTTCAGTATGGTAATGATTTCGAACAATCATGACATCAATTAATCAAGATTGTTCCAGTAGTTTTTCTGTTTTGTTGTAACTAATGCATTACTGCTTTTCAGCTCCCAATGAAAGGCGAAGATTTGTGGTCCAAAAAAATAATAATTGGAACAACCTGGTTTGTGTCTCAATCAAAACAACTTCTCCATCAATCATCTTTGTAAATTCTGACAGTAAAATAATTTACAGTATACTGAAAGCTGCAAATTAATGTCACAGTACAGGCGCATTCAGTGGGCCGATGTGCATACCAGGCCTCAGAATAAGTGCCTGCTGAAAGGGGAAATTCAATTTATTGGGGCTTCAGCAAGCTCCGAACAAGGTCACCCTCGACACTGGGGGCGTGGCCGGGAGCAAATAACTCCTAGGCCGGAGTGTCCTTGTGCTGGAAGATAAGCAGTGGCCGTACGCCGAGTGGAAGGAGGCATAGCAACCATCATGTGGGCTCAAGTCAGACCCACCTGTGGGTTTGGGGCTGGATCTGTGGAGAAAATGTGGCAAACCTGTAGCTTGATGGGCCCTCTTGACAGACTTTAAATTTTATACCGTGGCTGGGCTTCTGCCGTATTAGCCGTCCTTCTCTACCCCATGAAAGGTGCCCAAGTTGGACTCTCAGTACTGCAGGCATCTATCAGCAATATTCTAATATGGTGACCTCTTGCTGAACCGGCATACTCGGGCAGGGGCAAGTTTGAAGGTCACTGACAGGCATACCCTGGCACTTATACTATGCATTTTAAACTGTTTATAATTGAAAAATAGTTTCTTTCTGAACCACATATTCAAAAGAAGCCAAGTCACGTGTTACAAATGTTACCTGATATTAAAATAGGGCTGCCTTGTTAGCTGAAAGTGTAAATATAATACTGAGTCATACAAGCCAGGAAGGCAGTAATCTCTCCCGAGTTACCTGGGCTCAGGCAGCGAAGGGTCACTATAGTTGGTTTCCAATGGAAAATTCCATTGGGTGGCACAGCAAACCGTGTCATATTCCTCCTTGAAGAGGGGAAATCCTACTCCAATGTGTCTAAGATAAGAATGAAGAGTGTCCTTTGGCAACAAAGGGCTTCTGCTCTCAGGAACGAAGAAGGGAAACTTGACCAATAAACGGGGTTTAATTAGACTCCAATCTTTGAAAAGCCAAAAACACAAACATGGATTTATGAGTCAGGAAGATAAGTGCTATGTTCGCATTGCCAAGGCTGACCTTTTTATTTGAAGAAGTTAAGTCTTCCTGAACCTCTTGGGTTTCACAAAGGGTTCACTGATAAACATTACAGAGAACTTGGCTACTGTGAATCTGCTTCTTCAGTTCTGTTTTTCAGAACACAGTCGAAAAAATATTTTTGTGTGTGGTTTCCATGAATAATTTGTTTTGGGTGTGCAGCCTCGATAAATCCACCAAGCACCGTCCCTTCACACTTTCTCAGTAACACCCATTTTGTTTCACCTTCTAACTAAGATCTTGCCTTTTCTATTTTGACAGCAGCATTGTTATATCTTCCCATATCATGCTGTTCAAGGCCATTTATGACTTACAGATCATTACCCCACCGCCCGAGGTATAGTGACATGCAGAATATCACAACAAAGGCATTACTCAAAAAGTAACCTTTACATAGAATTACATAGTAAGTACAACACAGGAACAAGCCATTCCACCCAACTGGTCTGTGCCGGTGGTTATGCTCCACATGAGCCTCCTCCCACCCTGCTTTATCTAACCCTATCAGCAAATCCTTCTATTACTTTCTCCCACTTGTACTTATCTAGTTAAATGCATCTAACCGTGTGTTGAATGTGTTCATTTCCCCACCTTCAGATTTTCTACAATATCCTGCTGACTCGGGTACCTTTCTCCCTCAGTGTTAATGGCCCACTTCAAAAACAGGTAAGATTGAGGAGCTGCATTCCCCAGGAATGGGGGGGAGGCTATTCTCCTGCTCATACACCATTTTTCTGGAGCTTCCATGGCTCTTCTACCGAAGTTATGACAGCTGAGCTATGGGAGGGGAATCCCTAAGGAAGTCCATCCCCCAAGTGCAGTCAAGGAACTGGCCTAGGCTTCTTTGGCAGCACCCCGCAAATCCATAACCCCCACCACCTAGAAGGACAAGGGCAGCAGGCGCATGGGAACACCACCACCTCCACGTTCCCCTCCAAGTCCTGACTTGGAAATATATCGCCGCTTCTTCATTGTCGCTGGGTCAAAATCTGACTTAACAGCACTGTAGGTGTACTTTCAACACAGACTGTAGTGGTTCAGGAAAAAGGCTAACGACCACCTTCTCAATGAAGAATGGGCAATAAATACCGGTCTTGCCAGCGACGCCCAGATCCCAAAAATGAGTGAATAAATCAACTACCATTTTTTATAAATAACAGTTGTGAACAATGAGAATGATGCAGTTCAGACCATATCTATACAAATATCCCCAGGGCAAACCTTCACATAGACTCCCTGACTACCAATATTGAGAGATCATTGCATTTGACTATATGCAGTTCGTTCCTTATGGGATAATTTCTTAAAATTTGTTAATGGAACATGAACGACACTGGCAAGGCTGCATTTATTGCCCATCCTTCGTTGTCCTGAGGGCATTAAGAGTCAACCCCATAGTGGTGGGACTGGAGTCACGTGGGGGCCAGAGTGGGTAGGTGTGGCAGGTTCGATTCAATTCCAAAACAGGCCACAGAGTAACACAGGACATTTAAAACGTGCCCTAAAAATACAAGAAGGAAGAAAGAATTTGCATATATATAGTCCCTTATCACACTCTCAAGACATCTCAAAACACTTCACATGCAATTAATTACTCTTTTTTATTGAAGTGCTGTCACTACTGTTAAAAAGTACAGTAGTTAATTAAAAAAATTAAACCTAAAAAGTAATGATTCCACTCAAGTGAATAACTTGCTATCAGCCTTTTAAAAACAGCCTGGGGAAAATTTCTCCTGGTGTTTGATGTCGGAGAGGCGGAGTGGGAGCGTCGGGAGACATACATAAGGCCAAACAGGCGTCGGGAGCCAGCGAAACATCAGCGAGGCGGAGCGGGAGCGTGGGGCCAGCTGGTGCAGGGAGGCAAAAAAGAAGTAGAAAGAAATCGAAAGGTGACATCACAGCCAATGGGTAAGTGATTGGCTGGTGATTGGTGAGTAGTTTTTCTTTTTCTTTTCTTTATCAGTAAGTAACCTTTTAGCATTGTTGTTGCCAAATTAAGTTGATCTAATGGTTAAGTCATGGCAAGAGAGGACATGTGTTATGCTCCTCCTGTGCTATGTGGAAGTCAGGGACGCTTCCAGTGTCCCTGACGACTACATGTGCGGGAAGTGCATCCGCCTGCAGTACCTGACAGACCGCGTTGCAGCACTGGAGCTGCGGGTGGATTTACACATGGCACTGTGGGTGGCTCTGCTGCACAGGAGGGCAGAAAAAAGAGTGGGAGAGCAATAGTGGTAAGGGATTCAATTGTAAGGGGAATAGATAGGCGCTTCCGCGGCCGCAACCGAGACTTCAGGATGGTATGTTGCCTCCCTGGTACAAGGGTCAAGGATGTCTCGGAGCGGGTGCAGGACATTCTGAAAAGGGAGATTGAACAGCCAGTTGTCGTGGTACATATAGGTACTAACGATAGATGTAAAAAAACTGTATGAGGTCCTACAAGATGAATTTAGGGAGATCAGAGCTAAATTAAAAAGTAGGACCTCAAAAGTAGTAATCTCAGGATTGCTACCAGTGCCACATACTAGTCAGAGTAGGAATCTCAGGATAGCTCAGATGAATACATGGCTTAAGGAGTGGTGCAGAAGGGAGGGATTCAAATTCTTGGGACATTGGAACCGGTTCTGGGGGAGGTGGGACCAGTACAAACAGGACGGTCTGCACCTGGGCAGGACCGGAACCAATGTCCTAGGGGGAGTGTTTGCTAGTGCTGTTGGGGAGGAGTTAAACTAATATGGCAGGGGGATGGAACCTATGCAGGGAATCAGAGGGAAGTAGAATGGGGACAGAAGCAAAAGATAGAAAGAAGAAAAGTAAAAGTGGAGGGCAGAGAAACCCAAGGCTAAAATCAAAAAGAGCCAAATTACAGCAAAATTCTAAAGGGGCAAAGTGTGTTATAAAGACAAGCCTGAAGGCTCTGTGCCTCAATGTGAGGAGTATTCGGAATAAGGTGGACGAATTAACTGCGCAGATAGCAGTTAACGTTTATGATGTAATTGGTATCACGGAGACATGGCTCCAGGGTGACCAAGGCTAGGAACTCAACATTCAGGGGTATTCAACATTCAGGAAGGATAGGCAGAAAGGAAAAGGAGGTGGGGTAGCGTTGCTGGTTAAAGAGGAAATTAATGCAATAGTAAGGAGGGACATTAGCTTGGATGATGTGGAATCTGTATGGGTGGAGCTACGGAATACCAAAGGGCAGAAAACACTAGTGGGAGTTGTGTACAGGCCACCAAACAGTAGTAGTGAGGTTGGGGACAGCATTAAACAAGAAATTAGGGATGCATGCAATAAAGGTACAGCAGTTATCATGGGCGACTTTAATCTACATATTGATTGGGCTAACCAAACTGGTAGCAATACGGTGGAGGAGGACTTGCTGGAGTGTATTAGGGATGGTTTTCTAGACCAATATGTCGAAGAACCAACTAAAGGGCTGGCCATCCTAGACTGGGTGATGTGTAATGAGAAAGGACTAATTAGCAATATTGTTGTGCGAGGCCCCTTATGGAAGAGTAACCATAATATGGTAGAATTATTTATTAAGATGGAGAGTGACAAAGTTAATTCGTAAACTAGGGTCCTGAACTTAAGGAAAGGTAACTTCGACGGTATGAGGTGTGACTTGGCTAGAATAGACTGGCAAATGATACTTAAAGGGTTGACGGTGGATAGGCAATGGCAAACATTTAAAGATCACATGGATGAACTTCAACAATTGTACATCCCTGTCTGGAGTAAAAATAAAACGGGGAAGGTGGCTCAACCGTGGCTAACAAGGGAAATTAAGGATAGTGTTAAATCCAAGGAAGAGGCATATAAATTGGCCAGAAAAGCAGCAAACCTGAGGACTGGGAGAATTTTGTAATACAGCAGAGGAGGACAAAGGGTTTAATTAGGAGGGAGAAAATAGAGTATGAGAGGAAGTTTGCTGGGAACATAAAAACTGACTGCAAAAGCTTCTATAGATGTGTGAAAAGAAAAAGATTAGTGAAAACAAACGTAGGTCCCTTACAGTCAGATTCAGGAGAATTTATAATGGGGAACAAAGAAATGGTGCACCAGTTAAACAAATACTTTGGTTCTGTCTTCATGAAGGAAGACACAAATAACCTTCCGGAAATACTTGGGGACTGAAGGTCTAGTGAGAAGGAGGAACTGAAGGAAGGGAGGTCTTACTGCAGTTGTACAGGGCCTTATTGAGGCCTCACCTGGAATATTGTGTTCGGTTTTGGTCTCCTAATCTGAGGAAGGATGTTCTTGCTATTGAGGGAGTGCAGCGAAGGTTGACCAGACTGATTCCTGGGATGGCAGGGCTGACATATGAGGAGAGACTGGATCGACTGGGCTTGTATTCACTGGAGTTTAGAAGGATAAGAGGGGATCTCATAGAAACATATAAAATTTTGATAGGACTGGACAGGTTAGATGCAGGAAGAATGTTCCCGATGTTGGGGAAGTCCAGAACCAGGGGACATAGTCTAAGGATAAGGGGTAAGCCATTTAGGACCGAGATGAGGCAAAACCTCTTCACTCAGAGAGTTGTTAACCTGTGGAATTCCCTACCGCAGAGACTTGTTGATGCCAGTTCATTGGATATATTCAAGGGAGAGTTAGATATGGACCTTACGGCTAAAGGGATCAAGGGGTATGGAGAGAAAGCAGGAAAGGGGTACTGAGGTGAATGATCAGCCATGATCTTATTGAATGGTGGTGCAGGCTCGAAGGGCCGAATGGCCTTCTCCTGCACCTATTTTCTATGTTTCTATGTTTCTAATGCGCTCACTCTTGCCTCTTGTTGTGAAGGGTGAGCATTTTCACAGTGACAGAAGCTGATCAATGAACACCGGTAGTGGGTAAAATGATGGAATCAATTATTAAGGATGTCATAGCAGTGCATTTGGAAAGAGGTGACATGATAGGTCCAAGTCAGCATGGATTTGTGAAAGGGAAATCATGCTTGACAAATCTTCTGGAATTTTTTGAGGATGTTTCCAGTAGAGTGGATAAGGGAGAACCAGTTGATGTGGTATATTTGGACTTTCAGAAGGCGTTCGACAAGGTCCCACACAAGAGATTGATGTGCAAAGTTAGAGCACATGGGATTGGGGGTAGTGTACTGACATGGATTGAGAACTGGTTGTCAGACAGGAAGCAAAGAGTAGGAGTAAATGGGGACTTTTCAGAATGGCAGGCAGTGACTAGTGGGGTACCGCAAGGTTCTGTGCTGGGGCCCCAGCTGTTTACACTGTACATTAATGATTTAGATGAGGGGATTAAATGTAGTATCTCCAAATTTGCGGATGACACTAAGTTGGGTGGCAGTGTGAGCTGCGAGGAGGATGCTGTGAGGCTGCAGAGCGACTTGGATAGGTTAGGTGAGTGGGCAAATGCATGGCAGATGAAGTATAATGTGGATAAATGTGAGGTTATCCACTTTGGTGGTAAAAACAGAGAGACAGACTATTATCTGAATGGTGACAGATTAGGAAAAGGGGAGGTGCAAAAAGACCTGGGTGTCATGGTACATCAGTCATTGAAGGTTGGCATGCAGGTGCAGCAGGCGGTTAAGAAAGCAAATGGCATGTTGGCCTTCATAGCAAGGGGATTTGAGTACAGGGGCAGGGAGGTGTTGCTACAGTTGTACAGGGCATTGGTGAGGCCACACCTGGAGTATTGTGTACAGTTTTGGTCTCCTAACCTGAGGAAGGACATTCTTGCTATTGAGGGAGTGCAGCGAAGGTTCACCAGACTGATTCCCGGGATGGTGGGACTGACCTATCAAGAAAGACTGGATCAACTGGGCTTGTATTCACTGGAGTTCAGAAGAATGAGAGGGGACCTCATAGAAACATTTAAAATTCTGACGGGGTTAGACAGGTTAGATGCAGGAAGAATGTTCCCAATGTTGGGGAAGTCCAGAACCAGAGGTCACAGTCTAAGGATAAGGGGTAAGCCATTTAGGACCGAGATGCGGAGGAACTTCTTCACCCAGAGAGTGGTGAACCTGTGGAATTCTCTACCACAGAAAGTTGTTGAGGCCAATTCACTAAATATATTCAAAAAGGAGTTAGATGAGGTCCTTACTACTAGGGGGATCAAGGGGTATGGCGAGAAAGCAGGAATGGGGTACTGAAGTTGAATGTTCAGCCATGAACTCATTGAATGGCGGTGCAGGCTAGAAGGACCGAATGGCCTACTCCTGCACCTATTTTCTATGTTTCTATGTTTCTATGTTTCTATCAGGACTAGTGCTGAGATGGATGTCAACTCCAATAAAATTTAGTCACAAGCAGGTAAGATCTAGCTGAGTATCCTTTTAGTTCACATACAATTGGTAGCAAATAAAGAGAAAAGTCATGGGGCACCAAAAAGAGGGCTCATTTCTGTCATGTATCCTACATGGCTACTGTTTGTACTATCACAAGGTGTGCCACCAGAGGGCACAGCAGTGGGAGACTTGTAGGTTACCTGTACAGGTGTGCCTGGCCTAGTATAAAAGGCAGGCCACCATGTGTGATCGTGACTCTGGAATTAACAAATGAAGGACTAAGGTCACTACAGTTCAAGTTCAAGTACATCACATTGCCTCATGGAGTCATTACTAGAGCATCTAAGGACACAACAATTTCCTACCTGGGTCGAAGTTCATCTTGTTAGTCAGGTTGTCCATGTCGCGCAATGATAGCAGATCCCTGGTACATTGGAACCAGTTCTGGGGGAAGTGGGACCTGTACAAAAGGGACGGTCTGCACTTGGGCAGGACTGGAACTGATGTCCTAGGGGTAACATTTGCTAATGCAGTTCGGGAGTGTTTAAACTAATATGGCAGGGGGATGGAAACCTATGCAGTGAGATAGGGCGAAGTAATATGGAGTCAGAAACAGATGGTAGAAAGGTAAAAAGCAATAGTGGAAGGCCGAGTAAACAAAGGCAAGAAACAAAAGGGGCCACACTACATCATATTCTAAAAGGACAAAGGGTGTTAAAAAAACATGCCTGAAGGCTTTGTGTCTTAATGCAAGGAGTATCCGTAATAAGGTGGATGAATTAACTGTGCAAATAGACGTTAACGGATATGATGTGATTGGGATTACGGAGACGTCGCTCCAGGATGATCAGGGCTGGGAACTCAACATCCATGGATATTCAACATTCAGGAAGGATAGAATAAAAGGAAAAGGAGGCGGGGTAGCATTGCTGGTTAAAGAGGAGATTAATGCAATAGTTAGGAAGGACATTAGCTTGGATGATGTGGAATTTATGTGGGTAGAGCTGCAGAACACCAAAGGGCAGAAAACGTTAGTGGGAGTTGTGTACAGACCTCCAAACAGTAGTAGTGATGTTGGGGAGGGCATCAAACAGGAAATTAGGGGTGCATGCAATAAAGGTGCAGCAGTTATCTTGGGTGACTTTAATATGCATATAGATTGGGCTAACCAAACTGGAAGCAATTCGGTGGAGAAGGATTTCCTGGAGTGCATAAGGGATGGTTTTCTAGACCAATATGTTGAGGAACCAACTAGGGGGGAGGCCATCTTAGACTGGGTGTTGTGTAATGAGAGAGGATTAATTAGCAATCTCATTGTGCGAGGCCCCTTGGGGAAGAGTGACCATAATATGGTGGAATTCTACATTAGGATGGAGAATAAAACAGTTAATTCAGAGACCATGGTCCAGAACTTAAAGAAGGCTAACTTTGAAGGTATGAGGCGTGAATTGGCTAGGATAAATTGGTGAATAATACTTAAGGGGTTGACTGTGGATGGGCAATGGCAGACATTTAGAGACCGCATGGATGAACTACAACAATTGTACATCCTTGTCTGGCGTAAAAATAAAAAAGGGAAGGTGGCTCAACCGTGGCTATCAAGGGAAATCAGGGATAGTATTAAAGCCAAGGAAGTGGCATACAAATTGGCCAGAAATAGCAGTGAACCTGGGGACTGGGAGAAAATTAGAATTCAGCAGAGGAGGACAAAGGGTTTGATTAGGGCAGGGAAAATAGAGTACGAGAGGAAGCTTTCAGGCAACATTAAGACGGACTGCAAAAGTTTCTATAGATATGTAAAGAGAAAAAGTTAAGTAAAGACAAACGTAGGTCCCCTGCAGTCAGAATCAGGGGAAGTCATAACGGGGAACAAAGAAATGGCAGACCAATTGAACAAGTACTTTGGTTCGGTATTCACTAAGGAGGACACAAACAACCTTCCGGATATAAAAGGGGTCAGAGGGTCTAGTAAGAAGGAGGAACTGAGGGAAATCCTTATTAGTCAAGAAATTGTGTTGGGGAAATTGATGGGATTGAAGGCCGATAAATCCCCAGGGCCTGATGGACTGCATCCCAGAGTACTTAAGGAGGTGGCCTTGGAAATAGCGGATGCATTGATAGTCATTTTCCAACATTCCATAGACTCTGGATCAGTTCCTATGGAGTGGAGGGTAGCCAATGTAACCCCACTTTTTAAAAAAGGAGGGAGAGAGAAAACAGAGAATTATCGACCGGTCAGCCTGACCTCAGTAGTGGGTAAAATGATGGAATCAATTATTAAAGATGTAATAGCAGCGCATTTGGAAAGAGGTGACATGATAGGTCCAAGTCAGCATAGGTTTGTGAAAGGGAAATCATGCTTGACAAATCTTCTGGAATTTTTTGAGGATGTTTCCAGTAGAGTGGACAAGGGAGAACCAGTTGATGTGGTATATTTGGACTTTCAGAAGGCTTTTGACAAGGTCTCACACAAGAGATTAATGTGCAAAGTTAAAGTACATGGGATTGGGGGTAGTGTGCTGACATGGATTGAGAACTGGTTGTCAGACAGGAAGCAAAGAGTAGGAGTAAATGGGGACTTTTCAGAATGGCAGGCAGTGACTAGTGGGGTACCGCAAGGCTCTGTGCTGGGGTCCCAGCTGTCTACATTGTACATTAATGATTTAGACGAGGGGATTAAATGTAGTATCTCCAAATTTGCGGATGACACTAAGTTGGGTGGCAGTGTGAGCTGCGAGGAGGATGCTATGAGGCTGCAGAGTGACTTGGATAGGCTAGGTGAGTGGGCAAATGCATGGCAGATGAAGTATAATGTGGATAAATGTGAGGTTATCCACTTTGGTGGTAAAAACAGAGAGACAGACTATTATCTGAATGGTGATAGATTAGGAAAAGGGGAGGTGCAACGAGACCTGGGTGTCATGGTACATCAGTCATTGAAGGTTGGCATGCAGGTACAGCAGACGGTTAAGAAAGCAAATGGCATGTTGGCCTTCATAGCGAGGGGATTTGAGTACAGGGGCAGGGAGGTGTTGCTACAGTTGTACAGGGCCTTGGTGAGGCCACACCTGGAGTATTGTGTCCAGTTTTGATCTCCTAACTTGAGGAAGGACATTCTTGCTATTGAGGGAGTGCAGCGAAGGTTCACCAGACTGATTCCCGGGATGGCGGGACTGACCTATCAAGAAAGACTGGGTCAACTAGGCTTGTATTCACTGGAGTTCAGAAGAATGAGAGGGGATCTCATAGAAATGTTTAAAATTCTGACGGGTTTCGACAGGTTCGATGCAGGAAGAATGTTCCCAATGTTGGGGAAGTCCAGAACCAGGGGTCACAGTCTAAGGATAAGGGGTAAGCCATTTAGCACCGAGATGAGGAGAAACTTCTTCACCCAGAGAGTGGTGAACCTGTGGAATTCTCTACCACAGAAAGTTGTTGAGGCCAATTCACTAAATATATTCAAAAAGGAGTTAGATGTAGTCCTTACTACTAGGGGGATCAAGGGGTATGGCGAGAAAGCAGGAATGGGGTACTGAAGTTGAATGTTCAGCCATGAACTCATTGAATGGCGGTGCAGGCTCGAAGGGCCGAATGGCCTACTCCTGCACCTATTTTCTATATTTCTATATTTCTATCCCATGGTTCTGGAATGGACTGTTGTGTGACTGCGTCCATCGGGCAGGAGGTGGTTGGATTCGATGGAAGCTGTCTGCGGCCCCACAGTTGTCATGGCTGGGGCTTCATTACCACACCTTCACGCACTGACCGATCGGAGAGAGTAAGAAACCCAGCTGCTCCACCACCACTCTTAGTCCCCACAAAAATCACCCACACACCTGTTCCTTAAACTTTTTCTGGGTGGTCTCTTAGTGCGGTTGCTTATGGTCAAGTACCAACAGGAGGAGCATGTGCTGGGCCTGGGCCTCAATGGGCCCTAATGCCTTTAACATAATGGGGGGGAAAATCGTGGTCATACGAATGCCTCCAACCCTCAAAAAATCTACAAAAGTACCTGGTGGCCCGTAAGATCCCAGTCGAAGGCCTAGATTCGCTGCGCAGCACATGGTGAGATATCTTTCACGTACGTACGTACATGCTGGGGTCACGTGGGCCTGGACCACCAATCACCATGCAGTATTCTCATTGATAAAAATGGGAGCTCCGTTTGTACGAGTTCCCATTACTATCAATGAGAAAAACCCCTATAACACCGAAACACAGCATAATAAATAAATAAAACACCTCATATTTAAAATTAATTGAAGTTAAATGTAATTGAATGTTTTAGAAAAAATATATATTTTTTGGAATTTTTTTTAATGTGTTTTAATAGTGTTAAGAATAAACTTACCTTAATGGACAGGGTTTTTAATATAAAAATTAGTGTTTAAATTTAATTTTTATAGGTTTTAAAAATAAGCTATGCGCCTGCTTTTACCAGGTGTAAAAGTTTGAAGGACATTCACTGGGCACAGGTTGGGAAATAGTCCAATCTCTCCCGCACGGATGTCCTTCTCCCGGAGATGTGGAGGATCTGTAAAGAGAAATCTTGACAGATTGCAAAAGCCGTTTTTTGGCGCATGCGCACTGTGCCCTAAAAAACGATTTTTGCGAGGCCTCACGGGGTCCGTGTGCACTTCGTACAGACCCAGTGAGGTTGGAACTTTCGGCCCAATACTGCATCCAAAGGCACTTCACAGGAGCCCAACACAGAATCAGTCACAGTGGCAATGCTAGCTTATCTAAGGGTATGGAACAGATTTTATGCAACAGGTAAAGCCTATATTCTGCTTTTGGTGACAAATTACTGACTACTGCATCCTTTAAGGGAAGAGTAGAAAGCATTTGGAGGAGGAGTAGGAGAAGGTGATGGGCCGCGGGGAGAGAATGGAGCAGTGGGGTTAGTTTTGGATTCCTCCAGCAAAGTGCCAGTACACACATGATGGGCTGAATGACCCACTTCTGTGCTGCAAAATTCTATCGTTTGATTCGGGCCCAAAATTCCCAAGGCTCTGTTCTCCTAGTGCAGCGGGACTCCCCTTTGCCTGGAGAAAAGGACACGGGCCTCATCCTAAATCATGAGGATGGGGTGATTTCCGCAATCGGGCTGAGCAGCTTGTGCCTCTACTGGTGAAGCAGAGATACGCACCCTGACTGCCAGCCAGAAAATCAACGCAGCACCATGTTGCTCCAAAGACAGAGCATAATGCCCTTGTAGGGATGAACAGAAAGACTCAGGGGACGAATTTGGGCTCCTGTGCACTTGTCGTTAGTGCCTCCGGGGGCTGCTCTCATTAAAGCACGTGGCCCTCTCCCTCGAAACAGGATTTGTACCAGCCATCTCACAAAGGTGTCTCAGTTGCTGAGATATCTGACTCAAGTACAGCAATGCTGAAAATGAGCAGCAGCAGTTTGAAATTACCTCCCCTTTAAGAGCTGGAATGAGCTCGAGGCAAGGATTGAAGGCTGATTACTGAATACAAGTCAGCTGAAATTGGGTAATTCTCTGTCAATAGCACCCCTGCAGTCCCCCATTTTTTTGGATCTGGCCTGGAGTCGACGAAGGTTGAACAGGTTCCCACTGGTTCTGTAGTTTCGTTCCACTCTAGCGGGGAGCTTATTGAGTGTGAGGTGGAGCATGGCAGCGAGGAAGATCGAGAAGAGAGTTGGCGCGATGGCGCAGCCCTGCTTGACCCCGGTCTGGATGTGGGAAAACCGTTAGTGTTCTCGATCAGGCCAACATCCCCAGAATCGAAGCACTGACCACACTTGACCAGCTGTGTTGGGTGGACCACATTGTTCGGATTGATGATACAAGACTCCCAAAGCAAGCGCTCTATTCGGAACTCCGACGCAGCAAGCAAGCCCCAGGTGGGCAGAGGAAACGTTTCAAGGACACCCTCAAAGCCTCCTTGATAAAATGCAACATCTCCAGCAATGCCTTGGAGTCCCTAGCCAAAGACCGACATAAGTGGAGGAAGAGCATCCGGGAGGGTACTGAGCACCTCGAGTCTCGTCGCCAAGAGCATGCAGAAAACAAGCGCAGGCAGCGGAAGGAGCGTACGGCAAACCAGGCTCCCCACCCACCCTTTCCTTCAACCACAGCCTGTCCCACCTGTGACAGAGACTGTAATTCTCGTATTGGACTGTTCAGTCACCTGAGAACTCACTTTTAGAGTGGAAGCAAGTCTTCCTTGACCTCGAGGGACTGCCTATGTTGATTATGAGTGCCCCATTGAGGCCATTATCACCTCATTTACCGCCCCCCTTCACTCCTGGGGCAAAAACACAAAATTTCCCACAATTTTACAAACCATTTCGCTGGGTGTTAACTTTTCAAAAAGTTAAAAGCAAACGCCCCAAACAGGGCGCGACCGAATTCCGCTCCCTCATTTGTTTTCCCCGTTGTTTTAAGTGAATGAAAACTTAGCGAAAACAAATTTGAAGGTAAGTGATCCCCTTTGTGATCAGTTATCTTCGATGTTGAGCCTTTTGGGGGGGGCTTTGGAAGGCCCCTTGTGGAACTCACCCCTACTCTCAGCAGCAGTACAGTGGGCGTAATGAGAGGAACTCCTCAGGTATTCTGGGAGTGCCCCAGTTGTGACCCACAAAGCAGGGACAGGGGAGGGGGCACAGACGGAAGATTCACCCACCCCTCCACATGAAATTCCAGATTTCCCACCCCAAGTCACGCACCTCAGGAGGCAACCTGCCCACTCTGCGCCCTCTAATTCCATCGGAACTTCAGGTCCTTGTAGCAGTCACCAGGAATTATAACAGCGGGATTTATATTTTTATTAGTTCCTGTTTGTAAATGGTCGATTTACATTGTTTTCTGAAGCTGTGTGAAATATCTTCTTAAGAAAAGTACTATCCAATAATTGGTGCAGGCTCTGAGGGAGACTGGAAACAAACGGCTGCATTACTCTAAATCAATGCCGTGCTATGAATTAAGTACGTGCAGAATTTCAGTTCGTGCAATCGCAGTACTTAAAAAAAAATTTGTATCAAGAGAACTACAGAACCCTCTTGGAGTGCCTATTATGTATGAGAAGAGTGATTAAACCCTCTTTTGAGCACCTGCTCTTCATCCAACGCAATGTTATTTTTGGCACTGGACATCACTCCCAGGGGGGTCACGTCTAAATCATTAATAAGGCTGCTTAAATTATTGTCTTGTTAACTTATCTTTTCTACTTACAGACTAGCTGCTGCGGCGTTCCAATATGTTCCGATTTTATTTCACATTTCCAGCATTTGAGGGTTTTTTTATAATTGTTTTACACTTAACTTATAAAACAGTTCACATTTTAGGTCGGGCTCTTCAACTCCTGGTTTCTGTAAATCTCTTCAAGCATTGTTTTAGCATCTTACACTTTTGAAAGTAAAACTAGCGCAATTTTCCAGTTCCATTCAAGTCAACGGGCTTCCCATTCACTATCGTCCACATCATGTGACGGCCAGAAATCAGTTCCACCCCCCCCAGGACGCTGCATCATAAGTGACTGCTGTCCCAACTCAGGGAAAAGAAAATACAATCCCGATCATCTCAGCAATATCTTTTTTTCAATGCCATGTATTTTCACACAGATTTATGGTGATAAAGATCATACAGTGCTTTAATATCTTGGCCTGGAGTTTCCACTTTGGACGATCTGATCTCAACATAGTGCTGGTTTTAAGAGGTGTTTTTGTTTGCTCAAGTTTCCGCTCAAATTGTGGAGTTGAGGTTGAAGATTAGCCATGATATTGAATGGTGGAGCAGGCTCGAGGGGCCGAATGGCCTACTCCTGCTCCTATTTCTGATGTTCTTAGTTCTTATGTTCACACTCATTTGCATCTCACCTAGTGCAAAATCCGCCGCAAACCAGCACAATTGGGCAAGGTTTTAGAAAGCTTTTTTAAAAATGTATGCATTAAAAAGTATTCCTTGGTATACTTGAGAGGGTAACCTGGTGCAGTTTTATTAATAACGCTAAAAATGGGTCTTTCAGCAAAAAATAAACATTTTTTATCAAAGTGTCTGGTCCACCACCTGTGAGTCAACCCGATTTTAAATCACTGAAAATGACTTAAAAAATTACACAGGACCATTTGTTAGTTATATTGGTGTATAGTTGTCAGTTTCTTAGTAAATTAAAAAAGTTCAAAAGCTTTTAAAACGTGCCTATCAGTGTTCTTGCGCCTAAAAAAATAGCAAAATTCTTACAGCTGCCTTGTAGGCCCACAAATAGGTGCAATTAGTGATAGCTTGCAATGGTGATTAATTCGATCTGTGGGGGCGTGGCCAGTTTTGTGGGCGTGGCCAGCTTCCAGTGCGATGTTTTTTAAACTAGCGCAAAAGATCACGGAAGCTTGATTTGTGCTGGGCGTCATTTGCACTTAAAATGGTTTGGCTGATTTTGGGCAAATTGCACTGAAAAAAAATAACGCAACCTAGCGGAAACTCCAGGTCCTTGTGTTCTATTAACTCGGGGGAGGGGGAAATTCTGACTGTAAACACTTTAAGCAAACAAAGTCGGCGAGACAGGTTCAACTATTTTTATCCAGTTTCAGGCAAACATTTTTCTGTTGACTCCGTTTTACTGTAGAATTTGTTCTCACTCCAAATATATCTTTGTCAGGAATTAGGAGTCAGGCAATGGGGTTCTTTACAATCACGGGATGCCAAACAGTGATATTTTATCTCTGGGTAATAATTGGGTATTAGCTATAGGTCACAAATTTCATTCTTAGGAGTAATTCGAAAGGGCATCAATATTTTTCCTCCTTTTCTATCAATTCACCGACCCACAAACTCCCTAAACCCCTGAGAAAGTTGGGGTGGATTTTGAACTTGCTGCCTGGGCGTAACACTGACGTTGAGGCTCGGTCCCCGTAGACAAACTGCCTGGTTACCGTCGCCAAAGAAATGAATGGAAACGAAAATCAAGTGATTTCTATAACGGGCGGTCAATCCGCAACATCAATTTTACACCCAGGCAGCAAGTTCAGAATCTATCATGTTGAGTCCTTGTTTGCGCATGGTTCCGTGAGTGCTATTCTTCAACATCCATCATCATCGTCATCATAGATGGTCCCGCGAATGAGGATGACTTGCTTCCACGAGAGTTCACAGGTGTTTCAATGAAGGACCCGATGTTCCAGTCCTGAACTCCAATTGAGGGGGTGGAAGATGCCTGTGCGTGGATTTTTCTAACGTGTGGTGACCGTTGCACATCAGCCACCACACGGGCTTGACAGAGCTAGGCCTTTATCCAGTGGCAAGGGTTGAACCAGGACCTGTTCAGCTCACAGACCTTGTGTGCACACATATCACAGTGTAGGCAGGCCCGTGCTGCCCCTGGGCCCTCGGCTCTTCTGGGCCCTGTACCCTCATTCGCCGCACCTCTGCCACAATCTCTCACTGCTCCTCTGCCACAAAACACTCACTTCAGGGCCCGGCGCTCCAGCTCTATTTATAGCCCCGACCTGCGGTGGTGTTCTTGCACAGGTCGGGGTGGCCCACGATCTTAAACATCCACTCCCTCCATTGCTGCCACACCATGGCCGCAGTGTGTACTATCTACAGGATGCACTGCTGAAACTCGCCAAAGCTTCTTTAGCAACAGCTGCCAAACCCGCGATCTCCACTACCTAGAAGGACAAAGGGAGCAGGTGCACGGGGAGATCACCATCTCCAAATTCTCCTCCAAGTCACACACCGTCCTGGTTTAGAAAGATAGAAACATAGAAAATAGGAGCAGGAGTCGGCCACTCAGCCGCTTGAGCCTGCACTGCCACTCAACACAATCATGGCTGATCCTCTATCTCAACACCATATTCCCGCTTTCTCCCTATACCTCTTGAAGCCTTTTGTGTCTAGAAATCTATCTATCTCCTTCTTAAATATATTCAGGGACTTGGCCGCCACAGCCTTCTGTGGTAGAGAATTCACCACCCTCTGAGTGAAGAAATTTCTCCTCATCTCAGTCTTAAATTTTCTACCCCGTATCCTAAGACTGTGACCCCTTGTTCAAGACATCCCAGCCAGGGGAAACATCCTCCCTGCATCCAGTCTGTCCAGCCCCGTCTGAATTTTATATGGTTCAATGAGATCTAGTGAATACAGGCCTAGTTAACCCAATCTTTCCTCATACGGCAGTCCTGTCACCCCAGGAATTAGTCCGGTGAACCTTCGTTGCACTCCCTCTATGTCAAGTATATCCTTTCTAAGGAGACCAAAAATGCATACAATACTCCAGGTGTGGTCTCACCAAGGCCCTGTATAACTGTAACAAGACATCCTTGCTCCTATACTCAAATCTTCTTGCAATGAAAGCCAACATACCATTTGCCTTCTTAACTGCTTGCTGCACCCGCATGTTTACTTTCAATATCTGGCGTACAAGGACACCCAGGTCCCTCTGTACATCGACATTTCCCAAGCTATCACCATTCAAATAACACTTTGTCTTTATGTTTTTCCTCCCAAAGTGGATAACTTCACATTTATTCACATCTGCCATGTGTTTGCCCACTCACGCAACCTATCTAAATCGCCTTGCAGCGTCTTTGCATCCTCCTCACAACTCACAATCCCACCTAGTTTTGTGTCATCAGCAAACTTGGAAATATTACATTTGATTCCCTCATCCAAATCATTTATGTATATTGTGAATAGCTGGGGCCCCAGCACTGATCCCTGTGGTACCCCACTAGTCACTGCCTGCCACACTGAAAAAGACCCGTTTATTCCTACTCTCTGTTTCCTGTCAGTTAACTAATTTTCAATCCATGCCAGTATATTACCCCAATCCTATGTGCTTTAATTTTGCACACTAAACTCTTATGTGGGACTTTATCAAAGGCCTTCTGAAAATCTAAATACACTACATTCACTGGTTCTCCCGTATCTATTCTATCAGTTACATCCTCAAAAAATTCCAGTAGGCTTGTCTTGTCAAACATAATTTTCCTTTCATAAATCCATGTTGACTTTGTCTAATCCCATTGATATTTTCTAAGTGTTCCATTATCACAATCTTTATAATAGACTCTAGCAATTTCCCTACTACTGATGTTAGGCTAACTGGTCTGTAGTTCCCTGTTTTCTATCTCCCTCCTTTTCTAAATAATGGGACATATATAAGCCATTCCTTCATCATCGCTGGGTCAATATCCTGGAGCTCCTTCCCGAACAGCGCTGTGTCATTGGAGTAATTGTTATTGACATGACGTGAAGTTTTAAAGAGGCAGTACAGGCCTCCTTCTGTGGTGTATGATTCTATAAGTTGAGAGCTAAAGCAGTCCAGTCAAATTTTCATTGAATATATTTAAGGTGGAAATGGACAGATTTTTGAGCGATAAGGGAGTGAAGGGTTATGGGGAACGGGCAGGGAAGTGGAGCTGAGCCCAGGATCAGATCAGCCATGGTCTTATTAAATGGTGGAACAGGCCCGAGCGGTCAGGTGGCCTACTCCTGCTCCTATTTCTTATGACTGTTGCAATATTGTTATTGGACTCCTTTTAAACAAACAAATAAATCCCATTCGGCACACTGTCTGTTTTGAATGGCTCCTTTACAGTGCCGTACAGCTTTAAATAGCATATTTATATTGCTGGAGTGACCATCAATTGCTGCAACATCGGGTCAAGCTTTCAAGGGAAAATTGCCAGCAGCTGAATGAAGGATTCCAAGGCAACACTCTCAGTGAGTATACTGGCAGGTTTAGCACACGATGTGAAACAATGCCATATACAGCACACAGCCATACCTCTGGTGAGGTACATCGCTCAGCTCACTGCCGTCAACCTGGCCCCGTGACATTAAAGCATGCCCTCTCCCTCAGTGAACATACACTTAGCTGAACCCAGCAAGATATTAAGTCGGACACAATCGTGTACACCTATTTGCGGTTGTTGCTATCGGAGTCGATAGATGATGGCGGGGTAAACATGGCTCAAAGGGATTCGATAAAAGTGCAGCTGAATGGCTTTTGGGTGAATGTGTTAGAATGAGCTGACTGTGCAAGAATAAAATGTTACTCGTGGGCTAACTGGGGATCTGACTTTGAGACGTGGGATTTTTTTTATCACCAATCTTGTCGGCAAATTTCTGTAAAAAGGAACAAAATAAAAAAACGGCAACTGGACTAAATGGAAGAGTGTACAGGACTGCCTTTCTCATGCCTTAGACGACCCCCAGCTTCTCGTTCCCCACGGGGAAGCTCTTCCATTCTCAAGATGCAGTGCAGCAAACTGAACTTGGTCCAATGAACCATTCCGTCACATCCTGGAGACTTGCTCAAAGCTGGACCGAAAATCTTCCGCCATTGTTCTTTTGAATGATGTCCCATTTTGTTATGGCAAATTAAGCTGGCAACATTGGAGCTGATTTCTCTGCAGGCAGGATTGTCACAATGTCGATTAAGAGTAACCGCCGTGATTCTGCATCATTAGGCCACAATTAGAAGCCTGTCACTCAGGTCGGTGGTGGGCATGACTATGTAAACCATTGGCTATTATTGAATGCTCCTCTGCTCTGCCACCAAGTCACACTTTAGCAATTACATTCGGAGATCACTAGTTGCTCCACTATTGAGATTAGACAGCGTAAACACCAAAGTATTGAACTAACATTTACTGGAAGTAGTAAAACGAGAGAAATATTACTTGTTTCTTTTCAGCTGTCCGTTCTGATGAAAGACTCATTTCTTTGTTCTTCGTTGCTGGTTTTGATCCAAGTCTAACACATTCGCCAGTACAAAGGTTACATTTAGCTTTGAAAGGAATGTTCTCAGGCCAGCATTAATCTACTGTATATTTTCCTCTGGACTGTCACCTTCACATCATTTATTTAACAACTGTGTAGCATTTTGTTAAACTAAATGTATGTAACCGAGAATTTTAACAAAATGGTACAGTAATCACGGATTAGCTAACCAACATTTATAAATAACATACCACAGGTCTGAGAGGTTCTAAAGGGTCAGACGCGCTCAGCGAGAATGTTAACCCTATAGCTGGCAGAATCTCATCAACATGTCTGAGCAAAATACAGAAACCTAAATGGCTCGGTGAAATTAAGTATAAAAAGGTACATGGGGCTGGAACATCCACTTTTTTTGCATGCTTAATGCCCGTGCAATGCCTATTTTACCGCTGAAATGACGTATAACGCCCAGATATCGCCCATTTAGCCACAAAATGGAAACTGGCGGGCATTTCTCAGAAACTTATCGCCGCGCGTTACTTTCCCCATGTGCTTAACGCCGGGAAAAAATAATACCGCCTGCCCTCTTTTTTTGGGCAGAATCATCAGAATGGGTGAAATCAACGCCCATAATATCGCCCAGCGTTACTTTCCGCATGGATTTAACGCCGAGATTCAATATTAACGCCCGCCCACTTTTTTTTGTCGTAAACAGCATATTTACCGAAACTAGCGGCCATGAGATCACCCACCGTTACTTTCACCAACTCGCACACATATCGCCCACAATATTACTCGCCTAAAAAAATGCTCAGAAAAAGTGAAACTAACTGGAACTCATCACAGCGTTATGAATGCCATGTTCTATATCACACGTCGCATCCTTTAAAAGGCTGCGGTGTTTTAACCTCTGGGTAGTTCGGATGTACTCTGGAGGTCGTTGGAGTTGATGTGAACATCTGTACAAACATCTTGACCATACTGTTACCGATTGGAATTGAATAGGTGTCTTCGTCGGGACATTCATTGTTTGTGACCAATCGGTGGAAAACAGAGAGCTACTGTAATGGGGCCTATCCTTTCTCACCCTCTCTTGATGACCAATTACATGCAGCAGGCTCAAGATTGCCGAAGGTACGCTCCCCAGCATTATGTGCCCAATGTAAGAAGTGACAGACAGATGAGGAGGACCAAACGTTACACCACCCCCCGCAAGTACAAGGAGAAGCATTCTTACCTCGACATGCCCGACACCACCTGCCTTCAAAGACTGCGCTTCCACAAAGAGGCTATCACTGAGGTATATCAGCTGATAAGGGGAGATCTGCAGCCTGCCAACACTATCAGTACTGCACTGTCTGTCGATGTCAAAGTCATCGCGGCACTGTCGTTCTATGCCTCGGGTTCTTTTCAGGCCACAGCTGGCGACATTTGCAGACTTTCTCAGCATGCCACACATTGCTGCATTAGACAGGTCACTGAAGCCCTGTATGCCTGTAGGAAGGACTTGATCAGCTTCCCTATGATCAGGGAGGCACAGAGTGAGAGGGTTCTAGGATTCTCCAGAATTGCAAACTTCCCCAAAGTGCAGGGAGCAATAGACTGTGCGCACATTGTGATGCGGGCACCTTTTGAGGATGCAGAGGTTTTCAGGAACTGCAAAGGATTCCATTCCCTGAATGTCCAACTCGTTGTCGACCACCAGCAAATTATACTGGCAGTGAATGCTCAATTTCCAGGCAGCATCCATGATGCGCACATCCTGTGAGAGCACTGTATCTGACTTGTTTAACAATCAGCCACAAGGTCAATGCTGGATGATTGGTGCCAAAGGATATGGCCTCGCCACCTGGCTGATGACCCCCCTGCGTGACAGCCACACCGAAGCCGAGAGGCAATACAATGAGAACCACAGAGCCACTCGCAATATCATGGAGAAAACCATTGAAGTTCTTAAGCAATGCTTTAGATGCCTGGCCCACTCAGGAGGCAAGCTCCAATACCACCCTGAGCAGGTTGCTCAATTCGTGGTGGTGTGCTCCATGCTACACAACTTGGCTATCAAGAGGGGACAAGAATTGCCTGATGAGTCTGACAGTCCACCTCACCAGAGAGAGGAAGAGGAGGATGAGGAGGCAGACGCTGACATCGGGCCAGACAATCAGGCTGATGCTGAAGCCATGCCCCCGCCCCCCTGTAGACTGCATGAAAGGGCCCGTGGGGCATGATAGCTGCAAGAGCCTTACATCAGGAGCTCATCAATGATCGCTTTTCCTGAAAGAACAAGGCTGACACAATGCTGGGTGTGCAGGTGATACATCAATGGTGGGCATCACCTTGGTGACAGTTAAAGTTTAAGTTGGTTGAAGTTAAGTGTCATTATACCCATTGATGTTAAGGAATCGCCAGTGTGTAACGGTGCAACTATCTGAGGCAATGCGCAACAAGGTTTTATTAAATAAAAAACATTTGTCTGAAATCATCAGTATTTCTGTAAAAACCAACCCTTCCCCCCACCACCCCCCCCGCCCCCACCCTGCTTCTCCTCCCCACCTCTACCCATTCCCCTTCCCCTCCTGAATCCAAGATATCTGGCCGAGGAGCTCCTCAGGCGATGTTTCATTGGGGGGGAGGGGTGGGGTGGGTGATGGCCGAAATGCTGCTTGGATGGAAACGGGAGAGGACGGTCCCGAGGTGGGAACGTGCTCTGAGCCAGAAGCCAGATGTTTGGCTGGCTCTCATGTGTTCGTTGGCAATGGGGGTGTGGCACCTTGGGGTGCAGTGTGGCGCTCCTGGTTACCAGCTCCAGGGCCTCCTCCATCCCTTCCATGTTATATCTTATTTGTTGAACAAAAACTCGGTGCCAACTATGTTCTTGGTGCTTAGTGGGCTTTTTGCTGCTGGTGAATCTCCCTTGTGTCTCCCACAACAGCCAGACAAGCACACACCACACCCACACACGCTTTCAGTGCCTCTGAGCCCCCTCTCTCTGTGTCTCCTCTTCTGCGCATGTCATGATGACCCTTGACCTCCTGAATCGCGGGAATCGAGCATTGCCATGCCATTGCTAAGGACGGACACACCTTGCGGCAGAAGGTCAGAGAGATTTAACTCTATCGCCCATTTCATATCGCTCGCGGTAACGCACAATTTCAAAAATGGAGACTAGGTGCTTTGAAAATGGGCGAGAAGCCGGCGATCAGAAAACCCTTTTTTACCCTGCACGCCGGAAATAATGCCCATTTTTGGGCGATAAGCACAAAAGTGGAAAATCTAGCCCATGAACTTTAAATTTGTAATGGAAATCAGATCAGTGCTTAAAACAACAATAACAACAACTTGCCGTTATATAGCACCTTTAACATAGTAAAACGCCCCAGGCGCTTCACAGGAGTGTTATCAAGCAAAATTTGACACCGAGCCACATAGAGAGACATTAGGACAGTAGGTTTTAAGGAGCCTTCTCAAGGAGGAGAGAGAGGTAGAGAGGCAGAGAGGGAATTCCAGAGCTTAGGATCTCGGCAGCTAAAGGCACTTCCACCAATGGTGGAGCGATGAAAATCGGAGATACTCAAGAGGCATTGGAGAAGCGCAGAGATCTTGGATGGTTATAGGGCTGGAGGAGGTTACAGAGATAGGGATGGGCGTGGAGGAATTTGAAAACAAGTATGATAATTTTTAAATGGAGGCGTTGCCGGACAGGGAGCCAGTGTAGGTCAGTGAGCATGGTGTGGTGGGTAAACGCAATAAAAAAAAACCTTACAGTCAGTTGAAGAACATTCTTTGTACTTAAGATAAGCTACCACGCACAAAACTAATCTCGTTCTGCATTACATAATGAACAGCAAAAGGATTCCTTACAATGTATGCAATAATTACTTAAAGAACCAGAAGAAACTGGAACTAATGATTGACCAGAAAATACATTTGCAACAATCCTGTTGGAGAAAGACTGTTTAAAATGTAATATCTTAAATATTTATAAACTGTATAAACAAAGGTTTTATTAGAAATGGCTGTGTTTTGCTGCAATCACAAATAGTCATTTACTCAGTCAGTGTTCAATTTAATAACATTATAAGCCACATCTAGCTCCCTTACCGAGGATTTTCCCTCCTGCTACTTTTCTTAACACGTCTTGCACATCAAGACTTAATGCAACCCTTGGTACAAATCAAAAACTTACTGCAAAATCTGAGACATGGTTGACAGTCATATTAATATTGTTATCAACATCTGATGACCATTTTCATCTTTGCCTACTTTTTCTACGATCTGCCCTTGTGATCTTTTGTTGCCCCAACATCTTGAAAGTCCAACTTTTCCTGCTGCTCGCAGAACACCATCATATAAAAATGTGACCTTACCTCCCAGTGCGACCGTAGGCATACTGTCCATCAGAGATTACAAGAGCAATTTCATCCAACTGCATTGAAAATGCGCAGAATTCAAGAGTCTGCAGAAAGCATAAAAATATAAAGGCATTATTTGGTTACACGAGTTACAAATATTCCAAATTGTTAAAGTGTTTTGAGATATTCTAAATTCTTGGACACCATTTTAATATGTTTTTGAGCATCAGAATATTGTTTGAATAATAAACGGAGGCTTGATGTAATTTGCAAAGATTGAAAAATGAAGATTCTCTCCCAACCTCGAGCTCACAGCCAGCACTGGGCTTCCCAGCTGCTGGTCCAACAACATGTCTCCAGCTTGGCTTTGGCAAGGATGAATCCATCTTGTTCAGCTCCCACCAAAAATTCTACCCCATCACCATCGCTTCCATCTACCTCCCCAGTCGATAAGGCTGAATCCAACAATGCTCAATCCCAGTGTCCTGTTTCACTATTAGCTCAACATCAAATTTTCTTTTCTGCCCATCACCAAACTGATCTATTTCCAAAATATTAGCTGGCTTCCTTAGCTCATCCCACCACTGTTGAACATTCATTACTGCCTTTGTTATCTCCAGATTGTACTTCTCCAATACTGCAGCCTCCCTAATTCTACCCTCTATAAATTTCACCTTGCCCAAATCTCTGCTGCCTGAATTCTATCGTGCACTAAGTCCCGCCCTCCTATCACCCCCGTCTTTGCCAATCTGCCCATTTCCCAACACATCCTCATAGTCATTTGAAACTCCCTCTATGAGTACATCAACTTCTCAATCATGTCAACCTTATGTCACCCTGCCTCTTCCAACTCTGGCCCCTTTCAGTGGCAGAAGCTTTAATCATCTCTACCCCACACTTTAGAACCATCAAACTGATTCCCTAAACCCTTCTGCCTTACTACCTCTTCCTGACCTTCGAACGACTGCTCAAAAGTTATGTCTTTGGTTAACTTCTCCAACTACTGCCTTACATTTGTTTTCACCCCTGTGAAGTGTACTGGGAACAGTGTACAATAACAACAACAAATTGCATTTATATAGTGCCTTTAACAGAGGAAAACGACCCAAGGCGCTTCAGAGAAGCGTTATCAAACAAAATTTGACACCGGTCACATAGGGGATATTAGGACAGATGACCAAAAGCTTGGTCAGAGAGGTAGATTTGAAGGAACGTCTTAAAGGAGGAACGAGAGATAGCAAGGCAGGGAGGTGTAGGGAGAGAATTCGAAACTTAGGGCCTCGGCAGCTGAGGGCACGACCACCAATGGTGGAGTGTTTAAAATTGGAGATGCGCAAGAGGCCAGAATTGGAGGAGTGCAGAGATCTCGGAGCATTGTGGGGCTGGAGGGGATTACAGAGATAGGGAGGGGCAAGGCCAAGAGGGATTTGAAAACAAGGATGAGAATTTTGAAATCGAGGCGTTGCTTAACCGGGACCCAATGTAGGTCAGCGAGCACAGGGGTGATGGGCGGTATATAAATGCAGGTTGTTTTGTATGTGTAGACATGAGGTGAGCAAAGCATCATGTTGAGCTGTGATATTCTCTCCCCACCCCTCATGGTCAGGCATTCTACTGAAACTCACTGTCTAGGCTCACCCATGGAGAATAGCTATGCAGGTGAGGTGCTGGAGGTATAGCAGCACACATGGGATCATGTCTCATCTTGAGTCAATGGCTTCATTCGAGGGGGGGGAAATCTGAATGGAGGTGAATTAAAGATAGCCATAAAATAACTGTTTCATTACATAATTTATGTGGCACAAGGGGAAGCAGATGCAGTGAAGCAAACTCCAGCCGACACCAACCTGCCACTGATTACTCTGGAGGGGGAATTGGCCTCACAGCCAGCATACCTCTTTGCCAAAGCCCCTCACATGGAAACCTGGATGACGATGACTAAGACTAAGCCTGGTGCAAAACATTGGTCGTTGTTATCTACAAAATCAAAGCGACTGGCAGTACTCAAGCTGCCCTATGTGGGTCCTTCCAACATGTTGAATGCCGATGCCTGTCCTGTGCATGATGACGAAACTCATCGACTGGGGACAACAGCTGCTGAAAGGGGATGAGAACAACGTGTTGGGTAAAAGAACATGATGCTTGCCGTGATATTTTAAAAATGAATTCTCATCACTGGCACAGCCAACATTTATTGCCAATCCCTATATGAAAAGATGGTGGTGGGCCTTCTTCTTGAACCACTACAGCCGTGTAGTGAAGGTGTTCTTACGTAGGCAGTTCCAGCATTTTGATGAAGAAGGAATGGCGATATATATCCAAGTCAGGAAGCTGTGTAACTTGGAAGGGAACTTGGAGTTGATGGTGTTCCTGCACCTGCTGCCCTTGTCCTTCTAGGTTGGAGATTGCGGGTTTGGGAGGTGCTGTCGAAGAGGCCAAGGTGAGTTGCTGCAGTGCGTCCTCTGGCTGGTACACACTGCAGCCACGGTGCACGAGTGAAGGAGGGTGTGGATGTTTAAGGAGGTGAATGGGGTGCTGATTAAGCGGCTGCTTTGTCCTGGATGGTGTCGAGCTTCTTGAGCATTGTTGGAGCTGTACTCATCCAGGCAAGTGGAGAGTATTCCATCACTCTCCTGACTTGTGCTTTGGAGATGGTGGAGAGGCTTTGAGGAGTCAGGAGGTGAGTCACTTGCTGCAGAATACCCAGTGTCATGTTTGTAACCTTCACATAACTGTAACCTTTATGTAACAATACTGTACACTGTATACACCTGAGTAATGCACACCTTGACCACAGGGGGTGAACTTGTGGGAGACACTCCTCACCTGGTCATCCAGGTATATAAAGGGAGGTCCCACGCAGGGTCAGCACTTCTTGGTCCTGGGAATAAAGGTTCAGGTCACGTTGTGACCTTGTCTGCAGTACATGTCTCGTGTGATTCTATAGTAAGGTATAAGGACACTACATTTGGTGACGAGAAACGGGAATCAACGACCCACGAGGATGGCCACTGGTAGCACAGAGGAACGGTACTGTGTTGGTGAGGACTGGGACGATTTCATTGAGAGACTTCAGCAGAGCTTTGTCACGAAGGACTGGCTGGGAAAGGAAGCAGCTGGCAAATGGAGGGCGCATCTACTGACCAGCTGTGGATCCAAGACGTATGCACTGATGAAAGACCTGCTCGCACCCGAGAAACTGGCAGACAAGTCCTTTGAATAGCTCAGCACTCTGATCGGTGAGCACCTCAAACCAGCGAGCAGTATACACATGGCCCGGCACCGGTTCTATACACACCTGCGTCGGGAGGGACAAAGTATATGGGACTTCATTGCGGATCTTCGGCGTTTGGCCAGCCTCTGTAAGTTCACAGACGCAGTGGGGAGATGTTAAGGGATTTCTTCATTGAGGGCATTGGTCATGCTGGGATTTTCAGGAAGCTTATTGAGACCAAGGACTTGACTTTGGAAAGGGCAACACTGATAGCTCAGACCTTCATGGCAGGGGAAGAGGAGACCAAGATAATTTACGCGCGCAGCCCTGGTTCCAACATGACGATGGACCAGGGAGTTAACATTGTAAACGAGACACAGAACCCCGCAGGCAGGCAAGGGCAATTCGACACTGCCCAGGCAGCAACAGGCTCTAGGGTGGGCCAGCAACAGACAGGGGGATCGGCAATTCACGCCATCACAAGGGACAATGCAACCTGAGATGGGACCATTGACATTCAGCAACAGAGTGCTCAGGAATAATCAAAGAGACAATCAGAGAGGAATGCCTGTTAACAGTTCCTTTGTTCACAACAATCTCAGCTCATGCTGGAGGTGCAGTGGCAGACATGCTACGAAAACCTGTAGGTTTCAACAATTTATCTGTAGAAACTGTAATTTCAGTGGACATCTGGCCAGAATGTGCAGAAAGCCCATAGCGAGGCTAGTTTATGAGGCAGAGGAACCAGACGAGGGGTCTGCAAGACAGGGTGATGCTTGGGGCAAAGCTATGGACACTGAAGTCCAGCGGGTTCATGTGGCAGACATCTACAGCTCATACACCAAAACACCACCTATGACGATGAATGTTCTATTAAATGGCATTCCAGCACGCATGGGGCTGGACACAGGAGACAACCAGTCACTTATGAGTGCCCAACAATTTGAAAAACTATAGCCACTCAAAGCTAACAGGCCCAAACTGGAACGCATTGACACGCAGCTACGGACGTACACCAGAGAGATCATCCCAGTACTGGGCAGTGCAAACTTGGTGGTCACACACAATGGATCGGAGAACTGGCTGCCACTCTGGATTGTCCCGGGGAATGGTCCCACGCTCTTGGGGAGGAGCTGACTAGCCGAGATGAACTGGAAATGGGGGGATATGCACGCCATTTCATCAGTGGAGTAAAGTTCATGCTCACAGGTCCTACAGAAATTCGAGCCACATTTTCAACCAGGTGTCGGGACCTTTAAGGGCACCAAAGTAATGATACGCATCATCCCGGATGCCAGACCAGTGCACCACAAAGCCAGAGCCGTGCCATGTGTGATGCGTGAGAGAATTGAGAGTGAGTTGGACAGGCTGCTAAGAGAGGGCATAATTTCGCCTGTTAAATTCAGTGACTGGGCAAGCCCCATCGTTCCTGTCCTTAAAGCGGATGGCTCGGTCAGGATTTGTGGCGACTACAATGCCACCATCGACCGAGCGTCACTACAGGACCAATACCCGCTTCCGAGAGCGGAGGATCTTTTTGCCACGTTCACTTCAGCCTACATGACTCAGGAACTGGCTGAAGAATCCAAGCTTCTGACCACGATCTCAACGCATAAGGGGCTATTCATTTACAACAGATGTCCGTTTGGCATTCGTTCAGCGGCCGCTATCTTCCAGGGGAACATGGAAAGCTTGCTTAAATCCATCCCTGGAACAATCGTATTCCAAGATGACATCCTAATCATGGGTCGAGACACCGAGGAACACCTCCACAACCTGGAGGAGGTGCTACGCCGACTGAACCGGGTAGGCCTGCGACTAAAGAAGTCCAAGTGGGTGTTTTTGGCCCCAGAGGTCGAGGTTTTGGGCAGGAGGGTTGCCGCAGATCCGGCCTACCGAATCCAAAATGGAGGCGATCCGTCGTGCGCCCAGGCCGGGCAACACATAGGAGTTGCGGTCATTTCTGGGACTATTGAACTACTTCGTGAACTTTCTGCTGAACTTAAGCACATTGTTGGAGCCGCTGCACATGCTCCTGTGTAAGGGTTGTGAATGGTTTTTGGGGGGACTGTCAAGAACGGGCTTTCAATCGGGCGTGGAATCTGCTTTGCTCTAACAAGCTGTTGACCTTGTACAACCCCTGTAAGAAACTGGTTTTAACGTGTGATGCATCATCCTATGGGGTTGGGCGCGTGTTGCAGCAGAGTAATGATGAGGGCCAACTCCAACCTGTGGCTTATGCCTCCAGGTCGCTCTCCCAGGCAAAATGGGGATATGGGATGGTTGAAAAGGAAGCACTCGCATGTGTCTTCGGGGTGAAAAAGATGCACCAGTACCTTTTCAGCAGAAGGTTCAAGTTAGAAACGGACCACAAACCGTTAACATCCCTGTTGTCCGACAACAAGGCTGTCCATGCACAGTCCCTGCGGCCAGCCCGGACAGGCCAGAATCACCTCAGGCGACAGAGACGCATGCCAAGGACCAACCACCAGAGCCCCAACTGCGGCGCTCCACGAGAGAGTGTCGACCGCCTGAAAGACTCAATCTTTGACCCAAAGACGTTGGGGGGAGGTGATGTCATGTTTGTAACCTCACATAACTGTAACCTTTATGTAACAACACTGTAACAACACTGTACACTGTATACATCTGAGTAATGCACATCTGAGTAGTGAACTTGTGGGAGACACTCCTCACCTGGTCATCCAGGTATATAAAGGGAGGTCCCACGCAGGGTCATCACTTCTTGGTCCTGGGAATAAAGGTTCAGGTCACGTAGTGACCTTGTCTGCAGTACATGCCTCGTGTGATTCTATAGTAAGGTGTAAGGACACTACACCCAGCCTATGATCTGCTCTAGTAGGCACGGCATTTATGTGGCTGGTCCAGGTGAGTTTCTAGTGAATATTGACCAATGCTGAAGCCCCAACCTCCAACTGTGGGACGACAATTGAGTGGGGTTTCGTGTCTGTCCATGATGGGGTCAGGGCAATGAGGGCAATGAATTGTGCTGCTCACCATGCCGCTTGTAGGGAGCTTCTAGTACCCGCTGTACAGCTAATGAGGGTTTGAACTCAGATTCATCAATTGTCAGCCAATGAAGGCAAGCTGCTGTCATTGGAGCCAATGTTGCTCCAACTATTAACAGGAGTATGGAGTGGGGCAGAAATCAGCACCCCAAATCTGCGACAGTCTCAATTCTCCAGCACAACCCACCTCTTAACCGATTCCAAAAGACGTTCTGACAGCAGCAGCTTTACGACTAGAGACTTGATGAATTTATTTGTTAAAAATCACAAAGCATCCTTCACTAAAATGTGCAATAACTGGAATAAATCTAGTCAGAGAATCTCGACTGTGCGTGTGTGTATTTTGGAATGGGTACAACAAGACAGCACCTTATCCATTTCATATTACACTGCCATGAAATCTGTGTCCCTTTATTTGCTCCACTAAATGTTTTAGCAGAGGAAATATGGAATTCTATTTCATTCTACTGACCTATATCAAATAGTGTTCTTGAACTTTGTATTTGTTCTGGAACAGTTTCAAATGCTCTGTAGCTTTTCATTGTCAGTTTAGTCCAAGAAATGATTTTAATTTTACCCATCTTTTGAATGAGACTTTCAACCTCTCAGGTGGATGTAAAGGTTCCCATTGCATTATTCGAAGAAGAGCAGTAGTGTTCTCCCTTGTGCCCTGGCCAATATTTTTTTTTACCTCAACCAGCATCTAAAAACAGATTATCGGTCATTATCACATTGCTGTTTGTGGGATCTTGCTGTGTGCGTAATTGCCTCCAGAGATTTCGGCACTGCACCAGTGACTAGACTTCAAAAGTACTTTGTTGGTTGTAAAGCGCTTTGGACATCCTGAAGTTGTGAAAGTGGCTATTTAAATGCAAGTTCTTTCTTTTTTTATTTTGTTTATAATCTTCAGAATAGCGTTGCCAACGCTCCAGCATTGTACTGGAGTCTGCAGGAATTAAAGACTTGCCTCTGAGACACTGCTGGGAGCAACCTGAACAAAAATCATAGGGGCAGTAAAAAAGTGCTTTAAAAAAAATTCTTTGGGGGCGAAACTGCTTCCCATTAGCGCGCTAATGGGGCGCAAACGGCTCTGTGACCGGCCGCGACGCTGACATCGACTCCCGCCATCGTCAGTGGGAGTTTAGCGTCGATGCTACGATGTTGCGCCCCGATTTCCTGCGCCCCGGTCTCGTGACGTCATTGCCCTGCACATCGCCCTGCTAGCGCCCGAAATTCACTTCCGCCCCCTGCAGCAGCGCCGGGCAACAACACTGACAGCTGCAGGAGGTGTGCATTGGCAGCCGGCCGCTACTGGGGCGATGATTAAAGGCGAGGTGGTCAAGGGATATCTTTTTTTAATTACCGCTGTTGCTGTTTTTCGCAGGTTCCTGGCGCGATCATTCAGCTCAGCACTCTGCTTGTGTGCCGGGCTGATTGCCGCAGCCTTGGTGGCTCAGGTAGATCATCTTCCTATTGCAGAGCCTGCAGCGATGGTGCTTCCCGTTAAGTGAGGGAAGGAGCCTTCGAACGTGGCAGCGCTGCACGGCCCACTGTGCAGAGGAGCGGGAGCTCCACTTCCTTCTTGGAGTGCAAACGGTGAATTTTTTTAAAGTTTTAAATCATTGGTGCCTTGCGCTAACTTTTCAAACTTTTAAATATAAACACCCCCGAAGGGGCAATAGTGAATTTTACCCCTCTTTTTTAAACACTTTTATTATAAAAATATTGGAGATGGGGGAAAAAAGCTGTTTGACTGACAGTCAGGAATTATCCAATCGGGTAATGGTTAATCCCACCCATTCACACCCTATCCAGATTAACCTTTTTCTAACGTCTGTCATGACATTTCAATTCGGCTCAAATTCCCTTTTGTCTCTCTAATCTCTCCTGCCTTCCACCCTGTCACAGACCTTCCCTTTTGTTCTTTCCTCCTCCCCCTTTCAGTGCTTAAGAATGTGCTCTTTTCGAACATTTGGCAGTTCTGACAAAGGGTCACAGACCCGAAATGTTAACTCTGTTTCTCTCCACAGACGCTGCCTGACCCACTGAGATTTCCAGCATTCTCTTATTTCCTTGACATGATTTATGTTTCAAAGCATGACATAATGTTGTTCCATTTTCAAACAGGGCCATCCAAAGTGTTGGGAAATAAAGCAGCACCTTGATGACAGCTGACACTTTGTAGAATTAAATCTATGCAGCTATTTTTGGGGGGATGCTGTTGTAACTCTGTCAGCAATCTAGCAGAATAGCCCATAAATAAGCCAGACCCTGGATATGCCAGCTCGGGCCTATGCGGAGATTCTTGATCAGCCTTGGGAGGGTTAGAGCCCTCACCCACCCCTGACAATGTGTGGAGTGGATGGGAGTCTCTACACTGGGAACTCCCACTTCTCCACCCATTTGGGCCCCTGGGAAAGTATGTGTAGTGAGATAAGGCCCAACCAGAGCGGGCCAGAGAAGAGAAGTGGGCTGGAGCCCCCAAAAGGTGAGGGAAGTTCTTTGAAGAAAAAAAAAAATGATTTGCACCAGCTCCATTGGTAAAGGGGTTTAAGGGGGCAGAGAAAATGTTCCTGGGGAGATCACTAGGCAACAAGCTGGCAGGTGGACACAGGACCTTCTAACAGCGTGGGGCTGGTGCTACTCAAGATATGCCGACCACAACCCCGCTGTAATGGATGCACCTGTGAGGATGCTCACAGGTTGGTAGAGCTGTCGCATTGTGAGTGACTTAGCCAGTCACGTGATAGTCACAAGATTCAATAAAACCCCAGTCAGTTGGGTCTAGGTCATCCATGATGAGGTATGCAGTTGTGAGCCTGGTGGATGAACCAGTAATGTGTAGTGTGATTGTTAAACCTTTGTTAATAAACCAACTAGTTCTTAATAGCAACGTGTTGCTATGAATTCTTAAGCAAAGAACCCATGAAGCAAACACATTGCACCCACGAACTCTGGTGAGATCAACATTAGAGAGCACCAGCAGGCATAATCCTGACATAATTTGCTGTGCACAGATTTTTGAACTTGTCTATTTCAAACGTTGTGAACCATTGTTACTTTGCTACTAGATCTAATTTCATTTTACTGAACGATGTAGCTACCCCGGCCTAGATCTCTCTACGATGAGATTGTATATCAGCATTTCAACAGTTTAAGGACCCAATTCTCAGTCTGAATTAGAGGATATAATATTTTCTGAGCTGTGGATAGGGCATGTTCCACTCCCGACTTCGCAACGTCTGTTCTAATTGCACAAAGTGACAAAAATGTACCCATTAGTCTTTACTTAAAGGCCCCGATCTTATGGTGGCGCGGGATCATTCTGTGCGAGGGACCCGGGCGAGCAACAAGCTCGCATGTCGAAACACGGAGAGATTTTAACTCCCGGGCCTCATTTACAAATCCAGGCCCCGACTCCCACCCGAACCCAGCAGCAATCAATCACTGCTTGGCCGGTGAGGGGGTGGGAGCGACAATCTGGGCGGGACCCGTGAGAATGACCCCCCCTCTCGGTATTCAGGCAAGTGCTGAGTGGGGGAGGTGTGGGGGATGGGGGGGGGGTCACTGCTGCTCATCCAGGTTCACAATTAACCCTAAAACATAAAAAAAAAACATTATTTGCCTGGAAACTCTTTTAGAGTCTACCTGCAAAACCTGGTATTCCCAGGCAGTCTCCCATCCAAGTACTAACCAGGCCTGACTCTGCTTAGTTTCCGAGATCAGACGAGATCGGGCGTTTTCAGACTAGTGTGGCCGTAGGCCTGGATCTCTTCTGGCCCACGATCCAGCTTCTGGTCGTCGAGACCAGACCAAAAAGCTGTCACAGCTCAGGCCTCCATTTAACACATGGGAGACCGGGCCCCGATGACATCATCGGAGCAGAGCTGCATATTTAAAGAGGACCCCGCCGCTTGGGTTCTTGGGCTGTCCCTGCTGCCTGTAATTTAAAATTGGAGTCGGTCAGATCAGGGCGGAAAAGGAGTTAGTAAATGCATTGTTGTTGAAAGGAAGTTCGCAAGACTGAGGTCCTGGACAACTACTAAAGAAAAGATTTGCATTTCTATAGTATTATAGTGTAGTATTAGTATAGTGTAGTGTAGCAGTCCCTGACCCACTTCCACACCAAAAAAAAAGATGAGTTCACATGAGGGATCTGACATTCCAGGTCCAGAACTACATCTTGAAGGGTGGAAGATGCCTGTGCGTGAATTCCTTTACCGTGGGGTGGCCGTTGCACACCAGCCACCACACGGGCCTGACAGAGCTAGGTCTTGATCCAGTGGCAAGAGTTAACCAAGACGACTGGAGACCAGCTCTGCTGCACAGACCTAATGTGCACACATACTCCTACTGTCCTTGGAATTCATAGGTCACAGTGTGGGCTTCATGGCCTCGCTGCTGGCCCATGCTACATCTTCCCTGGGCCTCGACCCCGCTGCTGCTACATGCTGCGCCGCTCCTGGGCCCTGACCTTGCCACTCCTGAGCCCAGCGCTCCTGGGCCCTGACCTCGCCACTCCTGGGCCCTGACCTCGCCACTCCTGGGCCCCGACCTTGCCACTCCTGAGCCCACCGCTCCTGGGCCCTGACCTTGCCACTTCTCGACCCCGATGTCGCTGCTCCCGGACCCCAATCTCTCGCCGCTCCTGGGCCCTGACCTTGCCACTCTTGGGCCCCGACCTTGCCACTCCTGAGCCCGCCGCTCCTGGGCCCTGACCTCGCCACTCCTGGGCCCCGACCTTGCCACTCCTGGGCCCCGACCTTGTCACTCCTGGGCCCCGACCTTGTCACTCCTGGGCCCCGACCTTGTCACTCCTGGGCCCCGACCTTGCCACTTCTCGACCCCGATGTCGCTGCTCCTGGGCCCCAATCTCTCGCCGCTCCTGGGCCCCGACCTTGCCGCTTCTCGACTTTAACTTCACCACGCCTCGGCCTAGATTTTTGTGCTCAAGTCTCTGAGGTGGGATTTGAACCGACAACCTCTGACTCAGAGGCGAGGGTGCTTTGAATTGAGCCATTGGCTGATGCTGGTTATCAAATAATATTTATATCTGAATTGATAACAAAAGATTCAATGGTTCTAATACTTCAAAAGTTAAACTTGACAACAGGTTACATAGCTTAGACTGAAATCTGAGTATAAGCTAAATAAAAGAAAGAAAGACTTGGATTTATATAGCTCCTTTCACAACCACCGGACGTCTCAAAGGGCTTTACAGCCAATGAAGTACTTTTTGGAGTGTAGTTACTATTGTAATGTGGGAAACGTGGCAGCCAATTTTCACAGAGCAAACTCCCACAAGCAGCGATGTGCTAATGACCAGCTAAACTGTTTTTGTCATGTTGATTGAGGGATAAATATTGGCCAGGACACCAGGGAATTACTCCCCTGCTCTTCTTCGAAATAGTGCCATGGGATTTTTTATGTCCACCTGAGAGAGCAGACAGGGCCTCAGTTTAACAGCTCATTCAAAAGACGGCACCTTCGACAGTGCAGAGCTCCTTCAACACTGCACTGGAGTGTCAGCCTAGACTTTTGTGCTCAAGTCGCTGGAGTGGGACTTGAACCCACAACCTTCTGACTTAGAGGTAAGAGTGCTGCCCACTGAGCCACAGCTGACACTAGTTAGGTGCATATTATTTGTGCTTTGCAGTATTTTAGAGACCTAGGTCCCAGTCACACAACCTCTTGACTTGGACAAACTACCATTTCAATCCTGGACTCGCCACTGGCTGACAATCTTGGAATTCTCTCACATTTATGGAAGCACCATCACCAGAAGGACTGCAGTGGTTCAAGTCGAAAGTCCAGCACCAGGTTCTTATGGCAACTCGGCCTGGGCAATGATGATGGTCTTGCTGGCTTCGCTCATAATCCAAAATCAAATAACTACTCATAAACCTTTTCGTCCACAATAAGTTCAATCTCATTCGGCATCCCAAAATCTGTTTTCACTTTGGAGAATTCAGTGCCATTAATGGCATTTCTTTGAATGGTTTAACAGAGCATTGCTTTTATCGCTTGTGCTGTGGCTCAGGACAGGCTTGCAGTGTTTGTCGAGACGATCAGTTATATTTGTAAAGGATAAAAATGAAAACTCACATGTGAATTATTAGCATATTTGGCAGCCACTTGTAGACTTTGGCCCCAGCATGAAATTCTCATTGACTCTAGGAGTCAAGGAGAGGATGGATGAAATGTCTCCAGATTAGTATGAAACAATCTGTGCAGCCAAACTGCTCTCCACAAAAGCATTCAATGGATTCATTCCAATCGCCTGCAGACCATGACCCTCCCTTGCATGTCAAGCAAACAACACACAAGTTATGATTGGTAATAAATTGTAAGTGTGTCAAGGTTATGAATTGTGTTTGGAGCTCCAGCTTTGGTGGTGGGTTTGGCAGTGAGAAATATTTTAGGACTAGATAGCGAAGGTAGTTGGCTCCAAAATGACTGCATAGTTAATTCAGATATGAAAAGCATTCCATAACTAACTCCATCTTTGGCTTTACTTGTATAGAAAAAGAAACATTCTTGTGTTAATGTAAAGGCCACATGATCAAGGTGCAATGACGAGCAGAGATCGGCGAACTCGAGGCATCTTCTGAAAGATTGCAACTTACTTGCTATATAAATACAAGTTGTTGTTGTTGATGTTGCTCTTAAGAGCAGATGATTGATGGGTCCTTCACCATTATGACAAAGCATGTCAATTATTCGTCAGTATTGAAATGCTTTTCATTGTTAACTGTACTTCAGTTGTTTTTTCTGGAGGTGCCAACTAAGCCATCAATTGCCTTGCCATCTCTATACCTGATCCTAACCAGTCCTTCGCATTTATCTATACTAAATGGAATGCGTAAATGGTGATGTCTGGCACCTCAGTGTGAGGACTATTTCTTCTCTACATATACCTGTATAAGATATCTGGATTCAGATATGGGAGTGCAATGACTACATTTGAAGATGACACAAACATGTATATGACTTCAGGAGGATAAATAAATTGGGCATAGATGTCAGATGAAATTTAATGCTGAAAAATTTGAGGTGATATTTTGGGAGGAAGAATAAGGAGAAGACATATGCATTACACGATAAGGAACATAGGAGAAAGCCATTCAGCCCCTCGAGCCTGTTCTGATATTCAATTAGATGATGACTGATCTGTAAATTAACTCAATTTTTTCGCCTTGGTTATACAACCCTCAATACCCTTGTCTAACAAAAATCTATTAATCTCAGTTTTGACATTTTCAATTGATCCCCAGCGTCAACAACATTTTGGGGGAGAGAGTTCCAAATTTCCACTACCCTTACCACGTACAGGAAGATCTGGACAACTTCCAGGCTTGAGTTAGTAAGTGGCAAGTAACATTCATGCCACACAAGTACCGGTCAATGACCATCTCCAGCGAGAAAGTCTAACCACCACCCCTTGACATTCAACAGCATTACAATCGTCCAATCCCTCACCATCAACATCCCAGGGGTCAACATTAATCAGAAATGTAACTGTAAATGTAACATAAATACTGTGGCTACAAGAGCAGATCAGAGGCTGGTTATTCACATCCTGACTTCCCAAAGCCTTTCCATCACCTACAAGACACAAGGCAGAAGTGTGATGTCTACTTGCCTGGATGAGCGCAGCTCCAACAACACTCAAGAACCTCGACACCATCCAGAACAAAGCAGTCTGTGATTGGTACCCCATTCACCACCTTAAAAATTTACTTCCTCCACCATCAGCATAATGTGGGTGCAGTGTGTACCATCTACAAGATGCACTGCAGCAACTCACCAAGGCTTCTTCGACAGCATCTCCCAAACCCGCGACCTCTACCGCCTAGAAGGTCAAGGGCAGGAGGCGCATGGGAACACTACCACCTCTAAGTTCCCCTCCAAGTCACACCCCATCCTGATTTGGAAATATATCGCCATTCCTTCATTGACACTGGATCAAATTCCTGGAACGCCCTCCCTAACAGCACTGTGGGAGTACCTTCACCACACGGACTGTGGTAGTTCAAGAAGACGGCTCACCACCACCTTCTCAAGGACAATTAGGGATGGGCAATAAATGCTGGTATTGCCAGTGATGCCCATATCCAGTGAATGAATATTAAAAAAATTGATTATCTGGTCATCATCACATTACTGTTTGTGGGACCTGGCTATTTGCAAATTGGCTGTTGTGGTTCCTACAATACAACAGTAACTGCACTTTAAAAAAAAAAGTATTTTATTTGTTGTAAAGCACATTGAGATGTCCTAAGGTCATGCTATAAAATGCAAGTTCTTTCTTTCTTTCAACAATAATTACTCTAAAAGCTCGCTCCAATCTTTCTTCAAAAAGTTCACCGTTACCATTATATTCACTGGCAATCAGTGATCAGGTTCCAGTAGATTGCAGACTAAATTCGTTAGCCCACCTGTTTAATTTATCTTTGAATATGTTTTTGGCTTTCCTACACTGGTTGTTTGAGCATACACTTTGATATCATCAACAAATGGGAACGGTAGCACAGTGGTTATATTATGGGACTAATAATCCAGAGGCCTGGACTAATGATCCAGAGACGTGAGTTCAAATCCCACCATGGCAGCTGGGGAATTTAAATTCAGTTAATTAAATAAATCTGGAATAAAAAGCTAGTAATGGTGACCATGAAGCTACAAGATTGTCGTAAAAATCCATCTGTTTCTTTAATGCCCTTTAGGGAAGGAAATCTGCTTGTCCTTACCTGGTCTGGTCTATATGTGACTCCAGACCCACAGCTATGTGCTTGATTCTTAAATGGCCTAGCAAGCCACTCAGTTGTACCAAATCGCCACAGAATAAAACTGGATGAACCACTTGGCACCGAATTCGGATGCAACGATGACACACCCAGCCCAGTACACTCTGCAAAGTTCTCCTCACTAACATCTGGGGACGTGCCAAAATTGGGAGAGCTGTCCCACAGACTAGTCAAGCAACAGCCTGACAGTCATACTCACAGAATCATCCCTTTCAGCCAAAGTCCCAGATTCCACCAACACCATCCCTGGGTATGCCCTGTCCCATTGGCAAGACAGACCCACCTGAGGTGGCAGCACAGGGGTATATAGTCAGGAGGGAGTGGCCCTGGGAGACCTCAACATTGACTTTGTGTCTCGTGGCATCAGGTCAAGCAAGGCCAACGAAAACTCCTGCTGATTACCAACTATTGCCCTACCGCCCTCCCTCAGCTGATGAATCAGTGCTCCTCCGTGTTGAACATCACTTGGAAGAAGCACTGAGAGTGTCAAGGGCACAGAATGTGCTCTGGGTAGGGGATTTCAATGTCCATCACCAGGAGTAGTATGGCATCACCTCTACTGACCGAGCTGGCTGAGTCCTGAAGGACATTGCTGCCAGACTGGGCCTGTGGCAGGTGGTGAGACAATCAACACGAGGGAAAAACCTACTTGATCTTGTCCTCGCCAATCTACCTGTCACAGATGCATCTGTCTATGACAGCATTGGTAGCAGTGACCACCACACAATCATTGTGGAGACGAAGTCCCATCTTTACACTGAGGACACCTTACATTGTGTTGTGTGGCACTACCACTGTGCTAAATGGGATAGATTCAGAACAGATCTAGCCGCTCAAAACTGGGCATCCATGAGGCGCTGTGGGCCATCAGTAGCAGCAGAATTGTGTTCCACCACAATTCGTAACCTCATGGCCTCACATATCCCCCCCTCTACCAGTACCATCAGCCAGGGGACCAACCCTGGTTCAATGAGGAGTGTAGAAGAGCATGCCAGGAGCAGCACCAGGTGTACCTAAAAATTAGGTGCCAACCTGGGGAAGCTGGAACACATGCATGCTAAACAAGAGAAGCACCTTGCTATAGACAACACTCAGCAATTCCACAATCACTGGATCAGATCAAAGCTCTGCAGTCCTGCCACATCCAGTCGTGAATGGTAGTGGGCAATTAAGCAACTAATGGGAGGAGGAGGTTCCATGTATATCCCCATCCTCAATGATGGTGGAGCCCAGCATGCAAGTGCAAAAGACAAGGCTGAGGCATTTGCAACCACCTGCAGCCAGAAGTTCCGAGTGGATGATCTATCTTGGCCTCCTCCAGATGTCCCCAACATCACAGAAGCCAGTCTTCAGCCAATCGATTCACTCCACGTGATGTCAAGAAACGGCTGAGCGCACTGGATGCAGCAAAGGCTATGGGCCCCGAAAACATTCCAGCTGTTGAGCTGAAGACTTGTTCTTACTCAACCTCACCAATTACTGCCCCATCAGCCTACTTTCAATCATCAGCAAAGTGATGGAAGGTATCATCGACAGTGCTATCAAGTGGCACTTACTCACCAGTAATTGGCTCACTGATGCTCAGTTTGGGTTCCACCGGGACCACTCGGCTCCAGACCTCATTACAGCCTTGGTCCAAACATAAAAGAGCTGAATTCCAGAGGTGAGGTGAGAGTGACTGCCCTTGATATCAAGGCAGCATTTGACCAAGTGTGGCATCAAGGAGCCCTAACAAAGCTGAAGTCAATGGGAATCAGGGGGAAAACTCTCTACTGGCTGAAGTCATACCTGGCACAAAGGAAGATGGTTGTGGTTGTTGGAGGCCACTCATCGAGTGACTCATCTGCTGACTCACCAAAGCCTTTCCATCATCTACAAGGCACACATCAGGAGTGTGACGGAATACTTTCAAGTTGCCTGGATGAGTTCTAACAACACACAAGAAACTCGACACCATCTAGGACAAAGCAGCCCGCTTGATTGACCCCCCATCCACCACCTTCAATAATCTATAATTACCTTTGAGAAGGTGGTGGTGAGCCGCCTTCTTGAACCACTGCAGTCCGTGTGGTGAATGTACTCCCACAGTACAATTATGGAGGGAATTCTAGGATTTTGATCGAGCGATGATGAAGTAACAGCGATATATTTCCAAGTTAGGATGGTGTGTGACTTGGAGAGGAACGTGGAGGTGGTGGTGTTCCCATGCGCCTGCTGCCCTTGTCCTTCTAGGTGGTAGAGGTCGCGGGTTTGGGAGATGCTGCCGAAGAAGCCTTGGCGAGTTGCTGCAGTGCATCTTGTAGATCGTACACACTGCAGCCACAGTGCGCCGGTGGTGGAGGGAGTGAATGTTTAAGGTGGTGGATGGGATGCCAATCAAGCGGGCTGCTTTGTCCTGGATGGTGTCGAGTTTTTTGTGTGTTGTTGGACCTGCACTCATCCAGGCAAGTGGAGAGTATTCCATCACACTCCTAATGTGTGCCTTGTAGATGGAGGAAAGGCTTTGGGGAGTCGAGAGGTGAGATACTCACCGCAGAATACCCAGCCTCTGACCCGCTCTTGTTGCCACAGTATTTATGTGGCTGGTCCAGTTAATATTCTGGTCAATGGTGACCCCCCCAGATTGTTGATTGTGGGGGGTTCAGCGATGGTAATGCCGATGAATGTCAAGTGGAGGTGGTTAGACTCTCGCTTGTTGGAGAGAGTTATTGCTTGACACTTGTGTGGTGCGAATGTTAGGTGCCACTTATCAGCCCAAGCCTAAATGTCGTCCGGGTCTTGTTGCATGCGAGCATGAACTGCTTCATTAAATGAGGAGTTGTGAATGGGACTGAACACTGCAATCATCAGTGAACGTCCCCATTTCTGATCTTATGATGGAGGGAAGGTTATTGATGAAGCAGCTGAAGATGGTTGGGCCTAGGACATTGCCCTGAGGAACTCCTGCTGCGATGTCCTGGGGCTGTGATGATTGGCCTCCAACAACCACAACCATCTTCCTTTGTGCTGGGTATGACTCCAGCCAGTGAAGAGTTTTCCCCCTGATTCCCATTAACTTCAGTTTTACTCGGGCTCCTTGATGCCACACTCGGTCAAATGCTGCCTTGATGTCGAGAGCAGTCACTCTCACCTCACCTCTGGAATTCAGCTCTTTTGTCCATGTTTGGACCAAGGTTGTAATGAGGTGCTGGAGCGAGTGGTCTTGGCGGTACCCAAACTGAGCATCGGTGAGCCAATTACTGGCGAGTAAGTGCCGCTTGATAGTACTGTCAATGACACCTTCCATCACTTTGCTGATGATTGAGCGTAGGCTGATGGGGCGGTATTTGGCCAAATTGGATTTATCCAGCTTTTTGTGAACAGGACATACCTGGGCAACTTTCCACTTTGTCGGGTTGATGCCAGTGTTGTAGCTGTACTGGAACAACTTGGCTGGAGGCGGACTACTTCTAGAACACAAGTCTGCAGTACGACAGCTGGGAAGTTGTCGGGGTCAATGCTACATCCAGTGTGCTCTATTGCCTCTATAACCATGCTGATATCCCTAATGGCTCCATAGTGTTTAGATGAACACTAATAGCATCCAGTAGAACGCTATTGAGAATTTTTCTAGTTAATGTTAGACCATCCAGTAATTCTCTGATTTGTGTCCTCAGACAAGATAGAAACCTCCATGCTGTTTTAAAAGAGAGAAAGCAAGCGTATACTTTGCAGTGTCTTGTTGATATACTTCATGAAAAAGATTTTCACTCCACAGCGCTGAGACTAATCAGTATCTTATATTTCAGATTAAAAATCTAGCTGCCCTTTTTGTAGTTATCCGCACACATATTGAACAGTTTTGAAAGCCATGACATATGGCTCTCCCCCCAAAACAGCAGCTGGGGCGAGGTCAGTTGAAAATGTAAGAACTGAGATTGACAGGTTTTTGCGAGGTGAGGGCATTAAGGGTAATGAAACAAGGCCGGTAAATGGAGCTAATTCCCAGACAATCTTCCCTGTCTTTTTTTTTCATGCGCGGGTTCTTTAACGGGCTGCGCAGCCCATTCAAATTTTCGCGAATGCTCGGTTATTCCCATTGAAAAGCCGGTGAGTGGCTTGCGCGAAACCTCCAGACCATTGTGTGGCCACATACCCTCACCGCTTAGCGGGAATATTATTCCCAGCCCCCTTTCCCCTCCTCCACCCTTGAAGCCAAGTAATCGCCCGGAGGGTGCAAAAAAAGAGAGAAAACCCAGGGCCTATAAGGGAATGAATACTCTGGAAAATTCCACTCCTGTTCGCATGGTCCTATCTCCCACAATTATTTTAATTAAATAATAAAGCCAAGTGTTCCCTTATTAAAGGGGCACTAGAACCGACATAATAACAAATAAAACTTTGTGAACCTTAAATGCTCAAGTTAAAATTTGGTTGCCGGGGGTGATGATGCACTCCAGTTTCTCTGGTGCCCACCTCTCGCGGAAGGCCACAAGTGTACCGGTGGACCCCGTGTGCTCCATCTCTGGTCACCCTGGTGCAAAGGTAGCCGCGGACGTGAGGCAAGCAGTCGGGCTGAACGACCCCCTCGACCACTCACCGCCTGGACCGGTTAATAGCCAACTTGGCCAGGCCCAGGAGCAGTCCTACGAGAAGGCCCTCCAACCTGCCCACTACCCTCCGCACAGGGTGCCCAAAGATCCGGAGCGTGGACTGAAGTGCAACCAAAAATCGAAGAGCAGGCCCTTCAAATAATGGAAGAGGAGCTGCAGCCTCACACATTGTACATGCACATGGAACACGGACTCCCCTATCTCACACAAACCATTAAGTTCAGTGGACAGGTGATCAAGCATGAAGCTCACTTCACCAAGGCCCTTCCCAACATGTCCTAATTAGAGGGAGATGCAGACTTGACAAACTAGTTCCATGTGAAGTAGTAGCCTGTGGATGCTTTTCAAACATTTGGAGGGGGAATTCATTCCTGGAAAAGAAACAGTTTGTCATGTATTCAGCTATCAATGTAACCCATGTATAAGCTGACCTAAGTTGTATACCTTGAGAACACTGACCACAGGGAGCGAACTTGTGGGACACTCCTAACCTGGACTTTCCGGTACAAAAGGGGAAGCTCCACCCACCATCTGTCTGTTGAGGTCTTGGTAATAAAAGTAACTGGTCACAGAGTGATCTTTTCTCAAGTATGGGCCTTGTGTGCATTTATACTGTATAGTAAGGACATATTATTGGCGATGAGAAACTGGCCACTAGCAGCACAGAAGAGAGGTACTGTGTTGGTGATGATTGGGACGACTTTATTGAGAGACTACAGCAAAGTTTTGTCACTAAGGAATAGCTGGGACAGGATTCGGCCGACAAACGCAGGGCTCATAGAAACATAGAAATATAGAAAATAGGTGCAGGAGTAGGCCATTCGGCCCTTCTAGCCTGCACCACCATTCAATGAGTTCATGGCTGAACATGCAACTTCAGTTCCCCATTCCTGCTTTCTCGCCATACCCCTTGATCTCCCTAGTAGTAAGGACTTCATCGAACTCCTTTTTGAATATATTTAGTGAATTGGCCTCATCAACTTTCTGTGGTAGAGAATTCCACAGGTTCACCACTCTCTGGGTGAAGAAATTCTTCCTCATCTCGGTCCTAAATGGCTTACCCCTTATCCTTAGACTGTGACCCCTGGTTCTGGACTTCCCCAACATTGGGAACATTCTTCCTGCATCTAACCTGTCTAAACCCGTCAGAAATTTAAACGTTTCTATGAGGTCCCCTCTCATTCTTCTGAACTCCAGTGAATACAAGCCCAGTCGATCCAGTCTTTCTTGATAGTCAGTCCCGCCATCCCGGAATCAGTCTGGTGAACCTTTGCTGCACTCCCTCAATAGCAAAAATGTCCTTCCTCAGGTTAGGAGACCAAAACTGTACATAATACTCCAGGTGTGGCCTCACCAAGGCCCTGTACAACTGTAGCAACACCTCCCTGCCCCTGTACTCAAATCCCCTCGCTTTGAAGGCCAACATGCCATTTGCTTTCTTAACCGCCTGCTGTACCTGCATGCCAACCTTCAATGACTGATGTACCATGACACCCAGGTCTCTTTGCACCTCCCCTTTTCCTAATCTGTCACCGTTCAGATAATAGTCTGTCTCTCACATTTATCCACATTATACTTCATCTGCCATGCATTTGCCCACTCACCTAACCTATCCAAGTCGCTCTGCAGCCTCATAGCATCCTCCTCGCAGCTCACACTGCCACCCAACTTAGTATCATCTGCAAATTTGGAGATACTACATTTAATCCCCTCGCCTAAATCATTAATGTACAGTGTAAACAGCTGGGGCCCCAGCACAGAACCTTGCGGTACCCCACTAGTCACTGCCTGCCATTCTGAAAAGTCCCCATTTACTCCTACTCTTTGCTTCCTGTCTGACAACCAGTTCTCAATCCATGTCAGCACACTACCCCCAATCCCATGTGCTTTAACTTTGCACATTAATCTCTTGTGTGGGACCTTGTCGAAAGCCTTCTGAAAGTCCAAATATACCACATCAACTGGTTCTCCCTTGTCCACTCTACTGGAAACATCCTCAAAAAATTCCAGAAGATTTGTCAAGCATGATTTCCCTTTCACAAATCCATGCTGACTTGGCCCTATCATGTCACCTCTTTCCAAATGCGCTGCTATGACATCCTTAATAATTGATTCCATCATTTTACCCACTACCGATGTCAGGCTGACCGGTCTATAATTCCCTGTTATCTCTCTCCCTCCTTTTTTAAAAAGTGGGGTTACATTGGCTACCCTCCACTCCATAGGAACTGATCCAGTGTCAATGGAATGTTGGAAAATGACTGTCAATGCATCCGCTATTTCCAAGGCCACCTCCTTAAGTACTCTGGGATGCAGTCCATCAGGCCCTGGGGATTTATCGGCCTTCAATCCCATCAATTTCCCCAACACAATTTCCCGACTAATAAGGATTTCCCTCAGTTCCTCCTCTTACTAGACCCTCCAACCCCTTTTATATCCGGAAGGTTGTTTGTGTCCTCCTTAGTGAATACCGAACCAAAGTACTTGTTCAATTGGTCCGCCATTTCTTTGTTCCCCGTTATGACTTCCCCTGATTCTGACTGCAGGGGACCTACGTTTGTCTTTACTAACCTCTTTCTCTTTACATATCGGTAGAAACTTTTGCAATCCGTCTGAATGTTCCCTGCAAGCTTCTTCTCGTACTCCATTTTGCCTGCCCTAATCAAACCATTTGTCCTCCTCTGCTGAATTCTAAATTTCTCCCAGTCCCTGGGTCTCCTGACGGTTTGTGGATCCAGAACGTATTCCCTGATGAAGGACCTTCCAGCGGCAGAGAAGCCGACGGACAAGATGTTCGAAGAGCTCAGTAAGTTCATTGGGGAACACCTTAAACTGGCAAGCAGCATGCACATGGCGAGACACCGGTTTTACATTCACCGGCAGCGAGAAGGGCAAAGCGTTCCAGGCTTCGTGGCAGATCTCCAGCGACCGGCGAGCCTATGTAAGTTCCCAGATGCATGTAGAGCGAGACATTTTTATTGAGGGCATCAGGCACGCTGGGGTTTTCAGGAAACTGATTGAGACCAAAGACTTGACCTCGAAAGCGGCGGCTCTGATAGCCCAGACATTTATCTCAGGGGAGGAAGAGACCAGAATGATTTATGGCAAAAATCTTGGCTCAAATGCGGCAAATGACCAGGGAGTCAACATTGTTAATGCGGCACACAGTTCTCTAGGCAGACAAGGATAATCGGACATGCCCTAGCATGCAGTCGAACCCAAAGGGGGAATTCAACAGAGACAATGGCTAGCTGAACGGCGATTCATGCCATCGCAATGGACAATGCGGCCAGTAATGGGGCCATCAACACCTGTTAATGGTGCACTTAAGGAAAGTTACAGAGACAGTCAGAGACGATCGACTGGTAATGGACCTTTTGTTTCCAACAACGGCTCATGTTGGAGGTGTGGAGGCAAACACACAGCCAGAGCTTGCAGGTATCAGCAATATACCTGCAGAACTGCAACGTCAGCGATCACTTGGCGCGTATGTGCAGGAAGCCTGCAGCCAGGTTGATGTATGACGAGGACTGCCCGATGTAATCCCTACGAGGCCAAATGAATACGGGGGGAAATCGCTGGAAGCTGAAGTTCAGCGAGTTCATGTGGAGCACGTATGCAGTTCATATACCAGGACGCCACCGATAATGATGAAAGTGCTCCTCAATGGCATCCCAGTTTTAATGGAGCTGGGCACGATGGGCAGCCAGTCCCCGATGAGTATCAAACAGTTCAAAAGGTTGTGGGTGTCCAAGGCCAGGAGGCCAAAATTATTGCCGATTGACGCACTGCTACGGACATATACAAAGGAGATCATTCCGGTGCTAGGCAGCGCCACGGTAGTCGTGACCCACAAAGATTCGGAGAGCAGGTTGCCACTCTGGATTGTCCCAGGGGACGGTCCCACACTATTGGGGAGGAGTTGGCTTGCTGTCATGAACTGGAAATGGGGCGATGTCAATGCAATTTCTTCTGTGGAGCGAGTATCATGCTCACAGGTTCTGGACAAGTTTGACTCGTTATTTCAACCTGGCATCGGCGCTTTCATGGGGTCCAAGGTATTGATTCACATAAACCCGGACACCAGACCAGTACACCACAAGGCCAGAGCGGTGCCATACGTGATGCAGGAAAAGATAGAAGGCGAATTGGACCGCCTGCTGAGGGAAGGCGTCATCTTGCCAGTCGAATTCAGTGACTGGGCGAGCCCTATCGTGCTGGTGCTCAAGGCGGATGGGTCGGTCAGAATATGTGGCGATTACAAGGCCACCATCAATCGGGTGTCACTCCAAGACCAGTACCCGCGCCCGAGAGCGGAGGACCTCTTTGCGACGCTATCCGGTGGCAAACTTTTTGCAAAGTTGGACCTGACCTCAGCTTACATGACCCAGGAACTGGCGAGTGAGTCGAAGAAGCTGACCACCATCACGACACACAAGGGGTTGTTTGAGTATAACAGATGTCTGTTCGGGATTCGCTCGGCCGCCGCGATCTTTCAGCGAAATATGGAAAGCCTCCTCAAGTGATAGTCAGAGTAGGAATCACAGGATAGCACAGATGAATACGTGGCTTGAGCAGTGGTGCAGCAGGAAGGGATTCAAATTCTTGGGGCATTGGAACCGGTTCTGGGGGAGGTGGGAACAGTACAAACTGGACGGTCTGCACCTGGGCAGGACCGGAACCAATGTCCTAGGGGGAGTGTTTGCTAGTGCTGTTGGGGAGGAGTTAAACTAATATGGCAGGGGGATGGGAACCAATGCAGGGAGACAGAGGGAAACAAAAAGGAGGCAAAAGCAAAAGACAGAAAGGAGATGAGGAAAAGTGGAGGGCAGAGAAACCCAAGGCAAAGAACAAAAAGGGCCACTGTACAGCAAAATTCTAAAAGGACAAAGGGTGTTAAAAAAACAAGCCTGAAGGCTTTGTGTCTTAATGCAAGGAGTATCCGCAATAAGGGGGATGAATTAACTGTGCAAATAGATGTTAACAAATATGATGTGATTGGGATTACGGAGACGTGGCTCCAGGATGATCAGGGCTGGGAACTCAACATCAAGGGGTATTCAACATTCAGGAAAGATAGAATAAAAGGAAAAGGAGGTGGGGTAGCATTGCTGGTTAAGGAGGAAATTAAGGCAATAGTTCGGAAGGACATTAGCTTGGATGATGTGGAATCTATATGGGTAGAGCTGCAGAATACCAAAGGGCAAAAAACGTTAGTGGGAGTTGTGTACAGACCTCCAAACAGTAGTAGTGATGTTGGGGAGGGCATCAAACATGAAATTAGGGGTGCGTGCAATAAAGGTGCAGCAGTTATAATGGGTGACTTTAATATGCACATAGATTGGGTGAACCAAACTGGAAGCAATACGGTGGAGGAGGATTTCCTGGAGTGCATAAGGGATGGTTTTTTAGACCAATATGTTGAGGAACCAACTAGGGGGGAGGCCATCTTAGACTGGGTGTTGTGTAATGAGAGAGGATTAATTAGCAATCGCCTTGTGCGAGACCCCTTGGGGAAGAGTGACCATAATATGGTGGAATTCTGCATTAGGATGGAGAATGAAACAGTTAATTCAGAGACCATGGTCCAGAACTTAAAGAAGGGTAACTTTGAAGGTATGAGGCGTGAATTGGCTAGGATAGATTGGCGAATGATACTGAAGGGGTTGACTGTGGATGGGCAATGGCAGACATTTAGAGACCGCATGGATGAACTACAACATTTGTACATTCCTGTCTGGCGTAAAAATAAAAAAGGGAAGGTGGCTCAACCGTGGCTATCAAGGGAAATCAGGGATAGTATTAAAGCCAAGGAAGTGGCATACAAATTGGCCAGAAATAGCAGCAAACCCGGGGACTGAGAGAAATTTAGAACTCAGCAGAGGAGGACAAAGGGTTTGATTAGGGCAGGCAAAATGGAGTACGAGAAGAAGCTTGCAGGGAACATTAAGACGGATTGCAAAAGTTTCAACAGATATGTAAAGAGAAAAAGGTTAGTAACGACAAACGTAGGTCCCCTGCAGTCAGAATCAGGGGAAGTCATAACGGGGAACAAAGAAATGGCGGACCAATTGAACAAGTACTTTGGTTCGGTATTCACTGAGGAGGACACAAACAACCTTCCGGATATACTAGAGGGTCTAGTAAGGAGGAGGAACTGAGGGAAATCCTTATTAGTCGGGAAATTGTGTTGGGGAAATTGATGGGATTGAAGGCCGATAAATCCCCAGGGCCTGATGGACTGCATCCCAGAGTACTTAAGGAGGTGGCCTTGGAAATAGTGGATGCATTGACAGTCATTTTCCAACATTCCATTGACTCTGGATCAGTTCCTATGGAGTGGAGGGTAGCCAATGTAACCCCACTTTTTAAAAAAGGAGGGAGAGAGATAACAGGGAATTATAGACCGGTCAGCCTGACATCGGTAGTGGGTAAAATGATGGAATCAATTATTAAGGATGTCATAGCAGCGCATTTGGAAAGAGGTGATATGATAGGTCCAAGTCAGCATGGATTTGTGAAAGGGAAATCATGCTTGACAAATCTTCTGGAATTTTTTGAGGATGTTTCCAGTAGAGTGGACAAGGGAGAACCAGTTGATGTGGTATATTTGGACTTTCAGAAGGCTTTCGACAAGGTCCCACACAAGAGATTAATGTGCAAAGTTAAAGCACATGGGATTGGGGGTAGTGTGCTGACATGGATTGAGAACTGGTTGTCAGACAGGAAGCAAAGAGTAGGAGTAAATGGGGACTTTTCAGAATGGCAGGCAGTGACTAGTGGGGTACCGCAAGGTTCTGTGCTGGGGCCCCAGCTGTTTACACTGTATATTAATGATTTAGACGAGGGGATTAAATGTAGTATCTCCAAATTTGCGGATGACACTAAGTTGGGTGGCAATGTGAGCTGCGAGGAGGATGCTATGAGGCTGCAGAGTGACTTGGATAAGTTAGGTGAGTGGGCAAATGTATGGCAGATGAAGTATAATGTGGATAAATGTGAGGTTATCCACTTTGGTGGTAAAAACAGAGAGACAGACTATTATCTGAATGGTTCAGATTAGGAAAAGGGGAGGTGCAAAGAGACCTGGGTGTCATGGTACATCAGTCATTGAAGGTTGGCATGCAGGTACAGCAGGCGGTTAAGAAAGCAAATGGCATGTTAGCCTTCATAGCGAGGGGATTTGAGTACAGGGGCAGGGAGGTGTTGCTACAGTTGTACAGGGCCTTGGTGAGGCCACACCTGGAGTATTGTGTACAGTTTTGGTCTCCTAACCTGAGGAAGGACATTCTTGCTATTGAGGGAGTGCAGCGAAGTTTCACCAGACTGATTCCCGGGATGGCGGGACTGACTATCATGAAAGACTGGATCAACTGAGCTTGTATTCACTGGAGTTCAGAAGAATGAGAGGGGACCTCATAGAAATGCTTAAAATTCTGACGGGTTTAGACAGGTTAGATGCAGGAAGAATGTTCCCAATGTTGGGGAAGTCCAGAACCAGGGGTCACAGTCTAAGGATAAGGGGGAAGCCATTTAGGACCGAGATGAGGAGGAATTTCTTCACCAGAGAGTGGTGAACCTGTGGAATTCTCTACCACAGAAAGTTGTTGAGGCCAATTCACTAAATATATTCAAAAAGGAGTTCGATGAAGTCCTTACTACTCGGGGGATCAAGGGGTATGGTGAGAAAGCAGGAATGGGGTGCTGAAGTTGCATGTTCAGCCATGAACTCATTGAATGGCAGTGCAGGCTAGAAGGGCTGAATGGCCTACTGCTGCACCTATTTTCTATGTTTCTATGTTTCTATGATTCCAAGGACAGTGGTTTCTCAAGACGACATCCTCATCACGGGTCGCGATACTGAAGAACACCTCCACAACCTGGAGGAGGTGCTACGCAGACTGGACCGGGTAGGGCTGCGACTGAAAAAAGCGAAGTGCCTCTTCCTAGCTCCAGAGATAGAATTCCTGGGGAGGAGGGTAGCAGCAGATGGGATTAGACCCACTGTGTCCAAAACGGAAGCGATCCAGAGAGCACCCAGACCCTGTAACATGACGGAGCTGCGTTCGTTCCTGGGGTTCCTGAACTATTTTGGTAACTTTCTTCCCAAATTGAGCATGCTGTTAGAGCCGCTACACATGCTCCTACGCAAAGGTCATGATTGGGTCTGGGGGGACAGCCAGGAAAGGGTTTTTGGTAGAGCACGCAATTTGTTATGCTCCAACAAACTGTTAACGTTATATGACCCATGTAAGAAACTTGTTTTAACGTGCGATGCGTCGTCCTATGGGGTCGGGTGTGTGTTGCAGCATGTCAATGCCAAGGGTCAGTTACAGCCGGTAGGTTATCCCTCCAGAAGTCTGTCCCAGGCAGAAAGGGGCTACGGGATGGTGGAAAAGGAAGCGCTTGCATGTGTATATGCAGTAAAAAAAATGCACCAGGATCTGTTTGGCAGGAAGTTTGAGCTGGCGACAGATCACAAACCCCTTACATCCCTTTTGGCTGACAACAAGGCCATAAATGCGAATGCATCGGTCCGCATACAGAGGTGGGCACTTACGTTAGCCGCCTATGACTATACAATTCGGCACAGACCGGGCACTGAAAACTGCGCCGATGCACTCAGCAGACTCCCACTAGCCACCACTGAGGGGGCAACTGAGCATGATGCTGAGATGGTCATGGCTGTTGAAGCTTTCGAAAGCGAAGGCTTACCTGTGACAGCCGTCAAATTAAAGTCTGGACAAATAAAGATCCGCTACTGTCTTTGGTTAAGAAATGTGTCCTGAATGGGGACTGGGCAGCCATGTACGGGGCATGCCCTGAGGAATTTAAACCATTTCATAGGCGCAAGGATGAAGTCTCGATTCAGGCCGATTGCCTACTGTGGGGAAACCGAGTAGTCATGCCCCAGAGGGGCAGCGAGGTGTTCATCAGAGAACTTCACAATGAGCACCCGGGCATTGTCATGATGAAGGCAATTGCCAGGTCACACGTTTGGTGGCCAGGGATAGATGCAGACCTGGAACTTTGTGTTCGCAGGTGAAACACATGTGCTCAGCTGGGCAACGCACCCAGGGAAGCCCCCCTTAGCCCCTGGTCCTGGCTCGCCAAGCCATGGTCACGCATCCATGTGGACTACGCAGGTCCTTTCATGGGAAAAATGTTTTTGGTTGTAGTAGACGCCTACTCCAAATGGATTGAGTGTGCCACTTTAAATTCAAGCACATCTTCTGCCATGGTAGAAAGTCTACGGGCAATGTTCGCCACCCTTGGACTACCGGACATCAAGCACTGAATTCCAGGATTTCATGGCAGACAATGGAATCAACCATGTCAGAACGGCACGGTTCAAGCCGGTCTCAAACGGCCAGGTGGAACGAGCAGTGCAGATAATCAAACAGGGGATGCTCAGAATCCAAGGGGGGTTCCCTACAAAGCCGCTTATCACGCCTCCTGTTGGCCAATAGATCCCGACCACACTCGCCACAGGAGTTCCACCCGCAGAGCTGCTAATGAAAAGGACGCTCAAAACCAGGTTATCCCTTATACACCCTACTATGAAAGAAATTGTTGAGAGCAGGCGTCAGTCACAATGTGACTACCATGACAGGAATGCAAGGGCGCGATGTATTGATGTCAATGACCCTGTTTTTGTCCTTAATTACGCTGCAGGGCCTAAATGTCTTGCAGGCACTGTGATTGCCAAAGAGGGGAATAGGGTTTTGGTAGGTAAACTTACCAATGGACAAATCTGCCGCAAACACGTGGATCAAACTAAAAGGAGGTTCAGCAACCCCATCGAAGAAGCAGAGGAAGAACACGACGTAGAGTTTACTCCACCACATGTGACCGAACACCAGAACCAAGTGGAGGAGAACCCAGTCACTGTGGGCAGTCCGGACAGCCCTGAGGCACCGCAAACAGCAGACACTCAGGCCAGCGCCCAACAACCGGAGCCCCAACTCAGGCGCTCCACAAGGGAGCGTAAACCACCAGAGAGACTCAACCTGTGATCCCAATAAGACTTTGGGGGGAGGTGATGTCATGTATTCAACTATCATTGTAACCCATGTATAAGCTGACCTATGTTGTATACCTTGAGAACACTGACCACAGGGGGCGATCTTGTGGGAGACACTCCTAACCTGTACTTTCCGGTATTAAAGGGGAAGCTCCACCCACCGTCTGTCTCTTGAGGTCTTGGTAATAAAGGTAACAGGTCACAGAGTGACCTTCTCTCAAGTATGGGCCTCGTGTGCATTTATACTGTATAGTAAGGACATATTACAGTTCATCAGAGAACAAGTGAGTAAAGCTGCCTCAACTGAGCTGGCCAAATTTGGGTTTGTGGTGTGAACGCATAATTATCCTGACTTTTTTTAGAACGACCATTCGACAACAAGTTTGTTGACAAACTCAATCAAGTGTGCCTGAGATGAGGCACATGGGGAAATTAATTCTTTGAAAGACTGTTTTGAACACATTTTTCTTTAATTACTTTCAATGTGTTTGGCCAGCTTCCAGTACTGCCATCGCTCTTGGCTTTTTATTTCATGGACTCTGAATGACTTCCCACTGTCTAAACAGCGAAAGAACAAAGAAGCATTGCTATAAGCTAGCTGATATAAAATCAAAGAGCTTATTAAACGGAGCCTAGGCAAAAGGAGATGAAAGAGCTGACTTGGCAATGAGGAATGTGCTTGGTGTTCACACAGTGCTTGGTTTTGCACAAGATGTATTGATGCTGTGCCCAACGAGTACAAATGAATTTGCAGTATCACAGCAGTGGGGCAGTGCTGGCAGCCCTTGATCAGAACGGTCAGTGAGGCTGGGCTGTTTGATGGCTTCCTGCGAATATGACCAAGAACTTTGATGTGCTATCATTTCTCACAATGGAGCAGTATGTTTCCTCTTGGTTAAAAACAATGGTTTGTCTGTGTACTTCGCCTGTTCATAGTTATCCCTTTTCTCAGGGTGCCTCGCTGTGTTTTGTCAGACACTGTAGTGCAAGGTTTTTTGATGTGTGTGAGTACCACTCATGTTTACTTTCGAAAACCAATAATATTTTCCATATTAATCAGATTTAATCACTCTGCTTCTCTCTTTGATGAATCAAGGTTGGAAATTTAACACAAAAGTACCTCATCCTGATATCTACAGAAAATGCTGGAAATCTCAGCGGGTCGGGCAGCATCTGTGGAGAGAAACAGAGTTAACGTTTTGGGTTGATGACCCTTAGTCAGAACTGGCAAAAGTTCGAGATATAACAGATTCTTAACCAGCACTGAAAGGGGGAGGGGAAGAAAGAACAAAAGGGAAGGTCTGATAGGGTGGAAGGCAGGAGAGATTAGAGAGACAAAAGGGATGATGGGCAAAAATGAGATGGTAATGACATAAATTAGGAAACAAAAGATGAATCTAGACGGGGTGTGAATGGCAGAATCACCAGCTGCCATGGAACGAGAAAAAAAGGGGGGGATTTGTAAAAAAGAAAGGGAGAAAAGGGAAAAAAATATGGGCAGAGGTTATGGTCTGAAATTGTTAAATTCGATGTTGAGTCCAGTTTGTAAAGTGCTTAATCGAAAGATGAGGTGTTGTTCCGCGAGCTTGCATTGAGCTTCATTGGAACAGTTAGGAGGCCGAGGACGGAGAGGCCAGAGTGGGAGTGGAGGGGAAAATTAAAGTAACAGGCGACCGGAAGCTTGGGGTCACGCTTCCGGACTGAACGGAGGTGCTCCGCAAAGCAGTCACACAATCTGCGTTTGGTCTCCCCAATGTCGAGGAGACCACATCGTGAGCAGTGAATACAGTATACTAAATTGAAAGAAGTACAAGTAAATCGCTGTTTCACCTGGAAGGAGTGTTTGGGGCCCTGGACAGTGGGAAGGGAGGAGGTCAAAGGGCAGGTGTTGCATCTCCTGCGCTTGCACGGGAAGGTGCGTGGGAAGGGGGGACCTCCCCTTTTGTTCGTTCCTCCCCTCCCCCTTTTACTGCCCCAGCACTTCCTTAAGAATCTGTTACATCTCAAAGTTTTCCAGTTCTGACAAAGGGTCACAGACCCAAAACGTTAACTCTCTTTTTCTCCACAGATGTTGCCTGACCCGCTGAGTATTTCCAGCATTTTCTGTTTTTATTTCAGATTCCAGCATCCGCTGTGTTTAGCTTTTGTGGCGTGTAATATCTAGTTCCATTAATATGTCAATATTTTTATATGTGGTCGAAATTTTGTAGCAAAGTATCTAAAGATCTGTGGCACAAATCAGTATAAAGTTTCCTGAGGAAAAATTTGTGAACAAGTGATAATATTTTTTCTTCAATACCAAAATTCTGTTGTAGTTAAAAAAAGACAAACTCTGTTCTATTTCCTTCCCTTAAAACCTCTCCAAGCACACATTTTGACTGCAATTGAGAGGATGGGCAGATATCTCTGGATTTGTCTACAACCTTTCCAACGCCTCTCTGTGTATGGTCACCTGCTCCAAAACACAGAGGTGCTTTGTACAAAGTGATCTGGCCAAGGTGGAACCACTGCCAATGGACCCCTCCTCCCATTGGCCAATCACCTTGCCTCCGCTCCACATTAGGCCTGATGGCTCTGGGAGGCAGATGACATGTAACTATCAACAGAAGCTTGATATTGGATACTGGTCTCACAATACAGAACACTGCTCAAAACTTTATTTTAAGACAATTTCTCATACAACGTATTCGCAATGGCAACAGAGCTTGGAGTATAGGTTTTAAACTGAGATCCATGGATCTTAGGATATCTGCAAGGGGAGTAAAGCGATCAGTGAGGACATTATTTCTGCCCATCTATGTCTAGGCTTACTGTGTGCTGCAAGCATATTCTCAAGAATTCTGCATTCTAGACTTCTTTTCTATATTTGATGACTTACTTCTCTACATTATTTCAGTTGTTGAATACCAACAATCGTTTTGTAGTGATAGCACTGTCTTCATTTGGGTAGTTGACATTGTCTGTCGGATGTTTGGACAAGAGGTATGTCAATATTTGCAGGGGGTGCACATGATTATGCCAATAGTGGTGGAAGTGGGGGGGGGAGTGGGGCGGAGAGCTCCAAGTGTCAGCTTGGCTCAGTGATAGCACTCTAATCTCCAAGCCCAAAGTTCAAGGTTCAATCCCATTCCAGGATTTTGAACACATAATCTAGGCTGACACTTCAGTGCAGTACTGAAAAGGTACTAAAGTATCGGAAGTGCCATCTTTGAGATAAAATATTAAACTGAGGTTCTGCCTGCCTGTTCAGATGGATGTAAACGATTCTAAGGCACCAATAGAACAAAGCAATGAGTTCACCCAGTGTCCTACCCAATATTTAACCCTCAACCACCAGAAACATGCCCACTGGTCATTTATCTCACTGCTGTTTGTGGGACATTTCTGCTGTTTTTGCTTATATAACAGTGACTATGTTTTAAAAATAACTCTGAAGAAAGAAGAAACTTCTTCAAATGAAGGAAGTAAAAGGGTTAAATTATGAGGACAGGTTGCATAGACTAGGCATGCATTCTCTTGAATATAAAAGATTAAAGGGTGATCTAACTAAGGTGTTTAAGACGATTAAAAGATTTGATAGGGTAGATCGAGAGTAACTATTACCTCTGGTGGGGAGTCCAGAACAAGGGGACATAGCCTTAAAATTAGAGCCAGGCCGTTCAGAGTTGATGTCAGAACACACTTCGTCACACAAAGGGTTGTGTAAATCTGGAACTCTCGCCCCCAAAAAGCTGTTGAGGCTGGGAAAATTTTACAACTGATACTGGTAGATTTTTGTTAGGCAAGAGTATCACAGGTTATGGAACCAAAGTGGGTCAAACAGACCAGCCATGATCTAGTTGAATGGCTCGGGGGGTTGATTGGCCTTCTCCTCTTCCAATGTTCTTAAGACTGAGATGTGACTTGATCAAAGTCTTTAAAATGATGAAGGGGTTCAATAGGGTCGTTGTGGAGAAAATGTTTCCACTTGTGGAGAGTCCAAAGCTAGGGGCCATAAATATAAGATAGTCTTTAATAAACCCAATAAGGAATTCAGCAAAAACTTCTTTATGTGAGAATGCAGAACTTGCTATCACAGGGAATGGTTGAAGCGCTTAGCACAGATGCCTTTCAGGGTAAGTTAGATAAGTACATGAGGGAGAAAGGAATAGAAGGATATGTTGATAGGGTGAGATGAAGTAGGGTGGGAGGAGGCTCGTGTGGAGCATAAATACTGGCGTAGACAAGTTGAGCCGAATGGCCAGTTTCTGTATTGTAAAATTCGATGTAATTCTATGTAACTCAGTGGCTATAAAGTACTTTGGGATGCCCTGAGGATATAATAGTGTAATATTAATATAAGTTCTTTCTTCAAATTGGAACCAATTGCAGTTAAAGATACCAAACCTTTTTTTAATCCTATCCTATAAAGTAACTTTTTGTTCAACCATAGAAATCTTCAACAAGAGAATTATCCAGGTACCGATTGTTAGTAAATTCTAAATGGTGCTCAATGAATGGGTGAGAACAGCTGACAGCATTAGAAACATGGACCAAAGATCCTATTAATAGAATTCTATTCCTTAATTTCCATCTGTAGGAAGACAACATTAATTTTATGAATGATTCTGATTTTTATCCAATGATAAAAACAGAAAATGCTGGAAAAACACCGACGGTTAGTCAGAGACCCTTCAGCAAGATCCCACCAAAAATGTTAAACCCGCTCCCTTTCAGATTCTAATTAACTCCCTTTGTATTTGGACCATTTTCTTTTCCTTTTCAGAATGTCCCTCATTTTTATATCTTTAACCAGTCATAATACGGCTGTATTAAGATATTCTAATGGGTGTGAGAATGTAGGGTAATGGTAACAAGCGACCAATAAAGACAGTAATATTGTAAAGGCACAAATCAATAAAAATGGCACCAACCTGAATGACGTCACCATCTCCAAGGACAAAAGTAAGCTTTGGGTCCCTGTCTATAATGGTCCCATCTTCCAGCACTCCTAGTAGCTTTATTGTGACCTCTTGACCTACATCAGGTCTGGTCGCGTCCCCCTGCCCTTCTTTCAGAACTTGCTTCTGAAGCAGCCAATCGTCTGAAAATTGAACGTGTTTTGAAAATTATTAAAACGAGGTTAAAACGTGCCCACGCTGAATAAAAGTGCAGTTATACCATAGATACTGTGGACTGCTGACAGACCTAAGTTATACTGCTGACTATACCTCACACTGACTTCAGTAGCAAAGGAGTTGTGCACAAGTGACCACAGTCCTGAGGGCTAATTTTTCACATTATGAGAGGTTGCTTTCTCCTGACTTCGAGAAGATTGAAAACATATATCTATCAAGTCGCCAAGGAATTAACTGTCCACTTGTAAAATGCCAGTTACCGAAAACAGATTATCTGGCCTTTATCACAATTGCTGTTTGTGGGAGCTTGCTGTGTACAAGTTGGCTTCCCTACATTAAAACAGTAAATACACTTCGACTTTATTGGCTGTAAAGCACTTTGGGGCATCCTGAGGTCATGAAAGGTGCGATATAGATGCAAGTTCTGTCTTCTTTCTTTCTATCCTGGAGCTAACGCTCTCTCCAAGCAGTGTGAGACTACCGAATTAAGTTAATATTGAGATTGTGCTACCAGTGAGAACCTTTACTCACCGATCACACCTATTGGAAAATCACAGGCATGGTGCTCACCGTAGTTTGTCCATTAAAAATGAAGCCACAGAAAACTGTACGCAGTAAACCTGCATATTTCCCAGTGTGCATGAGCAGCATCTCTCATGAATGCTCATACGGTTACTATAAGCTCAATTCTTAAATATACTGCCTTGGTATACCAGCTTCAACATGTTGGAAGATCACATGGAGCTAACCTTGTGGCAGGGGTTTAAAGACCTTATACCTGCAAGAGTCCGTAGAGGGAAGTGACCGGAGCCCGAGAGAGGCGTGAATCTTGGGCCCAGAAGAGATGAGGGCCCAGAGGCAGCACAGGCCAGCCCACACTGAGATATGTGTGCGCTCGGTCCGTGTAACGGAGCTGGTCTCCAGTTAGTCTTGGGTAATCCTTGCTACTGGACCAAAACCTAACTCTGTCGAGCCCGTGTGGTGGCTGGTGTGCAACGGCCACCACACGTTAAAAAAATCCAAACACAGGCATCTTCCACCCTACACGATGTAGTTCTGGACCTGGAATATTAGGTCCTTCATTGAAACACCCGTGAACTAACTCATCCCTTTTTGGCATGGAAACGGGTCATCATCGCTTCAAGGGACTGCCTATAATGATGACCTGCCCAAAGGTATGGTCTCTGCCAGATCACTCAACATATTGAGGGAATGCCAACAGCAGAGCCTATAGCAGTCATGAATTTTCAAGACTTGCATTTATATAGTGCCTTTCACAGCCTCAGGACATTTCAAAGCGCTTTATAGCCAATTAAGTACTTTTGAAGTGTAATCACTGTCGTAATCTAGTAAATAGGTGGGAGGCTGGTGAAGAGATACAACATTCAGGCCATCAGGTGACAATAGAAGTGCCAGAAGAAATAACAACAACAACTTGTATTTATATAGCACCTTTAATGTTGTAATATATCCCAATGCATTTCACAGGAGCGTTATCAAACACAATTTGACACCGAGCCAAATAAAGAGACATTAGAATTTGTGACCAAAAGCTTGGTCAAAGTGATAGGTTTAAGGAGTGTCTTAAAGGAGGAGAGAGAGGGAGAGAGGCAGAGAGGTTTATGGAGGGAATTTGAGAGCTTAGGGCCTTGGCAGCTGAAGGCACGGCTGCCAATGGTGGAGTGATTAAAATTGGGGATGCGCAGGAAACCAGAAATGTAGAAGCACAGAGATCTCAGATGGTTGTAGGGCTGGAGGAGATTGTCGAGATAGGGAGGGATAAGATCAAGGAGGGATTCGCAAACAAGGAAGAGAATGGACCGGGAGCCGATGTAGGTCAGCGAGCACAGGGTGATGGGTGAACGGGACTTGGTTCGAGTTAGGATGTGGGCAGCAGAGTTTTGATAAGCTCAAGTTTATGGAGGTGCAAGCTGGAGGCCGCCAGAAGATCATTGGAATAGTTGCGTCTGGAGCTGACAAAGGCATGGATGAGGGTTTCAGCAGCAGATGTGCTGATACATTGTGGTGATGGATGATACGGAGATCAAAGTAGGCAGTTTTGGTGATGGAACGGATATGTAAGTCAAATAGGACACCAAGGTTGTGAACGGTCTCGTTCAGCCAGTGGCCAGGGAGAGGGATGAAGCCAGTGGCTAAGAAACAGAGTTTGTGGTGGGGACCAAAGACAATGGGTTGGATTTTCGCTAGGTTTGCGACCGCAATTTGACCCTCCTCGGCGACCTGGTTGGCGGGATCCTCGGATACCTGTTTGCGGTGGCGCTTCCAAGTACCGCCAGGGAGAGTTGCGCAAAGTGCAACGATGCAGATTGCGTTTGCGTCGTACTTTCGACATTCTCCTGACCTGTACACCGCGCCCAGATTACCGACAGGTCAAATCTGTCAGTGGAGCCCTGCCAGCAGCGGTAAGTATGAAAACCTGCAAGGCTGTGAGTCTCAATAGCGAGGAGCATTCGTAATAAGATGAATGAATTGACTGCGCAGATAGCTGTTAACGGATATGATGTAATTGGGATTACGGAGACATGGCTCCAGGGTAACCAAGGCTGGGAACTCAACATCCAGGGGTATTCAATATTCAGGAAGGATAGACGGGAAGGAAAAGGAGGTGGGGTAGTGTTACTGGTTAAAGAGGAGATTAACGCAATAGTAAGGAAGGACATTAACGTGGATGCTGTGGAATCTATATGGGTAGAGCTGCGAAACACCAAAGGGCAGAACACATTAGTGGGAGTTGTGTACAGACCATCAAACAGTAGCAGGGAGGTTGGGGATGGCATTAGGGATGCATGCAATAAGGGTACAGCAGTTATCATGGGTGACTTTAATCTGCATATTGATTGGGCTAACCAAACTGGTAGCAATACTATGGAGGGGGATTTCCTAGAGTGTATAAGGGATGGTTTTCTAGACCAATATGTTGAGGAACCAACTAGAGAGTAGCCCATCCTAGACTGGGTCATGTAATGAGAGAGGATTAATTAGCAATCTGGTCGCACAGGGCCCCTTGGGGAAGAGTGACCATAATATGGTACAATTCTTCATTAAGATGGAGAGTGACACAGTTAATTCAGAGACTAGGGTCCTGAACTTAAAGAAAGGAAACTTTGACGGTATGAGATGTGAATTGGCTAGGATAGACTGGAGAATGATACTTAAAGGGTTGACGGTGGATAGGCAATGGCAGACATTTAAATATCACATGGATGAACTTCAACAATTATACATCCCTGTGTGGTGTAAGAATAAAAAAAGGAAGGTGGCTCAACCGTGGCTAACAAGGGAAATTAGGAAAAGTGTTAAATCCAACGAAGAGGTATATAAATTGGCCAGAAAAAGCAACATACCTGAGGGCTGGGAGAAATTTAGAATTCAGCAGAGGAGGACAAAGGGTTTAATTAAGAGGGGGAAAATAGATTATGAGAGTAAACTTGCAGGGAACATAAAAACTGACTGCAAAAGCTTCTATAGATATGTGAAGAGAAAAAGATTAGTGAAGATTAATGTAGGTCCCTTGCAGTCAGTATCAGGTGAATTCATAATGGGGAACAAGGAAATGGCAGACAAATTGAACAAATATTTTGGTTCTGTCTTCACTAAGGAAGACACGAATAACCTCTCGAAAATACTAGGGGACCGAGGGTCTAGCGAAAAGGGGGAACTGAGGGAAATCCTGATCGGTCAGGAAATGGTGTTAGGGAAATTGAAGGGAATGAAGGCCGACAAATCCCCAGGGCCTGATAGCCTGCATCCCAGAGTACTTAAGGAAGTGGCCCTAGAAATAGTGGATGCACTAGTAGTCATTTTCCAACATTCTATAGACTCTGGTCCAGTTCCTATGGATTGGAGGGTAGCTAATGTAACCCCACTTTTTAAAAAAGGAGGGAGAGAGAAAACAGGGAATTATGGACCGGTTAGCCTGACATCAGTAGTGGGGAAAATGTTGGAATCAATTATTAAAGATGTAATAGCAGCACATTTGGAAAGCAGTGACAGGATTGGTCCAAGTCAGCATGGATTTATGAAAGGGAAATCATGCTTGACAAATCTTCTAGAATTTTTTGAGGATGTAACTAGTAGAGTGGATAAGGGAGAACCAGTGGATGTGGTGTATTTGGACTTCCAAAAGGTTTTTGACAAGGTCCCACACAAGAGATTAGTGTGCAAAATTAAGGCACATGGTATTGGGGGTAATGTATTGACGTGGATAGAGAACTGGTTGGCAGACAGGAAACAAAGAATGGGAATAAATGGGTCCTTTTCAGAATGGTAGGTAGTGACTAGTGGGGTGCCGCAGGGTTCAGTGCTGGGACCCCAGCTATTTACAATATGCATTAATGAGTTAGATGAAGAAATTGAATGTAATGTCTCCAAGTTTGCAGATGACACTAAGCTGGCTGGCAGTGCGAGCTGCGAGGAGGATGCTAGGAGGCTGCAGGGGGACTTGGACAGGTTAGGTGAATGGGCAAATGCATGGCAGATGCAGTACAATGTGAATAAGTGTGAGGTTATCCACTTTGGTTGCAAAAACAGGAAGGCAGATTATTATCTGAATGGTGACAGATTAGTAAAAGAAGAGGTGCAACGAGACCTGGGTGTCATGGTACATCAGTCATTGAAGGTAGGCATGCAGGTACAGCAGGCAGTAAAGAAGGCAAATGGCATGCTGGCCTTCATAGCAAGGGGATTTGAGTATAGGAGCAAGGAGGTCTTACTGCAGTTGTACAGGGCCTTGGTGAGACCACACCTTGAGTATTGTGTTCAGTTTTGGTCTCCTAATCTGAGGAAAGACATTCTTGCTATTGAGGGAGTGCAGCGAAGGTTCACCAGACTGATTCCCGGGATTGCAGGACTGACATATGAAGAAGACTGGATCGACTGGGCTTATATTCATTGGAATTTAGAAGAATGAGAGGGAATCTCATAGAAACATATAAAATTCTAACGGAATTGGACAAGTTAGATGCAGGAAGAGTGTTCCCGATGTTGGGCAAGTCCAGAACCAGGGGTCACAGTTTAAGGATAAGGGGTAAGCCATTTAGGACCGAGATGAGGAGAAACTTCTTCACTCAGAGAACTGTGAACCTGTGGAATTCTCTGCAACAGAAAGCTATTGAGGCCAGTTCGTCAGACATATTCAAAAGGGAGTTAGATGTAGCCCTGACGGCTAAAATGATCAAGGGGTATGGAGAGAAAGCAGGAATGGGGTACTGAGGTTGAATGATCAGCCATGATCATATTGAATGGTGGTGCAGGCTCGAAGGGCTGAATGACCTACTCCTGCACCTACTTTCTATGTTTCTATGTAAAAGGTAAGTTAAAGTTTTTATTTTTTTATTTTTTTCAGTGATTCGATAGATAAAAGTTTCGTGAATGTTTTGTGAATGTTTTCTGGACTTTTATTTTTTATTTTTTTCCCCCCTCCCAAGGTCTCTGTCGCAGCGCTCCCAGCCCCAGACTAAAGTTGCCAAAACTTGTGGTTTGCGCCGCGAATCGTCGTGGAACGCCCCAAAACGGTAATTTTGCCCGAAAACCGAAAATCTAGCCCAAAGGCTTCAATCTTCGCAATATTTAGATGAAGGAAATTTCTGCTCATCCAGCACTGGATCAGGCTGCCACCACAGTAGGGGACATGGTTCAGTGCAGATCTTTTGCAATGCTCCTCATAAAGCAGTCCAGTAAAACTTACTCTTTCCACAAGGGAATCCCTTAGAAGAAGCAATAGATGGGGGAAGTAATATGTCCTTACTATACAGTACAAATGCACACGAGGCCCATACTAGAGAGAAGGTCACTCTGTGACCAGTAACCTTTATTCGCCAGCACTGAAGTGGAGAAGATGGGTGGAGCTTCCCCTTTTATACATGAAAGTCCAGGTTAGGAGTGTCTCCCACAAGTTCACCACCTTGTGGTCAGTGTTCTCACGGTGTACAACTTAGGTCAGTTTATACCTGGATTACAATGACAGTAGAATACATGACATCACCTCCCTCCCAAAGTCTTATTGGGATCACAGGTTGAGTCTCTCTGGTGGTTTATGCTCCCTTGTAGAGCGCCTGAGTTGGGGCTCCGGTTGTTGGGCGCTGGCCTGAGTGTCTGCTGTTTGCGGTGCCTCAGGCCTGGCCAGACTGCCCACAGTGACCGGGCTCTCCTCCACTTGGTTCCGGTGTTCGGTCACCTGTGGTGGAGTGAACTCTACATCATGTTCTTCCTCTGCTTCTTCTATGGGGTTGCTGAACCTTCTTTTTGTTTGATCCACGTGTTTGCGGCAGATTTGTCCATTGGTAAGTCTACCAAAACCCTATTCCCCTCTTTGGCAACCACAGTGCCTGCGAGCCATTTGGGCCCTGCAGCGTAGTTGAGGACAAAGACAGGGTCATTGACATCAATACATCGCGCCCTCGCATTCCCATCATGGTAGTCACATTGTGACCAGCGCCTGCTCGCAACAATTTCTTTCATGGTGGGGTGTCTAAGGGATAACCTGGTTTTGAGCGTCCTTTTCATTAGCAGCTCTGCGGGTGGAACCCCTGTGAGCGAGTATGGTCGGGATCTATTGGCCAACAGAAGGCGTGATAAGCAGCTTTGTAGGGAACCCCCTTGGATTCTGAGCATCCCCTGTTTGATTATCTGCACTGCTCGTTCCATCTGGCTGTTTGAGGCCGGCTTGAATGGTGCCGTTCTGACATGGTTGATTCCAGTTCCTGCCATGAAGTCCTGGAATTCAATGCTTGTACAGCACGGGCCATTGTCGCTGACCAAGACATCCGGTAGACCATGGGCGGCGAACATTGCATGTAGACTTTCTACTGGAATTAATTCTAATTTACTGGAATTCTTTGAGGATATAACGAGCATGGTGGATAGAGGTGTACTGATGGATGTGGTGTATTTAGATTTCCAAAAGGCATTTGATAAGGTGCCACACAAAAGGTTACTGCAGAAGATAAAGGTACGCGGAGTCAGAGGAAATGTATTAGCATGGATCGAGAATTGGCTGGCTAACAGAAAGCAGAGAGTCGGGATAAATGGGTCCTTTTCGGGTTGGAAATCGGTGGTTAGTGGTGTGCCACAGGGATCGGTGCTGGGACCACAACTGTTTACAATATACATAGATGACCTGGAAGAGGGGACAGAGTGTAGTGCAACAAAATTTGCAGATGACACAAAGATTAGTGGGAAAGTGGGTTGTGCAGAGGACACAGAGAGGCTGCAAAGAGATTTTGATAGGTTAAGCGAATGGGCTAAGGTTTGGCAGATGGAATACAATGTCGGAAAATGTGAGGTCATCCACCTTGGGAAAAAAAACAGTAAAAGGGAATATTATTTGAATGGGAGAAATTGCAACATGCTGCGGTGCAGAGGGACCTGGGGGTCCTTGTGCATGAATCCCAAAAAGTTAGTTTGCAGGTGCAGCAGGTAATCAGGAAGGCGAATGGAATGTTGGCCTTCATTGCGAGAGGGATGGAGTACAAAAGCAGGGAGGTCCTGTTGCAACTGTATAGGGTATTGGTAAGGCACACCTGGAGTACTGCGTGCAGTTTTGGTCACCTTACTTCAGGAAGGATATACTAGCTTTGGAGGGGGTACAGAGACGATTCACTCGGCTGATTCCGGAGATGAGAGGGTTACCTTATGATGATAGATTGAGTAGACTGGGTCTTTACTCGTTGGAGTTCAGAAGGATGAGGGGTGATCTTATATGATCATTTAAAATAATGAAAGGGATAGACAAGATAGAGGCAGAGAGGTTGTTTCCACTGGCCGGGGAGACTAGAACTAGGGGGCACAGCCTCAAAATACGGGGGAGCCAATTTAAAACCGAGTTTAGAAGGAATTTCTTCTCCCAAAGGGTTGTGAATCTGTGGAATTCTCTGCCCAAGGAAGCAGTTGAGGCAAGCTCATTGAATGTATTCAAATCACAGATAGATAGATTTTTAACTAATAAGGGAATTAAGGGTTATGGGGAGCGGGCGGGTAAGTGGAGCTGAGTCCACGGCCAGATCAGCCATGATCTTGTTGAATGGCGGAGCAAGCTCGAGGGGCTAGATGGCCTACTCCTGTTCCTAATTCTTATGTTCTTATGTTCTACCGTGGCAGAGGATGTGCTTGAATTAAGAATGTCACACTCGATCCATTTGGAGTAGGCGTCTACTACAACCAAAAACATTTTTCCCATGGAAGACCTGCGTAGTCCACATGGATGCGTGACCATGGCTTGGCGGGCCAGGTCCAGGGGCTAAGGGGGGCTTCCCTGGGCGCATTGCCCAGCTGGGTACACATGTTGCACATGCGAACACAAAGTTCCATGTCTGCATCTATCCCTGGCCATGTAACCTGACAATTGCCTTCATCATGACAATGCCCGGGTGCTCATTGTGGAGTTCTCGGATGTACGCCTCTCTGCTCATCTGGGGCATGACTACTCGGTTACCCCATAGTAGGCAATCGGCCTGAATCCTTGCGCCTGTGAAATGGTTTAAATTCCTCAGGGCATGCCCCGTACGTGGCTGCCCAGTCCCCATTCAGGACACATTTCTTGACTATAGACAGTAGCGGGTCTCTATTTGTCCAGACTTTGATCTTACGGGCTGTCACGGGTGAGCATTTGCTTCCGAAAGCTTCAACAGCCATGACCATCTCAGCAGCATGCTCGGTTGCCCCCTCAGTGGTGGCTAGTGGGAGCCTGCTGAGTGCATCGGCGCAGTTTTCAGTGCCTGGTTTGTGCCGAATTGTACAGTCATAGGCGGCTAACGTGAGTGCCCACCTCTGTCTGCGTGCCGATGCATTCGCTTTTATGGCCTTGTTGTCAGCCAAAAGGGACGTTAGGGGTTTGTGATCTGTCTCCAGCTCAAATTTCCTGCCAAACAGGTACTGGTGTATTTTTTTTACTGCATATACACATGCTAGCACTTCCTTTTCTACCATCCCGTAGCCCCTTTCTGCCTGACAGACTTCTGGAGGCATAAGCTACCGGCTGTAACTGACCATTGGCATTCACATGCTGCAGCACACACCCGACCCTATCGGACAACGCATCGCACGTTGAAACAAGTTTCTTACATGGGTCATATAGTGTTAACAGATTGTTGGAGCATAACAAATTGCGTGCTCTGTCAAAAGCCCTTTCCTGGCTGTCCCCCCAGACCCATTCACGACTTTTGCGTAGGAGCATGTGTAGTGGCTCTAACAGCGTGCTCAATTTGGGAAGAAAGTTACCAAAATAGTTCAGGGACCCCAGGAACGAACGCAGCTCCGTCGTGTTACGGGGCCTGGGTGCTCTCTAGATCGCTTCCGTTTTGGACGCAGTGGGTCTGATCCCGTCTGCTGCTACCCTCATCCCCAGGAATTCTACCTCTGGAGCTAGGAAGACGCACTTCGCCTGTTTCAGTCACAGCCCTACCCGGTCCAGTCTGCGTAGCACCTCCTCCAGGTTGTGGAGGTGTTCTTCAATACCGCGACTCGTGATGAGGATGTCGTCCTGAAAAACCACTGTCCTTGGAATCGACTTGAGGCTTTCCATATTTCGTTGAAAGATCGCGGCAGCCGAGTGAATCCTGAACGGACATCTGTTATACTCAATCAACCCCTTGTGTGTCGTGATGGTGGTCAGCTTCTTCGACTCACTTGCCAGCTCCTGGGTCATGTAAGCTGAGGTCAGGTCCAATTTTGCAAAAGGTTTGCCACCAGATAGCGTCGCAATGAGGTCCTCCACTCTCGTTAGCGGGTACTGGTCTTGGAGTGACACCCGATTGATGGTGGCCTTGTAATCGCCACATATCCTGACTGACACATCCGCCTTGAGCACCGGCACGATCGGGCTCACCCAGTCACTGAATTCGACTGGAGAGATGAGGCCTTCCCTCAGCAGGCGGTCCAATTCGCCTTCTATCTTTTCCCACATCACGTACGCACCGCTCTGGCCTTGTGGTGTACTGGCCTGGCGACCGAGTTTATGTGAATCACTACCTTGGACCCCATGAAAGTGCCGATGCCGGGTTGAAATAGTGAATCAAATTTGTCCAGGACCTGTGAGCATGATATTCGCTCCACAGAAGAAATTGCATTGACATCGCCCCATTTCCAGTTCATGACAGCAAGCCAACTCTTCCCCAGCAGTGCGGGACCGTCCCCCGGAACAATCCAGAGTGGCAACCTGTTCTCCGAATCTTTGTGGGTCACGACTACCGTGGCACTGCCTAGCACCGGAATGATCTCCTTTGTATATGTCCGTAGCTGTGCGTCAATCGGCAATAATTTTGGCCTCCTGGCCTTGAACGCCCACAAATTATCGAACTGTTTGATACTCATCAGAGACTGGCTGGCCCCCGTGTCTAGCTCCATTGATACTGGGATGCCATTCAGGAGCACTTTCATCATTATCGGTGGCGTCCTGGTGTATGAACTGTATATGTGCTCCACATGAACTCGCTGAACTTCAGCTTCCAGCGATTTCCCCCAGTATCCATTTGGCTTCGTAGGGCTTACATCGGGCCCGTTCTCCTCGTACATCAACCTGGCTGCAGGCTTCCTGCACATACGCGCCAAGTGACCGCTGACGTTGCAGTTCTGCAGGTATATTGCTGATACCTGCAAGCTCTGGCTGTGTGGTTGACTCCACACCTCCAACATGAGCCGTTGTTGGAAACAAAAGGTCCATTACCAGTCGATCGTCTCTAACTGACTCTGTAACTGTCCTTAAACGCACCATTGACAGGTGTTGATGGCCCCATTACTGGCCGCATTGTCCATTGCGATGGCATGAATCTCCTTTCAGCGAGCCATTGTTTCTGTTGAATTCCCCCTTTGGGTTCGACTACATGCTGGGGCATATCCGATTGCCCCTGTCTGCCTGGAGAACTGTGTGCCGCGTTAACAATGTTAACTCCCTGTCCATTTGCTGCATTTAAACCAAGATTTTTGTCAAACATCATTCTGGTCTCTTCCTTCCCTGAGATAAATGTCGGGGCCATCAAAGCCGCTGTTTCCAGGGTCAAGTCTTTGGTCTCAATCAGTTTCCTGAAAACCCCAGCGTGACCGATGCCATCAATAAAAAAAATCTCACAGCATCTCCACTCTGCATGCATCTGGGAACTTACAAAGGCTCGCCAGTCGCCGGAGATCTGCCACGAAGTCTGGAACACTTTGCCCTTCTCGCCGCCGGTGCGTGTAAAACCGTTGTCTCGCCATGTGCATGCTGCTCGCCGGTTAAAGTGTTCCCCGATCAACTTACTGAGCTCTTCAAAAGTCTTGTCCGCCGGCTTCTCTGGTGCTAGAAGGTCCTTCATCAGGGAGTACGTCCTGGATCCACAAACCGTCAGGCCGTTTGTCGGCCGAATCCTGTCCCAACCATTCCTTAGTGACAAAACTTTGCTGTAGTCTCTCAATAAAATCGTCCCAATCATCACCAACACAGCACCTCTCGTCTGTGCTGCTAGTGGCCATGCTCGCATGGTTTAAATCCCAGTTTCTCATCGTCAATGATATGTCCTTGCTATACAGTACAAATGCACACGAGGCCCATACTAGAGAGAAGGTCACTCTGTGACCAGTAACCTTTATTTGCCAGCACTGAAATGGAGAAGATGGGTGGAGCTTCCCCTTTTATACCTGAAAGTCCAGGTTTGGAGTGTCTCCCACAAGTTCATCACCTAGTGATCAGTGTTCTCACGGTGTACAACTTCAGTCAGTTTATACATGGATTACAATGACAGTAGAATACATGACAGGAAGTGTCATGTATCACCTGTAAAGCACAAATACAAAGGGGAAGCACTGTGGCAAATTGTACAGTATTCACACTCCTGACACTGGCTGAAATCAATGCACTGCACTTGATTTTCTGTCTTCTCGAGGTAGCTGTGCCTGGGTCAGTAAACCAGATGTGCAACAGATGGCAGGATCTGTTGGTATGCTACCTTGCCTTATGACACCCCAGGCAGCCCTTTGCTGCTCTTGTTGGCCCTTCTCTGCCAATTGCTTTGCTAACGTAGGGCTGAATCCAATCTCCATCGTGCTCAACAAGAGGGCAGTTCCAGTTCAATTATGTAGTCGTTCACTTACCAGTGAACAGGCAAGCAAACAGATTGTAGCCTCTGCAGTGAATGCTAGTTTTACTTGAAGGCTTACAACACACCACACACGGGATGTGTTAGCCTTACATGTGGTGTACTTTCCCATAGCGCTGCTAATAATAAGCTCAACAGCTCTAACACATGTCTTTGGCTTGGTAGTACATAGAAGCCACTTCCTCCGGACAGCAATGTTGGAGTATGCAATAAACAGATGGGAATGAGTGGTGCCAGCCTTGTCTCAGTGGGAGCAGTCTTATTTCAGTCAGATCAGGGGCGCATTCTGCACACCAGGGACTTGAGCACATAATCTAGGTTGATGCTCCAGGGCAGTACTAAGGGAGTGCTGCATTGTCAGAGGTGTCATCTTTTGAATGAGACGTTAAACCAGATCGGCCTACTTAAGTTGGATGCAGATAATTCCTTGACATTTTTGGAAAAAGAGCAGGGGAGTTCTCCTGGTGCCCTGGCCAATATTTATCACCCAACCAACACCACTAATAGCAGAATTTTTGATCAATTATCGAATTGCTATTTTGTTGGACCTTACAATGAACAAATTGGCTGTCACTTTTACCTCAATTACAGCAGTGACTGCACTTCAAAAGTAGTTCTTGGGCTGTGAAATGCTTTGCACTATGCAGAGGATATGAAAGGCGCTATATAAATTCAGACCCTGGCTAAGAGTTTCCGCTTTGGGCACAAATTGTGCTCAAAATTGCACTCGTTTTCTGAAGTGAAGCGATGGTTCAAGTTTCTGTTCAAACTCAGTTGCATAGTTCTTCCATGAACCAGCGCAATTGGGCAGCATTTTAGAACAAAATTGTTTATTTTTTAAAAATTGTTCGATATATTTAAGAGTGGTAACCTGGTGCGATTTTATTAATACAACTGAACATCGGTTTATCACAAAAATAAGCATTTTAAATGAGTGTCGTGTCCACCACCTGCGAATTCATTTTAAATAACTGAAAATGACAGAACTATTTATTAGTTTCAGTGGTTTGCAGTAGTCAGTTCCTTAATAGATTAAATATTTTAAAACTTTTTAAAGGTGCCTATTGGTGTCCTTGTGCCTAAACATAGGCTTAATTTTTAGGGCCTCTTCGAGGGCCCCCAAACGGGCACAATTAGCAGAAACTCGCCATGGTGATTAATTCAATCTGGGGACGTGGCTGGTTTTGTGGGCGGGGCCAGCTTCAAGTGCAATGTCTTTCAAATCAGCGCAAAAGCTCGCAGAATCTTGATTGGCGCTGGACATAACTTGAGCTTGAAATTCCTCGACCTCTGGCACTGGTTTGTCCGATTTCGGGCAAATTGCGCTGAAACAAGGTGAAATCCTTTCTTTATGTCCAACTACATTACATCACACTGCTTCGCAAACCTTGAACAATGCAGGGGTACAGCAAATGTCGGGGGTAATTCTTAGGCTCTTAGGAATAATAGGCCCAAATTTCCACCGACCCTCAGAACGGCGCACTTCTGTGAGGTCCACCGATTTTCTCGAACAAAAAGCGTGCCTAACCCTTACCGTAGTATTCTCCACACTGATCAGGCCTGCTTGGGACTCGGCGCAGTGCAGCAGAACCAGTGGGGGGCGGAGCTACAGCCCTGCACCGAAAAGAGTGCCGGCAGCTGCGCCTGTGTGCAGTGGAGTCTGCGCGCGTGCGCAGTAGCTCCTGGCCCTCCCAATGCGTCCTGGCTCCGGGCGACCCTATTCCTGGCCGAAGGGACGACGTGATGTTCGCCGCTCCTATCCCGGGCCGAGTGACATGCCGCACAGGCCAGCCGCTGCCTTCCCGTGCTCACACCAGTTCATTGTTGTAGCCTCCCGCACCCCCATTGCCTGCATCCTCTGCTGCCAGATGGCGGAGTGTGTGCGCGGTATGTGCCGAGGGAAGCTTGCCGGGGAGCCCAGTGGAGCAGGAGCTCGGGGGGCCGCGACTCGAGTCCGGACCACCAGATCAGCACCGGGAGTCATACAGCACGTTTGCGGCGGAATTTTTGAGACACGATACTGGGGCGATGAAGCTATTGGTTTGTGTCACTGATCACATCTATGTCAAGAAATTTCAAAGCATTAATGCCAAAAGACAATATCCCTTTTGGACTTTATAAATCGAGTTCAAGACTCAATCCAATCTGAGGGCTACAAGAAACAGGTTGGCGTCGGGAGACTTTTGGTCGGGGGGTGGGTGGGGGGAAGAGTTTTGATACGGGGGGGTGGGGGAAGGAGGAGAGTTTCTTTAAATGATTTAGAAATAGAACAAGCTGCTCGAATTAGAAAAAGTGTCCCTACACTGTCTGCTGATAAGAGCAGTAAGAAAGGCAGTCAGCACTATCAAAATTCAACTTCTGATATAAATGATATTAAAAAGTGCATATTTTATGAAGCTTTATATAATGGAATGTGTAAATGATGCAAAGGTTACAGTACGAGATCTGTATTAGTTGTTGTGAAGGTGTTTAGTGCTTTGCAAGGTCCTCTAACTTCCCGCCCTCCCACCCCAATCTCTGGCTACCTGCGCCTGATTTCTAAAATATCCACAAGGTTTTTCTGAGCGGATACATATGCTGGCCTAAGATAAATTGAAGTAACTTTTTGCTGTCTGAACTTGCTTAAATGGCCAAAACAGGCATAAATGGCTGGCAACGCCCTTTTTGAAAACAAACTGAACTAAAAAGAAACTGAACTAACTTACTTAAACTAGAGCAAACAATGGGCTCAAGTTTCGGACGCCCGCTAGAACGGCGCACGTTGGAGAGGCCCGCCTAATTTATTGAACAAAAATTGCGCCGAGTACTTACCTCGCGATTCTCCGATATCTGTCGGCCCATTTCCACCTGGGCACGGCGCAGCAGGAGCTGCTGGGGGCGGAGCTACAGCCCTGCGCCAAAAACAGTGCCGGCAGCTGCGCGCATGCACAGTGGAGGCTGTACGTGTGCGTAGTAGCTCCCAGCCCTCCCAGCGCGTCCTGTCTCTGGGGCGACGACCTTATCCCAGGCCAAAGGGATGTCGCCCCTATCACGGGTCGAGTAGCCTGACGCATCTTACCTCGCCCGAAGTCCTCGTTGGAGTCGGCGGCAGCGGCAGCGGTGGGACCCGCGGCCTCTCGCTGGGGGCGGGCCCTGCCCGAAGAGTCATCTGCGTCGGCGGGCCGGCATCCTAGGCCGAAGGGACGTTGCCCCCTATCCCGGGCCGAGTGGCCTGATGCATCTTACCTCGTCGGCGGGGCCTGCTCACCCGGCCTCTCACTGGGGGTGGGTCCTGCCCGAAGTGTGGCGGGGGCCTGGCTTCATTGTCTTCTCCCCCCCCACAACCCTTCACCTTCTTCTTCTCCCCCCCTTCATCTTCTCCCCCTCCCTCTCTTCTTCCCCCTCCCTCTCTTCTCCCCCCTCCCTCTCTTCTCCCCCCTCCCTCTCTTCTCCCCCTCCCTCTCTTCTCCCCCCTCCCTCTCTTCTCCCCCCTTCATCTTCTCCCCCCCCCTCTTCTCCGCCCTTCCTCTCTTCTCCCCCTCCCTCTCTTCTCCCCCCTTCCTCTCTTCTCCCCCCTTCCTCTCTTCTCCCCCCTTCCTCTCTTCTCCCCCCTTCCTCTCTTCTCCCCCCTTCCTCTCTTCTCCCCCCTCCCTCTCTTCTCCCCCCCCCTCTCTTCTCCCCCCTTCCTCTCTTCTCCCCCCTCCCTCTCTTCTCTCCGGTGCTGCAGTAGGTGAGTAGAAATAATTTTTATTTATTGAGTGATTTTTTAAATTATTTTTTTAATTTTAAATTTTTTAATTTTTTTTGATTGATTTATTGGTTTATTTATTGATTTATTTATAATTTATTATTGATGATGGCTCTTTATTTGTAAAAGTGAAGTGTTTAATGTTTGTAAACCCCCCTCCCAACGCCCCCCCCATCTCTCTTTCGCCACGCCTGATTTCTAAGTGCAGGCAAGGTTTTTCGTAGCGTACATAAATCTACACTTACTCCATTCTAAGTTAGTTTGGAGTAAGTATTCGCTGCCCAAACTTGCAAAACAGGCGTAAGTGGCTGGACACGCCCCCTTTTGAAAAAAAAAACCTGTTCTAAAATGGAACTATTCTAACTCACTAGAACTGGAGCAAACTAAATGCGGAGAATTGCAATTTCTAAGATTCTCCATTCTAAACTAGTTGCTCCAAAAAAATAGGAGCAACTCAGGCCGAAACTTGAGCCCAATATGTGGAGAATTGCGTTTTTTAAGATACTCCAAAAAAAACTAGTTACTCCAAAAAAATAGGAGCAACTCCTGTTGAAACTTGGGCCCTAAAAGTGTAACTTTCTAAAGTAATTTAGATTCCTTTTGTGGGGATTATGATCAATATCATGCATCATTGTAGTCAAGTTTGATATTAAATTGCTTGGTAACAATAATGTCACTGAGTTGCAAGTGGCTGTTGCAGAACTGGCATTCGCCAACATCTCAATTAATAATCATATGTCCCTCCTGCCTCAGTATTATGAGCGGTCTACAATTACATGATAAATGTAAACCCGCCCTCCTGTATGGCTGAGACATGGACCATATACAGTAGATGGTACACTCATTATAAAGGATGAAACTGAGTACTGTGTACAATGAGCAAGTGTGACCTTAGCTCCTTTAATAAGACTCCAGAGTGCAGGTACCAGGTGGGTGCACCCAAGGGATGCTGGGATCCCTTGGGACTCCAACAGGTGGGCCCTCTGGTGGTCAAGTGATATACAGGTTACAAAAGGTTAAATACATAACATCACTCCCCCGTACACTTATTTACAAGGTGAGATGATCTGGGGCTTTTCGTTCCCTTGTCGATCGTCTCAGTACAAATGCGGGTGTGGGTGAGTTGGTTAGTTCTTCACTGGGCTGTTGGGCAGCTGGCCTTGCCGGGCTGCTGGGGATGGTGAGTTCAGTTTTGTGGTCAACCATGATGTCAGTTGCCACTTGTGTGTGTGTTGGAGGGTCAAAGTTGGTGGTGTCTTCTTCAGGTTGTTCGTAACTATTGGTAAACCGCAATTTGATTTGGTCCAAATGTTTTCTGTACGTTTGTCCATTGGCCAATATGACCTGAAACACCCTGCTCCCCTCTTTGGCTGTGATCGTGCCGGCGAGCCATTTGGGACCATGTCCATAATTGAGTACAAACACAGGATCATTGATCTCAATATCGCGTGACAAATTTGCGCGGTCATGGTACACACTTTGTTGATGCTGCTTGCCCTCCACGTGATCATAGAGATCAGGGTGGACAAGAGAGAGCCTTGTTTTTAGTGCCCTTTTCATGAGTAGCTCAGCTGGGGGAACCCCGGTGAATGAGTGGGATCTGGTGCAGTAGCTGAGCAGCACTCGGGACAACCAGGTCTGCAGGGAGCCTTCCGACACACGTTTCAAGCTTTGTTTGATGGTCTGAACTGTCCATTCTGCCTGACCATTGGATGCGGGCTTGAACGGGGCAGATGTGACATGTTTGATCCCGTTGCAGGTCATGAATTCCTTGAATTCAGCACTGGTGAAGTACGGCCCATTGTCGTTGACGAGGACATCAGGCAAGCCTTGCGTGGCAAACTGGGCTCATAGGCTTTCAATAGTGGCCGTGGATGTACTTACCGACATTATTGCACATTCAATCCATTTTGAGTAAGCGTCCACAACAACCAAAAACATTTTGCCTAGAAATGCGCCCGCATAGTTGATGTGGATCCTCGACCACGGTTTGGAGGGCCATGACCACAAACTAAGCGGTGCCTCTCTGGGTGCATTGTTCAGCTGAGAGCAAGTGTTGCACTGACGCACTCATGTCTCTAAATCTGAGTCGATGCTAGGCCACCACACATGGGATCTGGCTCTGGCTTTCATCATTACAATGCCTGGGTGGGTGCTGTGCAGTTCACATATGAATATATCTCTGCCTTTCTTGGGCAAGACCACGCGATTGCCCCACAATAGACAGGCCGCCTGCAGGGACAACTTGTCTTTGCTTCCTTGGAACAGCTTAATCGCCTCCTGCATCTCCGCTGGGACCAACTCCCATGGAGGACGCAATTTTTTTCACCAAGGACAGTAAAGGATCCTGGCTGATCCAGGTCCTCATCTGGTGGGCCGTAATGGGGGACTTTTCGTTCTCGAATGCCTCCATGACCATGAGCAAGTCCGCTGGCTGGGCCAGTTCCACCCCGGTGGTGGGCAATGGCAGCCGACTGAAAGCATCTGCGCAGTTCTCTGTGCCCGGTCTGTGGCGGATTACATAGTTGTATGCCGACAGCGTGAGCGCCCATCTTTAGATGCGGGCAGAGGCATTGGTATTAATCCCTTTGCTCTCAGTGAACAGCGATATGAGCGGCTTGTGGTCGGTTTGAAGCTCAACCTTGAGGCCAAGTAAATACTGGTGCATTTTTTTCACCCCGCAAATGCACGCCTGAGCCTCTTTTCCAATCATGCTGTCAGCCCTTTCGGCCTTGGACAAACTCCTGGACACATAAGCGACCGTTTGCAAAATCTCCGATTCATTAACCTGTCATAGAAACATAGAAAATAGGTGCAGGAGTAGGCCATTTGGCCCTTCGAGTCTGCACCTCCATTCAATAAGATCATGGCTGATCATCACCTCAGTACCCCTTTGCTGCTTTCTCTCCATACCCGTTGATCCCTTTAGCCGTAAGGGCCATATCTAACTCCCCTTTAATATATCCAACGAACTGGCATCAACAACTCTCTGCGGTAGAGAATTCCACAGGTCAACAACTCTCTGAGTGAAGAAGTTTCTCCTCATCTCGGTCCTAAATGTTGAATCATTGTGGGTGGAGATTAGAGATAGTTTAACATCTGTAGTGGGGAAAATGCTTGAAGCTATCATTAAGGAAGAAATAGCGGGACATCGAGATAGGAATAGTGCAATCAAGCAGACGCAACATGGATTCATGAAGGGGAAATCATGTTTAACTAATTTACTGGAATTCTTTGAGGATATAACGAGCATGGTGGATAGAGGTGTACCGATGGATGTGGTGTATTTAGATTTCCAAAAGGCATTCGATAAGGTGCCACACAAAAGGTTACTGCAGATGATAAAGGTTCGCGGGGTCAGAGGAAATGTATTAGCATGGATCGAGAATTGGCTGGCTAACAGAAAGCAGTGAGTCGGGTTAAATGGGTCCTTTTCGGGTTGGAAATCGGTGGTTAGTGGTGTGCCACAGGGATCGGTGCTGGGACCACAACTGTTTACAATATACATAGATGACCTGGAAGAGGGGACTGCGTGCAGTTTTGGTCACCTTACTTAAGGAAGGATATACTAGCTTTGGAGGGGGTACAGAGACGATTCACTAGGCTGATTCCGGAGATGAGGGGGTTACTTTATGATGATAGATTGAGTAGACTGGGTCTTTACTCGTTGGAGTTCAGAAGGATGAGGGGGGATCTTATAGAAACATTTAAAATAATGAAAGGGATAGACAAGATAGAGGCAGGGAGGTTGTTTCCACTGGTCGGGGAGACTAGAACTAGGGGGCACAGCCTCAAAATACGGGGGAGCCAATTTAAAACCGAGTTGAGAAAGAATTCCTTCTCCCAGAGGGTTGTGAATCTGTGAAATTCTCTGTCCAAGGAAGCAGTTGAGGCGAGCTCATTGAATGTATTCAAGTCACAGATAGATATATTTTTAACCAATAAGGGAATTAAGGGTTACGGGGAGCGGGCAGGTAAGTGGAGCTGAGTCCACGGCCAGATCAGCCATGATCTTATTGAATGGCGGAGCAGGCTCGAGGGGCTAGAAGGCCTACTCCTGTTCCTAATTCTTATGTTCTTATGCACCCCTTATCCTTGGACTGTGTCCCCTGGTTCTGGACTTCCCCAACATTGTGAACATTCTTCCTGCATCTAACCTGTCCAGTCCTGTCAGAATTTTGTATGTTTCAATGAGATCCCCTCTCATCCTTCTAAACTCCAGTGAATACAGGCCCGGTCGATCCAATCTCTTCTCATATATCAGTCCTGCCATCCCGGGAATCAGTCTGATGAACCTTTGTTGCACTCCCTCAATAGCAAGAACATCCTTCCTCAGATTAGGAGACCAAAACAGAACACAATATTCCAGGTGAGGCCTCACTAAGGCCCTGTACAACTGCAGTAAGACCTCCCTGCTCCTATACTCAAATTTCCTAGCTATGAAGGCTAACATGCCATTTGCCTTCCTCACCGCCTGCTGTACCTGCATGCTAACTTTCAATGACTGATGTACCATGACACCCAGGTCTCGTTGCACCTCCCCTTTTCCTAATCTGCCGCCATTCAGATAATATTCTGCCTTCGTGTTTTTGCCTCACATTTATCCACATTATACTGCATCTGCCATGCATTTGCCCACTCACCGAACCTGTCCAAGTCACCCTGCAGCATCCTCCTCACAGCTCACACCGCTACCCAGCTTAGTGTCATCTGCAAACTTGGAAATATTACACTCAATTCCTTCATCTAAATCGTTAATGTATATTGTAAATAGCTGGGGTCCCAGCACTGAGCCTTTGGTCACTGCCTGCCATTCTGAAAAGGACCCATTTATCCTGACTCTCTGTTTCCTGTCTGCCAACCAGTTCTCTATCCACGTCAGTACATTACCCCCAATACCATGTGCTTTAATTTTGCACACCAATCTCTTGTGTGGGACCTTGTCAAAAGCCTTTTGAAAGTCCAAATACGCCACATCCACTGGTTCTCCCTTGTCCACTCTACTAGTTACATCCTCAAAATATTCTAGAAGATTTGTCAAGCATGATTTCCCTTTCGTAAATCCATGCTGACTAGGACCGATCCTGTCACTGCTTTCCAAACGCGCTGCTATTTCATCTTTAATAATTGATTCCAACATTTTCCCCACTACTGATGTCAGGCTAACCGGTCTATAATTACCCGTTTCCTCTCTCCCTCCTTTCTTAAAAAGTGGTGTTACATTAGCTACCGTCCATTCCATAAGAACTGATCTAGAGTCGATAGACTGCTGGAAAATGATCAGCAATGCATCCACTATTTGTGGGGCCACTTCCTTAAGTACTCTGGGATGCAGACTCTCAGGCTCTGGGGACTTATTGGCCTTTAATCCCATCAATATCCATAACACCATTTCCTGACTAATAAGGATTTCTTTCAGTTCCTCCTTCTCATTAGACCCTCGGTCCCCTATTTCAGGAAGGTTATTTGTGTCTTCCTTCGTGAAGACAGAACCAAAGTATTTGTTCAATTGGTCTGCCATTTCTTTGTTCCCCATTATAAATTCACCTGCAAGGGACCTACGTTTGTCTTCAGTAATCGTTTTCTCTTCACATCTCTATAGCAGCTTTTGCAGTCAGTTTTTATGTTTCCAGCAAGCTTCCTCTCATACTCTATTTGCCCCCTCCTAAATTAACCCTTTGCCCTCCTCTGCTGAATTCTAAATTTCTCCCAGTCCTCAGGTTTGCTGCTTTTTCTGGCCAATTTATATGCCTCTTCCTTGGATTTAACACTATCCTTAATTTCCTTTGATAGCCACAGTTGAGCCACCTTCCCCGTTTTATTTTTACGCCAGACCAGGATGTACAATTGCTGAAGTTCATCCATGTGATCTTTAAATGTTTGCCATTGCCTACCCACCATCAACCCTTTAAGTATCATTTGCCAGTTTATTTTAGCGAATTCACGTCTCATACCATCGAAGTTACCTTTCCCTAAGTTCAGGACCCTAGTTTCTGAATTAACTGTATCACTCTCCATCTTAATAAAGAATTCTACCATATTATGGTCACTCTTCCCCAAGGGGCTCGCACAACAAGATTGATAATTAGTCCTTTCTCATTACACATCACCCAGTCTAGGATGGCCAGCCCTTGAGTTGGTTCCTCGACATATTGGTCCAGAAAACCATCCCTAATACACTCCAGGAAATCCTCCTCCACCGTATTGCTACCAGTTTGGTTAACCCAATCTATATGTAGATTAAAGTCGCCCATGATAACTGCTGCACCCTTTTTGCATGCATCCCTAATTTCTTGTTAGATGCTGGCCTGAACTTCACTACTACTGTTTGGTGGTCTGTACACAACTCCCACTAGCGTTTTCTGCCCTTTAGTATTCCGCAGCTCCACCCATACAGATTCCACATCATCCAAGCTAATGTCCTTCCTTACTATTGCGTTAATTTCCTCTTTAAGCAGCAACGCTACACCACCTCCTTTTCCTTTCTGTCTATCCTTCCTGAATGTTGAATACCCCTGGATGTTAAGTTCCCAGCCTTGGTCACCCTGGAGCCATGTCTATGTAATGCCAATTATATCATTTTCGTTAATAGCTGCCTGCGCAGTTAATTCGTCCACCTTATTACGAATACTCCTCGCATTGAGGCACAGAGCCTTCAGGCTTGTCTTTTTAACACACTTTGCCCCTTTAGAATTTTGCTGTAATGTGGCCCTTTTAGATTTTTGCCTTGGGTTTCTCTGCCCTCCACTTTGACTTTTCTTCTTTCTATCTTTTGCTTCTGCCCCCATTCTACTTCCTTCTGTCTCCCTGCCTAGGTTCCCATCCCCCTGCTATATTAGTTTAACCCCTCCCCAACAGCACGAGCAAACACTCCCCCTAGGACATTGGTTCCGGTCCTGCCCAGGTGCAGACCGTCCGGTTTGTACTGGTCCCACCTCCCCCAGAACCGGTTCCAATGTCCCAGGAATTTGAATCCCTCCCTCCTGCACCACTCTTCAAGCCACGTATTCATCTGAGCTATCCTGCAATTCCTGCTTTGACTAGCATGTAGTACTGGTAGCAATCCTGAGATTACTACCTTTGAGGTCCTACTTTTTAATTTAACTCCTAGCTCCCTAAATTTAGGACCTCATTCCATTTTTTAATCTATATTGTTGGTACCTATATGCACCACGACAACTGGCTGTTCACCCTCCCCCCTCCAAAATGTCCTGCAACCACTCCAAGACATCTTTGACCCTTGCACCAGAGAGGCAACATATCATCCTGGAATCTCAATTGCGGCCACAGAAATGTCTATCTATTCCCCTTATAATAGAATCCCCTACCACTATAACTCTCCTACTATTTTTCCTGCCCTCCTTCTATAGCACACCCCCGACCACGTATGATGACGCATCGCAACCTAGCACTAATCGTTTACAAGGGTTATACAGAACAAGCAGTTTGTTTGAACACAACAAATTTCTGGCTTTCTTAAAGGCAACCTCTTGTGAATTCCCCCATACCTAGTCATCTCCGTTGCGCAGTAGCGCGTGTAGGGGTTCCAGCAGGGTGCTTAACCCAGGTAGTAAATTGCCAAAATAGTTAAGGAGTCCCACGTTCTGTGGTCTCGGCGTGTTCTTGAAGGCCTTCGTCTTGGCGTCGGTGGGTCTGATACCGTCTGCCGTGATTCTTCTTCCCAAGAACTCGAACACCTGTGCCAGGAAAATACACTTCGAGCGTTTCAACCTGAACCCCACGCGATCCTACCGACTAAGAGCCTCTTCCAGATTCTGCAAGTGCTCATTGGTGTCCCGACCTGTAACCAGTATGTCGTCCTGGAAAACTGCGGTGCGAGGAACCAACTTTAGCAGGTTCTCCATGTTCCGCTGGAAGATAGTCGCGGCTGACCGAATCCCGAACGGGCACCGGTTATAGATGTACAGACCTTGGTGTAGTTGATGCAGGTGAGGCCTTTCGAAGACTCCTCCAGCTCCTGCATCATGTAGGCCGAGGTCAGGTCCAGCTTGGTGAAAGTCATTCCTCCAGCCAGGGTCGCAAATAAATCATCTGCCTTGGGTAGCGGGTACTGGTCCTGCAGTGAAAAACAGTTAATCGTTACTTTATAGTCCCCACAAATTCTAACCATGCTGTCCTCTTTAAGTACCGAGCCCAATCGTTGAATTCCACCGGCGTGATGATGCCTTCTCGCGGCAGCCTGTCCAGCACAATTTCCACTTTTTCACGCATCATGTACGGTATCGCCCGAGCCTTGTGGTGGATGGGTCGTGTACCGGGAACCAAACGGGTCTGCACTTTCTCCCCCGAGAAGCTTCCAATGCCTGGCTCGAACAACAATGGGAACTTGCTCAGAACCTGGGCACATGAGGCGTCGTTGACGGACGAAAGCGCTCGGATGTCGTCCCAGTTCCAGTGGATTTTGCCCAGCCAGCTTCTGCCGAACAACGTGGGGCCATCCCCGGCACAATCCACAGCGGGAGTTCATGTACTGCTCCGTCATAGGAGACTTTGACTTCTGTACTGCCAATTACAGGGATTAGTTCCTTGGTGTAAGTCCTTAGTTTGGTGTGAATGGCGCTGAGCTTGGGCCTGTGTGCCTTTTTGCCCCACAGCCTGTCGAAGACCTTTGTACTCATTATGGACTGACTTGCCCCTGTGTCTAGCTCCATAGACACTGGAATACCATTCAGTTCAACTTTCAACATTATTGGTGGACATTCCGTAGTGAATGTGTGTACCCCGTACACTTCTGCCTCCTCAGTCCGAGTCTCCTGATCCACAGTGGATCGATCTTCCTCTGCAATGTGGTGGTTTGCAGGGTTTGCAGCTCGCCTGCACATTCGTTGGAGGTGTCCCATTGTTCTGCAACCATTGCACACATAGTGCTTGAAGCGGCATTGATGGGGCCGATGATCACCTCCACAGCACCAACAGGGTGTTAACTGCCTCACATTAACGATTGATGGCGGACTCTGGGTCATTTGAGGTTGGGCAGCAGCATCCGTCATGTATGTTCTGCCCGGTACATTTCTGCTCGAATCCGACGTTACTTTATCCACAGTACTGGCCGAAACTTCTTTACTCTGCGAAACCTGCTTGGTTTTGTCGCTGGTGGACATAAATGCCTGGGCTACCGATATGGCTTTACTTAGGTTCGGAGTTTCTACAGTCAACAGTTTGCGAAGGATTGTCTCATGGCCAATGCCCAATACAAAAAAGTTTCTAAGCATTTGTTCTAGGAATCCCTCAAATTCACAATGTCCTGCGAGGTGCCTTAGTTCGGCGACGTAGCTCGCTACTTCCTGGCCCTCCGATCGTTGACGCGTGTAGAACCGATACCTCGCCATCAAAACGCTTTCCTTAGAAATTAAATGCTCCCAGACCAGCGTACACAATTCTTCATAGGATTTCTCTGTCGGTTTTGCTGGAGCTAGGAAATTCTTCATGAGGCCAAAGGTTGTTGCCCCACAGAGAGTTAGGAGGATCACCCTTCGTTTGGTGGCGTTCTCGTCCCCTTCAAGCTCATTGGCCACGAAGTATTGGTCGAGTCTCTCCACTAAGGCCTCCCAATCGTCCCCTTCTGAGAACTTCTCCAGGATACCGACTATTCTTTGCATTTTCGCGCAGTTGTTCGTTGCCTTGTCGCCAATTGGTATACTCATAATAAAGGATGAAACTGAGTACTGTGTACAATGAGCAAGTGTGAACTTAGCTCCTTTAATAAGTCTCCAGAGTGCGGGTACCTCGTGGGTGGCCTGCTTATATACTGTGCTCCCAAGGGATGCTGGGATCCCTTGGGACTCCAACAGGTGGGCCCTCTGGTGATCAGGTGTTATACAGGTTACAAGGGATTAAATACATAACAGTAGACACCTCAGATCGCTGGAGCGATACCACCAATGATGTCCCCGCAAGATCCTGCAAATCCCCTGGAAGGACAGACGCACCAACGTTAGCGTCCTTGACCAGGCCAGCATCCCCAGCATTGAAGCACTGACCACACTCGACCAGCTCCGCTGGGTGGGCCACATTGTTCACATGCCTGACACAAGACTCCCAAAGCAAGCGTTCTACTCGGATCTTCTTCACGGCAAGCAAACCCAAGGTGGGCAGAGGAAATGTTTCAAGGACACCCTCAAAGCCTCCTTGATAAAATGCAACATCCCCACCGACACGTGGGAGTCCCTGGCCAAAGACTGCCCTAAGTGGAGGAAGTGCATCCGGGAGGGCGCTGAGCTCCTCGAGTCTCATCGCTGAGAGTATGCAGAAACCAAGCGCAGGCAGCAGAAAGAGCGTGCGGCAAACCAGTCCCACCCACCCTTTCCCTCAACCACTGTCTGTCCCACCTGTGACAGAGACTGTGGTTCTCGTATTGGACTGTACAGTCACCTAAGAACTCATTTTTAGAGTGGAAGCAAGTCTTCCTCGGTTCCGAGGGACTGCCTATGATGATGATGACATGATAAATCTAACATGTGAGAAACTGAGGTGCATCTCGACTGTAATATTAAGATTGTTGTGAAGCAGAAAACACTGTGCTAAAGTTGGGGTATAAATTGGAGTCAGAATTCAACCAGGTTGAAGAGAAAAGCAGATTGAGAGTCGCTGGAGGAGATGGTCTCGCACCACCTGGGTATCGACACTGCCTGGTCTGTCACTCTAGTGTGGTGTTGATAGTAGCCAGGGAGGGAATATCCTCATCTAAAGTCGAGTTAAATGTTTAGCAAGGGTGCACGCTGATATCTGTACTCTCTAAACTGCTGGAATAGAGAATCCACACATATCGGCAAAGTTCTCTCCTGAGCAAGAGAATTGTGGTTGCAGCCAGTCAGTGGAACGGAGGCACTGCCTAGTTAGCACCCACACTGCAGCCTCTGCGTGTCAGTAAAAACACAGCAAAAGGACGTCAAATATGAACTCCAAAGTTTGACTACCGGTGGTACTTACTTTCATTGAATCAAAATGTATAGCAAAAACACTGAAACCTGCCTTAAAGAAAAAACCTATGCAGTCATCCACCTGCTCGGATTGAGCAATTTCAACCAGGACCTGCACAGGGGCATCCTGTAGATAGCATCTGTAGCCAGTCCATAAGATGTCCACAAAGATGGGGTTCACTGAAGTAAATAGTCTCCATAGCCCCGGCGAGTGGTGGTGAATACTGAGTTGACATCCATGTCCGATGAGAGTGGAGTGAAAATAAGATAAGAAATAGGAGCAGGAGTAGGCCATTCAGCCCCTCGAGCCTGCTCCGCCATTCAGTAAGATCATGGCTGATCTTCTACCTCAACTCCACTTTCCTGCACTGTCCTCATATCCTTTGATTCCCTTAATATCCAAAAATCTATCGATCTCTGTCTTGAATATACTCAAAGACTGAGGCTCCACAGCCCTCTGGAGTAGAGAATTCCAAAGATTCACAACCCTTTGAGTGAAGAAATTTCTCCTCATCTCAGTCCTAAATGGCCAGCCCCTTATCCTGAGACTGTGACCCCTGGTTCTCAGAATAAGAGTGCGAGCAGGAGATCAGAGCCCCGGTTTCTGGATACTGGGTTGACATGCAGTGTGGACACGTGTGTCCGATGGGAGTGGGATGGCAACCCATCCATCTAGACAACTCTCCGAGTAGGGAGTTGTGAGTCAGGTTAACAACCTATCCATGTTTAAGGGAGCTTAGTTACAGAAATGACCCAGGGACACCCTTCTGGATGTAATGGTGGTGGAAGAAATAAGCTGCTTCATGTTCTGCTGGGCACAGAAGAAGAACTAGTCTTCATACACATTTGTTGTCATCAAAATGCTTTGTTGCAATGATTAGTGAGTGAACAATTTGTCTTGTGCCTGAGATCTTGGTGCAATAGAATGAACACCATGGGCTCTGTTAATATCTCCTGACCTTTGGCTGGTGTCCTTGGGCAGTTCTAAAGTTACTGGCATTATATCCATTTCAATTGAAATTCTGTGCCAGCACTGTAGTATGTTGAATGGTGAAGTGGCTAAGCTTATTAAAGTCACCACAGTGGGAGATATAGTGGGGGGAGTTTTAACCGAACCTGCCCGGCTGGAAACTGACGGAATCGGGTGCAACACTCATTTTACAACCCACCTGAGTTTATTCTCCATTAGAGTCAATGAAAACCCACATTCCATCTGATCCCTTGGTTTTGGCTCCTGGCTGCGTTAAGTTAAAATGAACCCCATAGCCTCATTCCTCCCACACCAAGAAACTGATGATCTGACTGGTTTGGCTGTGAGAAGGGGCATTAACAGAGGCCTGGGAGCCATACTCTCAGCCTTTGGTGCAGTGTGGCCTAGGGAGAAGACAAAAGAAAAAGAAAGACTTGCATTTATATAGCGCCTTTCACGACCGCCGGATGTCTCAAAGCGCTTTACAGCCAATGAAGCACTTTTGGAGTGTAGTCACAGTTGTAATGTGGGAAATGCCGCAGCCAATTTGTGCACAGCAAGCTCCCACAAACAGCAATGTGATAATGACCAGATAATCTGTTTTAGTGATGTTGATTGATGGGTAAATATTGGCCAGGACACCGGGGATAATTCCCCTGAGGAAGAACCCAGTACCTAGGGAGAAGATAAAAGGATTTGATAACCTCAAAAATTTGTTAACGCTGCTTTATGGAAATAATTTGATGAAACAATTAAGCTGAAACATTGCACGGAGTTACGTCGAGTCTGCTCCACTGAAGACCGAGGGGAATATTGTATGTGTGGCTGTGGACAGAGAGCTTTGACTGGCTTTATCTTCCTGGTGGTGAGGTCAAACAAAGGGACAAGCGAGGGGCTGATCGGTTGACTGACTTTTTCCTTTCCTGAAACTGATGGTGGCTCCTTGTCACTGGCAATCATTGAAAACAAGAACATTCTGTTTGTTGCTCTATCTTAATAATTGCATTGCCACTCCAGGTACACACCTGGCAAAAGGTAGATCTTAACCCCCCCGCATTCTGTCAGCACTAAGTTAATGTTGCATTAACCATATGACAATCACTGCAGCTCAGAAAGCTTTCATTAAAAAAATAATAATTGCAGTATTTTTATTCGTGGAATTGTTCGCAATTCAATGTTACAAATACCGATTAAAAATTCTTCAAATAATTTCCAGAGAAATAAAAAAATAAAGTCAATGTTTTATTATTAAATTAGACATTTGATTCAAAAATTGTCTCTAAAAAACAAAGAGGTTATGTTTTTAAAACACTGTAAATGGAGGTAACAAGTCTTTAATTATTTAGGTTTTAAAATGCATGTTTAGAATTTAGTTCTGCATTTAAGTTTTCTAAACATTATCTTTTAACAATTAGAATAACTGAATAATATGCTTTATATATGGGGCTCTGGATGTATTTATATGTTTGTGCGATTTATTGCTAATAGAATGACAATTTCTAATATACAAAGTCAATCAAAGCCAAAGTAACGACTCAACAGATCAAAGGGGCAGTACTTGCCTGTGATGCCAATCCAACTCTCAGAGTGACAAGTATTCATAAAAGTACTAACACGACATTCTCCAAGGACATCAATCTCAAAAAATGGGGCCTGCAAATCATCAACATCAGAAGCTCTTATTGTCTCTGAAGGCAGCTGGAACCTGACAGCTTTACTGAAGCTAGGAACTTTGTCCGGTTTTATTTGTTCTGCCTCCTGAGGACCAACAGATCCCATGACGGACTCTTTAACGGCTTTCAAAGCTGCTTCGTCGACGTGCTCTGGTCCTCCAACCTTTTTTGCTCCAAGCATTAGATGCTGTTTATCCATTTCAACAACCAAGGCCTTTCCATCTGGACCGGGCTTGGGTTGTGTGCAGCACTGAGCCTCTTCCATATCTACCCAATTAACTGGCTGCGTTTTATCCTCATCCACTTCTGCCAAGGCCCCACCATCTGGACAGGCCGATGGTTGCGTGCAGTGCAAAAACATTTCAGTCCGATTAACTGATTCCTCTTTAGTTTTAGCAAACAGTTCCAGATTTGTCGAGTTTTTGGAGGATAATACTTAACTAAAAAGTCTCTCAGAGGCTGTCAATCCATCAGTCTGTTTATAAGCGAATGTGAGACAATATAGCCTTCAGTTAACTAGTTCAACAGACAGTCCAGCATTTCCACAGCAAAACAAACACAGGCCAGAATACGCCATAAACAGCTAAAGTAATGCGACGAACACACCAAACAATGTCAATAAGAAGTCTGTGGAGATAATCCCTGCAGATTAACATGACAAAATCCCGTCCTCAGAAAGTGTCACTCAAAACCAATTATTGTCGAGCACTCCCATGATACCTTTGAGTTTAAAAGAGCAACCTCGGCTAAAAATAATTGCAAAAACTTTAAAACCCAGACTCACACGCTGACCCCAGATGCTCCTTTGATTTTCCGCGGAGTTATTACACACCCCTGATTTTCCTGAAGCTCTGGAATGAAGCAACGTTTTCCTGTCATTCTTATTCCAGAAGCCTGTCCTCTGTGAGGTTGTTCTATATTTACATCTGCCCGATTAACAATGCTGGCTGGATGATCAACAGAGTCTCAGCAATGAATATGGGAGATACACAAGAGACAACACAAGAATGTATAGATTTATCATTTACGCTATTCTTATGAGTATACGGGGTTACGGTGCGCTTTCGGGTCCGAAACCTGGGACATGGCAACACCGCGCCTCCCAACAGGGAGGCTTGAGGTCGGCCTGAAATTGGTCCTCGAGCTTCATTTAAAAAAATTCCGCCTGTCGCTGAAGGATTCTGAGCGGAACGGACTCCCGCTCCACTTATTGGGCACTCAGTTCTCAGATAGGGTCCTTAAACAGGCGCTCATTGACATATGCAAGGGGCCTAATGCCTTGCCCAAAAAACATGTCAGATGGATTTAGCAGAGGCCCAAACGCAGGCGCAGATTGGGTGCGGGGTGTCCCCACAGCAAATTCACCACCGTTGTTTCCATTTCACATCCGAAAAGTGGCTGCACTGCACACCAATTTATACCCCACATATGTTTTCAGTTATTATTATTGTGTCTCGTGTATTGGGACAGGATATCAAGAAGATGGCAACTGAGCTTTACAGTAAAGATTTTAAAAGATATTTTTAAATATTTTAAAGGATGGATGCTGATAGAGCTTTGAGGACAACAGCGGGGGGGGGGGGGGGGGTTGTCACTTTAAATATGTTAATGAGGCTTCCAGCCTCTGCTTAACTGTAGCTGGCCGAGGTTCCCGCGCCTCAGGATTCCTGGTAGGTGCAGTGAGGCGAGGATGGTCTCGGGAGCACTCCTTGTGGGCCGGGAGGGAGGAGCAGGTGTGCTTCCTCTCGGCTCCCCTGTAAAGGGGGGGGGGGTTGTTATGGGTCTCTATCAGGGGGTCAGGTTCCCTTCTGACCAACTTGAGCGGTTTCGAATCACTCCCTCTCCCTTGGGTTCTGTACTCTGGATTTATTTGGGGGGTGTGACAAAAGTGCAGAGGATGCTGGTTTGATGCAAAGAACTTTGGTTTTATTACAGTCAGGATAATACAGGCTTACTACTCAAGTAAGAAAATACACAGCCAAACGTACAATCACTCGAAAAAAGAACAATACAAGGAAAGGTACAAGGTCAAACTTATAATCACTCTAACAAAGTACCAGACACTACACATTCAAAGGGGGTTGCAGTAAAATTATACCTCCCTCCTCCCAATACCGAATTCTAGCTAGGTTACACTCCAGGGCAGGCAGGGACTTATGCTTACCAATCCTTTTAATAGTTAATGGTAGATGGTGATGTTCTTCCTTCCTTCAGGACTTCAAGACTTCGAGTATGGAGAAGTTAGTTTTACAACTGTCGCATTGGTTTCTCTCCTTGTCTTGATGAGGTAGTAGCAACCACCTCTCTCCCCTCTCTCTAACCTCTCTCTCCCCTCTCCCCTCTCCCCTCTCTCCTCTCTCTCCCCTCTCTCTCCTCTCTCCCCTTTCTCTAACCTCTCTCCCCTCTCTCTAACCTCTCTCCCCTCTCTCTAACCTCTCTCTCCTCTCTCTCTCTCCCCTCTCTCTCCTCTCTCTCCTCTCTCTCACTCTCTCCCCTCTCTCTAACCTCTGTTGAAAACAGTGGCCAGTTATACAATTTCAGTGTTCTAATCTTGCCACCCAATCTGTTCACAATCCTTTGTATAATTTTGGCGGGCTTGGTTCTTCTTTGTAATATTTTGTCGGGCTTGTTAAAGTTATGTCTGGGTTGATGTTCGAAAACTGTTTCCTGATGGAAATATTAGTTTGGTAATTGCAATGTCCTTTTGTGCTTAGTCTTTCGCATACAGGCTGGATTGGGCCTCTTTGTGATGTATAGCTGAAATAGTTTGTCCAGACACATGTTGATGGGGAGCCACCTCTGGGTAATACTAAAATGTTAATGTCTCTTGTGGAGGAAGATTTCCAAATACTCATTCTTCCAGACAGGTCAACTCAGTCCTCACACCCAGACAGTTCCAATAATCAAGTGGGCTTCTTATGTTCCCTAGGTCTGCCCACAGGCTTGAATTTGTCTTGTAAAAGTTCATAATTCTATTAAAGTTCGTAGTTTTTTCCATAAGCACTTTAGAGTTCCAAACTTTTTGGTAGATAGTCCCAAATTCAATTTCCTTTTGAATGAGCCCAAACACAGTGGGGGGTTCTGGTGAATTTTGCTCCCTGCAGTCCCCCCTGTTGACACTCTACAGTCTTTGAGTGTCAATCAAGGTAAGCAAAATTCCTGCTCCCCAGAGTCAACCTTCCCTGCATTTATACTAGCTAAACATTACCCTGCATCCCTCGTTGAAATGCAATGCAATATACAGGCGAATACAGTCATTACAATTCGGTTGTAGCATAGAGGGGGTATGATGTCCCTCTTTTACTTGGTTTTCACAGTAAAATGACGGTATACAGTCATACACAACTTTAATAAAGTAAAATAAAAACACATAGTAACACATTCTCAAATAGCAAAAAAGGTCCATAGTCAAACACGTTTTAAGTTCAGTAAAATAAAGGTACATTGTCAAAACATTTAAGTAACACTCTTACAACACTCGCGATGTTGCGGTTTACAGCAGGTAAAATCAAACACAAATTAAACATGGTAGTATGATGTTACCCCTCCCTGCGCGATTCCCAAGTTCGGCCAAGGAGCGTACAGCACCCTTTGGTGCCTGACCTGACGGCCTCTGCGTTTCACTCGGCAAGTGAGTCACCATAAGTAAAGTATAATCACGAGTTGACAAATAACTAAAGTGTGGGAAGCGATTCTGATCCAGACTGGGACCTCTGTATTTCTGAAAAGGTCCCACCAAGGCGGAATGGTGATCTCAAGAATCTTTTTCTCTATCCCAATGGTTTTCTGTTCTAGAGTGTAGAAGTGTTTTTGTGAGGTAATTACAGCTTTTAGTAGAGCGATAAGATGTTCGGGTAGAGGGGGAATTGCATAGCCAAAATGTACAACATAATCCTGCAGGTTTGATGTTTTCCTTCACAGTGAGGTGGACAGTGGAGGGTTCAGGAATGGGGACAATCCGTTCCTGGGCCACTTGAACTGATGCCTCAGGTTTGAAGCAAAAACTGCTGTCACTTACCGGACACCAGAAGTGTCCATGTTGGTAGTGGGGCGCACTGGTGGTGACACAATATGTCCCACCCCCTATGTATGTTACCTGTGGAGGGACCTGGTCTTGTGTCATTACTTCCATGGTGCAGTTAATAGGCTGTGTGACAGCAGCTTTAAACCCACAGTGTGACTTTGAATGGGCACTCAAGTACTGGGGACACAGTATTACGTGTACACCCCAGCTCCGGCACCCGGAGAGGTCAGTACCCGTTACAGCGTGCTCCCACTTTATGACATAGGGTGGGACTGCTGCGAAACGAATGTATGCACCTCCCTGAATAACTCCAATGTTCTCCACCCGGTACACCGGTGTGGGTCGGGCTGTCCCACCCATGACCAGCATCCTTAATACTATCCCCATAATAGTGTGGTTAGATTTCCCACAGTCTACTGGGACAGGGTAGGCTTCAGAGGCTAGGCGGAGCTGGCACGGGCTTAGTGAATTACTGTACGGGTGGAGGGCTGCGAGGTGCTTGTTCCTGATCCAAGAGGGGACTACACCTTGTTTTAAATCCTCCAGGTTGTTGCGGCCCTCGCCCAACAAACATGCCCCATACAGTACGCACACCTCGTTCTGTGCAGCCTGGTCAGAAGCGTTTCTATCCTCCCGTATAAGTGCATTCACTGTCTGTGCTTTTCCAGCTCAGCCACTATTTCTTTTAAATGGACAGTCATAACCTGGTCCTCGTGTAGTTCTGATCCTACTACTGTGTTCTCCTGTTTCAGGATTTTTCTCAATTGGTTCGTTAAACTATTTATCAGTGTTTGCAGCTCTATGTCATCTAGGCTATTTATTACAGAGGATGCTGTATTGTAGATAGTGAAAACGTCGTTTATGATTCCCCTTCTAGGTCTCCCTGAGCCCATGGTGTCCCTAGCGTTTAGGGTGTATAGGTCTGCTTTGTCTACATTTCCAAAGTCTAACTCATAAAATTTCTTGAACATGTCTCGAAGAACATGCCTGGTATAGCAGCTCTGTTTCCTTCAGACACCATGCAGGTAGGTGTACCTCGGTAAGGTTTAATATTACTGAAGCTACTGCATAATGTACCCCCGGTATAACACCTTTTCGGTCGGTACCAATACTAATCCGTTCCCATTCTCTTGGTGGTGGTAGGACACCTTTCTATTACTGTGCGTATTGGCGGGGTTGTGGGCAGGGGTTTCTATGGGCCCAAGTTTCGGCCTCAGTTGCTCCTGATTTTTTGGAGCAACTGGTGTAGAACGGAGTATCTTAGAAATCGGAATTCTCGGCATTTAGTTTGCTCCAGTTCTAGTCAGTTAGAACAGTTTCACTTTGGAACAGAATTTTTTTTTCAAAAGGGGGCGTGTCCGGCCACTTACGCCTGTTTTCAAAGTTTCGGCGGTGAAAACTTACTCCAAACTAACTTAGAATGGAGTAAGTGAAGATTTTTGTACGCTCGAAAAAACCTTGTCTACACTTTAGAAAATCAGGCGTAGGTTACAAATCAGGCGTAGGGAATGGGGGTGGGGGGGGGAGCGGGGGTGGGGGAAGGGAAGTCATTACATTCTACAATCAATCCTTAGTTATACTTATACAAATATTATACAAATAAATCCAAACTGAATAAAAATTTATAAGCAAAGAAAAGATTAAATAAACCATGTTCCTACCTGTGTGAAACATCAGCAGCCTTCGAGCTGCTGTGCTTCAGGCAGGCCTTTCATGTTGGAGACAGGCAGGGGTGTGGCTTCAGTGTCTCGACGGCAGCGGCAGCAAGCAGCCTTCGAGCTGAGCTGCGGTGCTTGGGGCAGGCCTTCATTCTCTTCGTGGCTGGCCGCGAAGAAGCAACACCGGACGGACTCGAGGCCATTCGGCCATGAGAGATCAGCGGCGTCAGTGGCTGGCCGGCAGCCGAAGAAGCAACACAGGACACACGCAGCTCATTAAGGTTCTTGAGGCCATTCGGCCACGCTTTAGGGGCGGCGTCAGTGGCTGGCCGGCAGCCAAAGATACAGCAGCGGACGGACTCGAGGCCATTCGGCCATGAGAGATCAGCGGCGTCAATGGCTGGCCGGCAGCCGAAGAATCAGCAGCGGACCGACGTGAGGCCATTCAGCCATAGGATATCAGCGGCGTCAGTGGCTGGCCGGCAGCCGAAGATACAGCAGCAGCCTTCGAGCTGTGAGGGGGACTGAGGCCTTTTGGACAGGGAGAGGCAGCCACATCGACAGTTTTATACTTACATTAGCAGAATGGGTGCTGCATTGTCAACACCACGTATTATGCAATGGTTCGCCATCAATTCACTGCATAGGAGAGAATTGATTAGAGCTCACCACACCAGGAACCTCGTAGCCCGTAGGTCGATGGGCAGGAGACCTTACCCACGTCGGTAATATCGAACCAGGCGCTCATACCTGGACATGAACGGCCCGTAGGTCAATGGGCAGGAGACCTTACCCACGTCGACAATATCGAACCAGGCGCTCGTACCTGGACATGAACGGCCTGTAGGCCAATGGGCAGGAGACCTTACCCACGTCGGTAATATCGAGCCAGGCGCTCATACCTGGACATGAACGGCCCGTAGGCCAATGGGCAGGAGACCTTATCCACATCGGTAATATCGAGCCAGGCGCTCATACCTGGACATGAACGGCCCGTAGGTCGATGGGCAGGAGACCTTACCCACATCGGTAATATCGAACCAGGCGCTCATACCTGGACATGAACGGCCCGTAGGCCAATGGGCAGGAGACCTTACCCACGTTGACAATATCGAGCCAGGCGCTCGTACCTGGACATGAGTGAGGCTGATTGTGTGAAAAGGCTGCGTTTTCGCAGAGAAGTTGTCACTGAGATCTGTGATATGGTGAGAGCAGATTTGCAGGCCAGAAGCAGAATGCCAACTGCCCTGTCTGTTGCAGTGAAGGTAACAGCTGCACTTTCTTTCTATGCCTCGGGATCATTTCAGGCTACAACTGGAGATGTGTGTGCCATCTCTCAACGTGCAATAAATGCCTGCATTTACCAGGTCATGGTTGCACTGTATGCACGAAGGAATGACTTCATCAATTTCCCAATGACCGCACAAGCGATCCATGAGAGGGCTGTGGGCTTCTTCAGGCTTGCCGGCTTCCCAAAGGTACAGGGCTGCATTGATTGTACCCACATAGCCTTGCGAGCACCTGTGGAGGAATCTGAGTAGTACCGAAATAGGAAAGGTTTCCACTCTATCAATGTGCAGCTCGTGTGTGACAACAAACAGTGCATCATGTCAGTCGATGCGAGATACCCTGGCAGCACCCACGATGCGTTCATCCTGCGCGACAGTGTTCTATCTGACATGTTTCAGCAGCAGCCAGAAGGGCAGAGCTGGCTACTGGGAGACAAAGGGTACGGCCTGACCACCTGGCTCATGACGCCCCTACGCGTGACACGGACAGAAACTGACCGTCAATACAACATGGCGCACATTGCGATGCGCAGCATCATTGAGAGGACCATTGGCATATTGAAACAGCGATTCTGATGCCTGGACCATTCCGGAGGACAGTTGCTATACTCTCCTCAGATTGTCGGTCACTTCACTGTTGTGTGCTGCATGCTTCATAACTTAGCCATCATGAGGCAGCAGGAGCTGGTAGTGGAACCAGAAGACCTACGTGAGGGTCCAGTGCATGATGATAATATTACGGAAGACCAGGATGTGGATGATGACGACGATCAGGAAAGCATGCAAGTGCCTGATGCCGGAGCATGAGGTCGGAGGAGGGCCGTCCATCGTGCCCCTTTAACGATTGCTCGAGCCTTGCATCAGCAGCTCATCCGTGAACGCTTCAACTACTGATGCCTGAGGGCTCTGCGACCACTTTTGCACCTGGGCATGTTTATTCTTTGCAGTTGTTCCTACGTTGTGTTGTGTTAATGGAACATGAAACAGTTTTAATGAAAAAGATTTATTGAAAAGTTAACGTCACTCTAATAAAATATTTGTTGTATCAAACTATACTTTTTAATATGACTCTTGAAGATCACTTAAAAACTTTAAGATCACTTATAAACTTGTAAAGTTACAAAAGTTACAAAACACTTTCTATGTGAAAAATTTTACACTCTAAGATCACTTACACTTCAAGATCACTTTTTAGATGCAAAATTAAATAATTTACGGAATGTGAGAGCATTTACACTATAAGATCACTTGAAAACCATAAGATCCCTTATAAGTTGTAAAGTTACAAAACTTACAAAACAGTTTCATTGTGAAAAATCTTACACTCTGAAGAACACTTAAACTTCAGGATCACTTTTTAGGTGCAAAATTAAATAAGATACAAAAAAATGTGAGAGCATTTACACTATAAGATCACCTAAAAACCATAAGATCCCTTATAAGTTGTAAAGTTACAAAACTTACACAACAATTTCAATTTGAAAAACGCTACTACAGCTACATCAAGAACAAGAACAAAAGCAGCAAAGAAAAGCTGCAACCATGTCTCATCCATATCTCAGTGAATGTTCACTTCTTCATGGGGGTGTCATTTGATTGGCCGGGCTGTGTGCCCTTATTGCAGCAGCTACCTCAACCAGGCCCTCCCTGACGGCCTGTGCCGACACTTGCACTCCCTCAGACATTCCCTCCCTAAGTTCCCGTGTCATTACTGCTATTTCTCCCGTCAGGACCGTCAACTCTTCACCCACTGCACTGATGACACCGATGAGTGATCGGGTAAGCTCATTGGTCTCCACACCCAATGCCACAACCTGAGTCGCATCTGTTGCACGCTGCATCTCAGGAGAGCGTGTCTCCAATCTCCTTCTCCTCTGCCTGGGTCTGCCTCGTGGCACCACTACACAGGGAGGCGCGGGCTGGGACTGTGAGACACTCTGTGTTCCAGACGGCTGAACTGGAGGGAGAGGCTCGGGCTGGAATGGTGGGACATTCGGTGTTCCAGATGGCTGAACTGGAGGGAGAGGCTCGGGCTGGAACGGTAGGACGCTCTGTATTACAGACGACAGCACTCGAGTGCGAGCCGTGGGCTGGGATGGTGGGTGAATGGGTGTAAATTGCTCCATGATATCAGCAGCAGCACTGGGACCCGAAGCGTCGGAATCAAAACCATAGTAGGTGAAACCAGAACCTATGCGAGAGGGAGGCGCAGGATCGGACGGTGATGCACTAACTGTCGAATGCTGCATTATACCAGCAGCACCACTGGGACCCGCAACATCGGAATCAAAACCATGGAAGGTGGAACCAAGACCTATGCTCGGGGTTGAAACTCTGATGCCCCTTGATGGGGGCTCATAAACATTAAATTGGAAGCTCTCCCCTGCAGACATTTCAGTCATCACTGCCATCATCCAGTCTGGATCATCCGCAGCTGGTTGTACTGGTTCTTGTTCTGTACCCTCAGGATCCTCAGGGTTGGCAGCAGCAACATCATCGTCATCATCGTCATCATCATCATCATCATGTTGTGCAAAATACATCAGAACAGTCAAATGTTTAACAGCAAGGGAGGGGGCAGGATGGGTGGCATGAGTACTCTCACACATAGCAGGCCAGGCAGCAGGTTGATTTAAAGGGCCACGATGCATTTTCAGGACTTACCCTCTTCCTCGCGTGCGGGCCCAGCTTGTGCTGTACTGATTGCTTTACTCCATGTCCGACTCATCATAGCAGCTACCCTTTGTTCCAAGGGTGTCAGTGGATGCAGATTGGGCACGCCTCCTCCTGTCCGAGTTGCCTCCCTTTTGTTGTGGGCCAATTTTTTCTGCAAAGAGTAAAATATAACTTTTTGCAGAGTGTGTCAGTCTGCAGGGTGGGACATACAGACAGCCAGGTTATAATTACGATTAAATTAAAAATGGGAAATATTACTTACACTAACTACTTGACCAAGGTTGTACCATTTCTTTTTACACTGGTTTCCAGATCTCCTGGTATGCACCACTGCGCAGTAATCTTCTGCAACTTGGTTCCAGCGTTTCTTCATTTCTTTTGGTGGCACTTTTATGCGACCTCTGTTGCTGGTATCTAGCTCCTGCCATCTCTGCTCAATTACGTTGACTAATATCTCTACTTCCTCATGCAAGAAATTATTTGTTCTTGGTGGACATTGATCCATTGCAAAGTTGAATTGGCACTCTTATTTCTCAAAACACACAGTCCTTAATTTGCATGCACCAATGCAGCACCGGTTCTTCAAGTTTAGCAGTGAAAAGCTACACTCACTGATTTCAGCAGGTGATTTATTCAACAGTGCTGCTAAAAGCACACCCTCACACAAAGAAATATCACAAAAATTAAATTACAAGCCTTTGAAGGGGACCAAGAAACAAATCTTCACTTTTTCTCCAGAACTTTTAAAAATGGCCGAGTGCCAATGTTTGTTTGATACTGTGCGTGCGCGCACGCTCCAACGCGCATGCGCAGGGTTGCCGGCACCACGAAGGCTCATTTAAATTGGACCCGCCCCCCACTACTTACAGAATCGGCGCGAGTGTTTGGCTCCGCCAACCGCTGAGAAGTGCGCGCCGTGCCAAGCTGAGTTAGAGCTCCGAGGAGCCAGAAAATCTCGGAGTTTTTTTTTCGCGCACTTTTAGGCGCGAAGAACAGGCGTCTAGCTCGGAGATGCGCCTTTTTAGGCGTGGGCCGAAACTTGGGGCCTTAATGTGTGCTCTTAGTTCGGTGGCGTTAATTGGGAGTGGGGAGTGTGGGACCACGCACCGTGTAGGCTAGAGTCCCACCCCATCCCTTCCCCTTCATCTTGCCATTGCCTGGCGAAGGTGATCGATATGCCTGCGGGACAAATACTCTCTGATCCCCACATGCAAACATAAATTCCTTGTTCGGATTCCCACCATTTGTCCCAATACACTTTTACTCCTCCCAGTGTCCCCGTGACGGTGCGGTACGTATCATTACCGAGTTTCCCAGTCCGATTCCTGGTCCCATGCGTCCTTGCTAAGTTTTCTGAGCCACCGCCATCTTCCCAGGGGAATGTTCCCTTTGCAAGTCAAACACACACGTTTTCCCTCTGTAACACTGACTCGGGCAGCGATGATCCACATCCGGGGGAATGGAAATGAGGCCTCCCCGTCGGTAAAACCTTCCTGGCTGGAGTAGCGGGTAGAGTTAGATCCCAGCCACCCTGGCCATCTTCCCTCGTGGGCGTAATCGGCAAATTCTTCCACGTCTCGGGGGCCACCCCCGGCGGTTACGATCGGTGCTCTCCCTCCTGAACACCTGTAAATGAGGGATTCTTCCACGTCTCCTCGGTCGCTGCTGCTCATCCTTATCAGGGCGAGCAAGAACAGGATCCTTCTCATGTTGTCCTCTTTCCTGTAGGGGCACATAAACAGATTGTCCAGCCCTGAGAAATGTCTCTGGCTGGACAAAAGTGACCGAGTTCCAATTTGGGCTCATAGTCTTTAACTGACTAGCTGTCTTATTCAGTTCCTTGTGGACTGATTGCTTTTAACTGTATCTGTCGTTCTGTTTGTTATCTTACCAGTGCTTCCTTAATAGCCATACCGGTAGATTCTTCTTACTCCCGGGTATTACCCGGCCTGTGCTTCTTTTAACAGCTGCACAACCAGATTCTTTTCCTTACCTTGGTAACTAATACATATATACTTCTCATTACACAGATAAATCTTACACTAATCTAACTTATTCACTAAATATACTAAAATTCATATTGCTAAACATCCTTAAATTCACATCGCTATATATGTACATCTGCCACCCGTCTTCAGGTGGCCAGGTTAATTCCTGCCTTCTCTCTTTCTTCTTCTCCCGCTGAGTGTCCAGCGAGGTAGGGGATAGGTCGGTCTGCACCGTCAAGCCCTAAGTATCCTCGCCTTATGTATGTAGATATTCCCTTCCTCCCTTACGGCTTTCATGATCTTTTCCAGTAGGGGTTTAATTGCCAGGGGTCTCCCATCTGCGGAGGTGTATCCACGGCGGGACCAGATAGCCAGGTACTCCGTACACGAATTGCATGTGAACATACTGTCTGAGCAAATTGTGTATGGGATAGGGAATTCTTCGGGGTGTGTGACTACATACACCACTGCAGACAGTTCAGAATGCTGGGCGCTCATAGTATTGGGGAGTTTAATCGCCAGGGCAATGCCTGCCTCGGGGTCATAAACTCTGCAGCTTGTGAGTCGTTCACTTGCAGATACCGTGCCTGAACCGTCCACATAGATCTCTCGGCTTGTGGGATGTAACCCAGCCCGAAAACCTATGTTAATTTCCCATATCCTTTCTACGGAACACCAGTGGGCTGTCCCTGGATAAATCATGTTGGCTGCGAGTCTAGGCTCGCAGAGACCCTTTACCCTTAGGTCCATTTGAGAGAGGAGCAGGGTCCAGCGAGCAATGTGGGCACTGCTCACTGTCCCGTCCTTAATTCACCCGTCCAGTAGCATTTGGGTGGGCTTATGGTGGGTAAGGAGTGTTATAGGGGTCCCCTCTGTGAAGATCAGTGATCTTTTCACAGCCCAGTGAGTGGCTAGGAGATGCCTTGGAATATCCCTTCTCCATGTCCGTGAGTATCCTGGAGGAGTAGACCACTGGTCTCAGCCGGCCGTGCCGCTCTTGGAGCAGTACTGCACTCAGGCTGTCCCCACTGGCTGCTACCTCCAGGAAAAACTCTTTACCCCCATCGATGGCCCCTAGAGCTGGCGCGGTCTGTAGGTATTTCTTGAGTTGGATAAATGCTGCCTCGCAACCGTTGTCCCATTCCCACTCCACTCCCTTGTGTAGGACTCGGAGCAGAGGGACTTCGGTGGCTGCATAATCCTCAATGAAATCTCTGCAGTTCCCGGTTAGCCCTAGAAAAGATCTTACTCCTGTCACTGTGTTGGGGGCGGGTAGCTTCTGCACTGCTTCCCTTCTAGCTTTGTCAATGGCCCTTTCCCCAGCGCGCACAGCCAGTCCCAGGAATTTTACTTCCTTCAGGCCGATCTGTGCCTTCTTGGGGTTTACTTTAAACCCTCCTCCTTTCAGCAGCTCCAGCAGCTCAGCCAGCAATGGGCCATGCTCCTCCCCCTGATCGGTGAACAGGAGCAGGTTTATCCACATACTGTACCAACTGCTGGGGTCTGCTAAAGCCCTTTAAACAGTTGGCCATACACTGATGGAAAATACTGGGGCTGTTGTAGAAGCCCTGAGGGAGACAGTTCCAAGTATATTGCTGCCCTTAAAGGTAAAAGCAAACTTGTTCTGATCTTCCCTTCTTAAAGGTATGGACCAGAACCCATTGGAAAATCCCAGCACCGTGAAGATAGTCGCGGAGGCTGGGATACTTCCAATGAGATCAGCGACAGCAGCAACGGTGGGTGCACAGGCGGGGATGTTACAGTTGAGTACTCGATAGTCCACCGTGGCTCTCCAGGAGTTGTCCGGTTTCTTAACCGGCCACAATGAAGAGTTCACATGGGTAGTTATTGGTCTCAATACCCGCTGTTTAACCAGCAAATCCAAGGCTGTTTCCATGTCTGCCTCCGCCTCCCTGGGGAAGTTGTACTGTTTCTGTGGTCGGGTCATGGGCTCCCCATCTATGCTAACCTTGACCCCGTTTATTCTCCCGCAGTCGTGTTTGTGAGTGGCAAAAGCTGCAAGGTTTTTCCTCACATACTCTTGGTATTCTATTGGAGTGTTACTGACCAGTGATTCAAGGTCATAACCCTCCTTTGGTTTCATGGTGCACACCATCCCTTTTCCCTGTTTTCCCGGGATAACCATCACCTCACTCTCCTGTCCCATAGAGACTGATACCCAAAGACACTGGTTTCTTAAATCCACTAGGATCCCGTGGCCTAGGATGAAGTCAGCCCTCAGGATCCCTCTCCCTCCCTGCTCCCACTTCATCAGGACACAAGTCCACTTAGTGTGGAATGTACCTAAATAATGGAGAGCGGAACGGAGAATGAGCCAGTCTGTTCAGTGCCTGTGAAACCCACCAAGCTGTAGGGGACCCCGTTAGACAGAGGTGAGGCAGTGGGGTTAGCTGCATATACAAGGGTGCTTGAGGCAGGTAAGTCCCTTTCACCTTTTCCACTTCCATCTGTACGGTCGGTCTCCCCCACGCATCATACTCGAGGGCACACAGGTGGCCAGGCTGTGCCTGTCCTAGTCACGGTTTTGGTTGGGAGGGGGCAGATGGGATCTCTGTACCGGTGGCAGTGGCTACCTTTCCCAGGGCCATCTCACATGGCTCGGAGCGCAGTTAAAAAGGTCTCAAATGAGTGGGGTGGGACTGGCTTATTTGTCTCGGTCTTTTGGGCAGGGGCTGGAGAATTCTTTCCTGCTCTATTCTTCCAAGGATTTTTACAATCCCTTCTCCAGTGCCCACTCTTTCTGCACCCGAAGCAGGTACGTTTTGTATCGGAGGGGTTGCCCCCCTCGTGGCGCCATTACCTCTTGTCTTGGTTAGGTCGGATATCGTGAACCCTTCCCTTTTGTGGGTGCTCTTCTGTTCCTCTGCTGTTTCTGTAAGCTAGGGTCAGCTGCCTAAGTACTCCCTGTTCTGTGGCTTAGGGATCTCTGGGGTCGAACCAGGCCTCAGCCTTGGTTCTTATTCTGGCTAAACTGTTAGCTACTAGGCTTCGGAGCCAGTGTGCTAATTCGTCCGGGTTTAAGTGATCCCTGTCTATGTCCCACTACAGGCGCTTTTGTACACTGGCCACAATCGGTCTGCGAAAGCCTGTGGGGTTTCTCCTGTGAGCTGCACCGTTTTCCCTACTCTAGAGAAGGGACTCTCGTCATTGCAGCCCATAGCTTCTAAAATGTCCTTTGGATGGCAGCAAGTGTTTTCTGTCCTCTTTTGCTCTCAGTAGAGAGGCACTGGTACAGTTTGCTGTCTAGGGATAGGAGAAGCATCTTTGCCATTTCTGCATCATTGCACCCATTAATATTCCCGGCCTGTTCCACCTCCACAAAGTGAACCGAGGGGTCTCCCTTTGGAATTAGCTTTCCCAGGTGGCTTATCATAGCCCTAAGCTGGTGTGGGGGACCACAAACTGACTTTCCAGGGGCCCTGGACTCCTGTTAAGGGTAGGTGGGCCAAACCTCTGTTGCCGGACCGGGCACATTGGCCCTGGTTCTGGCTCTCCCTGGTCTGGCTCGCCTCCCTCTCCTCCCTGCGGCCAAGCCGAACTGAAACTCGGTGCTACAGGTGGCGGTGGTTCACTATCCCTGTCCGCCCCGCAACTGATTTGCCCGTCCTGCTGTTCCTCCATCTGCTGCCGACCATGAGCATCTAAATCCCCTCAAAGGGGACATTTTCATTTCTCCACCTGATTCAAACCCATTAGTGCTAGCGACTTTATACACTGCCTGCACATCTTTTAATCTCTCCTGGAGCTCTTTTACTTGTCGGGTGAGGCAAGTGCTTTCCTCCCACAGTGACTTTTCATTACTTTTGGCCTCGGTAACCTGACATTGAAAATAGTCCTGACTGTTTTTAAACCTTTCCATTATTCGGGTCCTTTCCTGTTTTAGCTTACGGAGTTCTCCTGATAATCTTTCTTCTGACATAACCCTTTCCTGATAGTTCTCTGCGCATTCCCATAATTCTGCCTGTAATGTTTCATTCATTCTGTCTCGCAGTTGGACCTGTCGCTGTAGACAGACCAATCAAATTGCCTTCTCTACTGCTTTTTTGTGATCTTTACTTGCTGTCCACTGGGCTGCAACGTCAGCTGGACGCTCAGCGCGCAATAGACTAAGCACCCATTCTTTAGTTACATTCACTTTCTTATACACATAGGAGGAAATCCTCTCTTCCATTTTGGTTCTTTGCCCCAAACCATCACACCCCGTACCAGAGTCATGCCACGGCCGGCATTTTGTAAGGAGGGGGGCTGGTGTTGTGGGTCTCTATCAGGGGGTCAGGTTCCCTTCTGACCAACTTGAGCGGTTTTGAATCACTCCCCCTCCCTTGGGTTCTGTACTCTGGATTTATTTGTGGGGTATGACAAAAGTGCAGAGGATGCTGGTTTGATGCAAAGAACTTTGGTTTTATTAGTCAGGGTAATACAGGCTTACTACTCGAATAAGAAAATACACAGCCAAACTTACAATCACTCTAATAAAGAACAATACAAGGAAAGGTACAAGGTCAAACTTATAATCACTCTAACAAAGTACCAGACACTACACATTCAAAGGGGGTTGCAGTAACATTATACCTCCCACCTCCCAATACCGAATTCTAGCTAGGTCACACTCCAGGGCAGGCAGGGACTTATGCTTACCAATCCTTTTAATAGTTAATGGTAGATGGTGATGTTCTTCCTTCCTTCAGGACATCAAGAGTTCAAGGCTGAAGAGTCTCTCCTCTCTCCCCTCTCTCCCCTCTCTCTCCCCTCTCTCCCCTCTCTCTCCCCTCTCTCTCCTCTCTCTCTCCTCTCTCTCCCCTCTCTCTCCCCTCTCTCTCCTCTCTCTCCTCTCTCTCACTCTCTCTCCTTTCTCTAACCTCTGTTGAAAACACGGGCAGTTATATGATTTCAGTGTTCTAATCTTGCCGCCCAATCTGTTCACAATCCTTTGTAATATTTTGTCGGGCTTGTTAAAGTTGATATGTCTTGGGTGGGTTGATGTTCGAAAACTGTTTCCTGATGGAAATATTAGTTTGGTAATTGCAATGTCCTTTTGTGCTTAGTCTTTCGCATACAGGCTGGATTGGGCCTCTTTGTGATGTATATGCTGAAATGGTTTGTCCAGACCCATGTTGATAGGGAGCCACCTCTGGGTGATACTGTGATGGTCATGTCTCTTGTGGAGGAAGACTTCCATATACTCATTCTTCCAGACAGGTCAACTCAGTCCTCACACCCAGACAGTTCCAATAATCAAGTGTGATTCCTTTGTTCCCTAGGTCCGCCGACAGACTTGAATTTGTCTTGTAAAAGTTCATAATTCTATTAAAGCTCGTAGTTTCTTCCATAAGCACTTTAGAATTCCACACTTTTCAGTAGATAGTTCCAAATTAAATTTCCTTTCAAATGAGCCCAAACACAGGGGGGTTCTGGTGAATTTTGCTCTCTGCATCCCCACCATCGGTTCCCCGGAACGTAACCCCCCCCCCCACCACCGGGTCAGTGATCACACACCTCCGGGTAGTGATCAGACCCCCTCTGGGGTCGTGGATCAGACATCCCCTGGGGTCGGACCCACCCCTGCATCGATGATCGCCCCCCCCCCCAACCCCCCCCCCCCCCCGCCCCCCGGGGTCAGCACTTGCACCTACCGAGGGCTGTGGCCTCTCCAGCATTCCCTGGGGTCGTAACCCCGCCTCTGGGCTCGGGACTCACATCTACCAGAGGCTGCGGTGTCTTCTCCAGCGCTCCCCTCCCGACTCGAAGCCAGCCTGTCAATCGGGGAATCTGTCCGTGATTTCTCACGCACGCTGTGGTGTCAGCATGCTTCCCCGGGCTGGGAAGTCTAGAACAAGGGCTCACAGTCTCAGGATACGGGCGAGGAAATTTAGGACTGAGATGAGGAGAAATGTTTTCACTCAGAGGGTGGTGAACCTGTGGAATTCTCTCGCACAGAAGGCTGTGGAGGCCAAGTCACTGAATATATTTAAGAGGGAGATAGATAGATTTCTAGAAACAAAAGGCATCAAGGGGTATGGGGAAAAAGCAGGAATTTGCTATTGAGATAGAGGATCAGCCATGATCACATTGAATGGTGGTGCAGACTCGAAGGGCCGAAAGACCTACTACTGCTCCTATTTTCTATGTCTCTATGTTTCTATGCAGGGAAACTCGTACTTCCGGCTATCTCCCGCTCTGCTGGGACCCCGCTCTGCTCCCGGTGGGTCAAAAATTTTAAATTCCAGCCCTTAACTCTATTTCTCTCTCGACGGTTGCTGCCTGACCTGCAGCATTTTCAGCATTTCCACTTTTTATTTAATTAATCTTTTTTTTTTGACCAAATGCTGAAGCATTTTCTTAAATGTCCAAAACCTTAACCACAAATGATTCTTAAAAACCTTGCTTTTATCCAATTACAGTCATTTGTGTATTAATAGAAATGCATTGTAACCGCAGAAAGAAAATCCAATTAACATATGACGCTGTTACCTCACAAAAGCCTCATTGCAATTTAAACAATTTATGTAGTTGATGCACCTGAATCAGTTTTATGCCACATTAATATCTGTTATAAATTCATCTGTAAATCATTCATATTTTTATTTGATTTGTTTATCACTTATTTTCTGACCATCACGATACCCTTAACTTTTGTATATAAACTCTAGTAAATAAAGCGTCTCCCTATTTTTAGGATTCTTGTCTTGTTAACTGCATTAGAAGTGGTATATAAACGCAAGAACTCCCGGTTTCTTTGAATAGTGCCATGAGGTAGCTTACATCCACCTAAGCAGACTGACTGGGCCTCGGTTGAACATCTCATGCAAAAATTGGCCCTTCTGACAATGCAGCACTCCCTCAGCAGTGAGCTGAAGTATTACCCTAGATATGTGTTCTGCGGAGTGACTCAGAGGTCAGATTGCTACCAGTTGATCAACAAAGCTTACATTCATTGTACAAATCTCTGTACCAAACCACACAAAGCCAAGTATTATATTATTCAAAAAAATACAGAGAAAAGGAAACATATCCATCTGTATTTTTATACACAACTTAAATTTGAATTTACAATATATTCAGCATTGTAAAATTATGTGTGCAGATAAGGGCCTAAGTTTCCCCAGGAGTTGCTCCTATTTTTTTGGAGCAACTACTTTTTTTGGAGTATCTTAAAAATCGCAATTCTCCCCATTTAGTTTGCTCCAGTTTAAATGAGTAAGTTCAGTTTCTTTTTAGTTCAGTTTTTTTTTCAAAAGGGGGCTTGACCAGCCACTTATGCCTGTTTTGGCCAGTGAAGCAAGTTAAGCCAGCGAAAAGTTACTCCAAACTAACTTAGGCCAGCGTATGTGTCCACTTTTGTACGCTCAGAAAAACCTTGCGGAGACTTAAGAAGTCAGCGCAGGTAGCCAGGGATGGGGAGGGGAAAGGAAGTTAGAGGATTTTCCAAAGCATTTACCACTTCACTTTTAACAATAAAGAAGCATAGAAACTATTGTGTTCCTAACATAGAAGAGGCTGCACACAGTGAGGTTAAAGTAACAGTGACCTCAGTCTTTAATAAGACACTCCAGAGTGAGGAACAGGCCTAAGGGGCCGGCTTATATATAACGCTCCCAAGGAATGCTGGGATCCCTTGGGACTTCAGGGGATGAGCTCCCTGGTGGCGGAACATGGGAGTGCATGCTTTACAGATACACAACATCACTGCCCCCCGCAAAGTCAAAGTGAAAACTATTTACAAGGTGAGGCGGTCGGGAGCCTTTCTTTCCCTGGTGGACCGCCTCGGTACAAATGTCTGTTCTGGTGTGTTGGCTGTGCCCTCACTGGGCTGGCGTGTTTTTGGCCCTGCAGGGCTGCTGGGTGAACCTGGCCTAGCTGGGCTGTTGGGCGTGATGGGTTCAATTTCCTGGTCCGGCGTGGTGTCGTTGATCCTTTGGGTGTGTGTTGTGGGCTCGAAAAAGGTGGTGTCTGCTGTGGGTTGTTCAGGACAGTCTGTGAACCGCAGCCTCGTTTGGTCCAGGTGCGTTCTGCAAATTTGTCCATTGTCTAGTTTGACTACAAACACCCTATTCCCTTCTTTAGCTATCACCGTGCCTGCGAACCACTTGGGACCATGTCCATAGTTTAGCAAATACACAGGGTCATTCAGATCAATTTCCCGTGACACAGTGGCACGACCATCGTTTACATTTTGTTGCTGCCACCTGCTCTCTACCTGATCATGCAGGTTGGGGTGAACCAGTGAGAGTCTGGTTTTAAGTGTCCTTTTCATGAGTAGCTTAGCCGGGGGCACCCCTGTGAGCGAGTGGGGTCTCGTGCGATAGCTGAGCAGTACTCGGGACAGACGGGTTTGGAGTGAGCCTTCTGTGACTTGTTAAAGCTCTGTTTGATGGTTTGTACTGCCCGCTCTGCCTGCCCATTGGAGGCTGGTTTAAACGGGGCCGAGGTGACATGTTTGATCCCATTGCGGGTCATGAATTCTTTAAATTCGGCACTGGTGAAACATGGCCCGTTGTCACTGACCAGTATGTCAGGCAGGCTGTGGGTGGCAAACATGGCCCTCAGGCTTTCAATGGTGGTGGTGGCGGTGCTTCCCGACATTATTTCACATTCAATCCATTTTGAAAAAGCATCCACCACCACCAGGAACATTTTACCAAGAAACGGGCCCACATAATCGACATGGATCCTCGACCATGGTCTGGAGGGCCAGGACCACAAACTTAGTGGTGCCTCTCTGGGCGCGTTGCTCAACTGAGCACATACGCTGCATTGCCGTACACAGGACTCTAAGTCAGAGTCGATACCGGGCCACCACACGTGGGATCTGGCTATCGCTTTCATCATTACTATACCCGGGTGTGTGCTGTGGAGATCCGAGATGAATGTCTCCCTGCCCTTTTTTGGTAGCACTACGCAGTTACCCCACAACAGGCAGTCTGCCTGAATGGACAGCTCGTCCCTTCACTGCTGGAACGGCTTGATTGGCTCTTGCATTTCAACGGGGATGCTGGCCCAGCTCCCATGCAGTACACAGTTTTTTTACTAGGGACAGCAGAGGATCATGGCTGGTCCAAATCCTAATCTGGCGGGCCATGACAGGTGAGTTATCATTTTCAAACGCTTCCATGCCCATCAAGTCTGCGGGCTGCGCCACCATCAACAAGTTTGCAGGCTGCGCCATTTCCATCCCCGTGGTGGGCAATGATAGCCAACTGAGAGCATCCGCACAGTTCTCAGTGCCTGGCCTGTGGCGGATGGTACAGTTCGACGCTGATAGCGCGAGTGCCCACCTTTGTATGCGGGCTGAGGCATTAGTATTTATCCCATTGTTTTCAGCGAACAGGATGTGAGGGGCTTGTGATCGGTTTCAAGCTCAAATTTGAGGCCAAACAGGTACTGATGCATTTTCTATACCCCGAACACACATGCTAATGTCTCGTTCTCAATCATGCTGTAGGCCCTCTCGGCCTTACACAAGCTCCTGGAGGCATAGGCGACAGGTTGCAACTTCCCCACAACGTTAGCTTGTTGTAATACACACCCGACTCCGTACGATGACGCGTCACATACTAGCACAAGTCTTTTACACGGATTATACAATACAAGCAGCTTGTTGGAGCATAAAATGTTTCTGGTTTTCTCAAAAGCAATTACTTGTTTTTTTTCCCCATACCCAGTTCTCACCTTTACGCAATAACACATGTAGGGGCTCTAAAAGGGTGCTTAACCCCAGTAGGAAGTTACCAAAATAGTTGAGGAGTCCCAGGAACGACCGCAGCTCCGTGACGTTCTGTGGCCTGGATACGTTCCTGATAGCCTCTGTCTTGGCGTCTGTAGGCCAAATGCCATCCGCCGCGATCTTTCTCCCCAAAAACTCCACTTCTGTTGCCATGAAGACGCATTACGACCTCTTTAGCCGCAGCCCTACACGATCCAGTCGCTGGAGGACCTCCTCCAGGTTTTGTAGGTGCTCGGCGGTGTCCCGACCCATGACCAATATGTCATCCTGAAAGACCACCGTGCGTGGTACCGATTTGAGTCGGCTCTCCATGTTTCTCTGGAAGATCGCTGCAGCCGACCGAATTCCAAACAGGCATCTGTTGAAGATGAACAGTCCCTTGTGCGTGTTGATGCAGGTAAGGCCCTTTGAAGACCCTTCCAGCTCCTGCGTCATGTAGGCCGAAGTCAGGTCGAGCTTGGTGAACATCTTGCCTCCTGCCAGCGTCGCAAATAGGTCTTCTGCCTTAGGTAGCGGGTATTGGTCCTGTAGCGAGAAACGATTAATAGTTACTTTATAATCATCGCAAATCCTGACCGTGCCATCACTTTTGAGTACTGGAACAATCGGGCTGGCCCACTCGCTGAATTCCACTGGGGAGATGATGCCCTCGCATTGCAGCATTTCCAGCTCGATTTCCACTCTCTCCCTCATCATGTGAGGTACCGCTCGCGCCTTGTGGTGAGTGGGTCATGCCTCTGGGACCAAGTGGATCCACACCTTCGCCCCGGAAAAGTTTCCAATGCCTGGCTCAAAAAGGGAAGGAAATTTGTTGAGAACCTGGGTACATGAGGCCTTATCAACATGTGATAGCGCTCAGATGTCATCCCAGTTCCAGCGGATTTTGCCCAGCTAGCTCCTTCCAAGCAGTGTGGGGCCATCGCCCGGGACAATCCAGAGTGGCAGTTCGTGCACCGTGCCCTCGTAGGTGACCTTGACCATGGCGCTGCCCAGGACAGTGATAAGCTCTTTGGTCTACGTTCTCAGTTTCGTGTAGATGGGGCTCAGGGCTGGTCTGAATGCCTTGTTGCACCATAGTCTCTCAAACATCTTTTTACTCATGATGGATTGGCTCGTGCCAGTGTCCAGTTCCATGGCCATTCAATTTTACGTTTAGCATTATAGGTGGACATTTCATCGAAAATGTGTGCACCCTGTGTACTTCAGCATCTGCCTCCTCTTTCTGAGGCTCGAAATTGCTTTGATCCACCATGGACCGATCTTCCTCTGCCACGTGGTGGTTAGTAGGTTTTGCAGAGCTTGCAGCTCATTTGCAAGCTCATTGGAGGTGCCCCATTGTTCCACAGCTCTTGCAAACATACCCTTTGAAGCGGCAGTTGCAGACTCATAGGATCTGCCCTGTACATTTCTGCTCGTAAACACAGTTCCAGTTAATTTATGAACATTGCTAGCACTTGTGTGTTGAGAGATTTGTTTGGTGTTATCACTGGTGGACATAAATGCCTGTGCTATCGCAATGTCCTTACTGAGGATCGGTGTCCCGACAGTCAAAATTTTTCGTAGGATGGTCTTGTGGCCAATGCCCAGTACAAAAAAGTCTCTGAGCATTTGCTCCCGGTAGCCATCAAACCCACATTGTCCTGCAGGTCGCCTTAGCTCAGCGACGTAGCTCGCCACTTCCTGACCTTCAGATCGCTGGCACGTGTAGAACCGATACCTCGTCATCAGAACGCTCTCCCTTGGGTTAAGATGCTCCCGAACCAGTGTACACAGCTTTTCATACGACTTATCTGTGGGTTTCACCGGAGCCAGAAGATTCTTCATGAGGCTATCGGTCGGTGCTCCGCAGACTGTGAGGAGGGCCGCTCTCCTTTTTGCAGCGTTTCCTTCTCCGTCCAGCTCGTTGGCTACAAAGTACTGGTCTATCCGATCAACATAGGTTTCCCAGTCCTCACCCTCCGAGAACTTCTCCAGGATGCCCACAGTTTGCTGCATCTTTGCGTTGGATTCATATTCTCGTCGCCAGTTATTGTGTCCCTAACACAGATGAGGCTGCACACAGGAAGGTTAAAGTAACAGTGACCTCAGTTTTTCATAAGACACTCCAGAGTGAGGAACAGGCCTTAGGGGCCGGCTTGTATACAGTGCTCCCAAGGGATGCTGGGATCTCTTGGGATTTCAGGGGATGAGCTCCCTGGTGGCGGAACATGGGAGTGCATGCTTTACAGATACACAACAGAAACCATCATAATTAATAAATAATAATAAATGAAAAATAAATCAAGTCATAAGAAATAAAAAGTCCTACCTTGCCGAATGGAGCACGCACTGGCAAAGCCGTTCGGCCAGGGCTAGGGGCGGGATCCACAGAAGAAGTATCGGGAGAGCCCTCCGGGGCAAGACACGAAGCAGCGGCAAGCCCTTCAGCCAGGACTAGGGGGAGGCACGCAACAAGCAGCAGGCTGGGCTGTAAGAGAGAATTTAAAGGGAGCTGCGAACACGCAGGCTGCAGGAGAGGGAGAGAGAAGTGATATGACTGAAGGGGGGAGGGGGAAAGAACAAAAGACCTTTGGGTGTGGTCCATATACAGACCTTGTGGAGAGGGAGAGTTGTTGTGCTGCCATTTTTCACGATTGACTTGTGAAAGTTTAAGTTTTACTTCAAGTATGGGTGCTGCATTATCAACGCCACGGATTTTGCAATGGTTCTGCATCATTGTGCTACATAGGAGAGAATTGATTGGAGCTCATCGTTTCAGGAACATCATAGCCCGTAGGCTGCTGGGCAGGAGGCCTTACCCACCTCGGCAATATCGAGTCAGGCGTTCGTACCTGGACCTGAGTGAGGCTGATTGTGTCAAAAGGCTGTGTTTCCGCAGAGAAGTTGTCCGTGAGATCTGTGAGTTGCTGAGACCAGATTTACAGGCGAAAACCAGAAGGTGGACTGCCTTGTCTGTTGAAGTGAAGGTTACAGTTGCACTTTCCTTCTATGCCTCGGGATCGTTTTAAGCTACAACTGGTGATGTATGCACCAACTCTCAACGTGCAATACATGTCTGCATTCGCCAGGTCACGGCTGCACCGTATGTGCAGAGGAATTACTTCATCAAGTTTCCAATGACCGCCCAAGCAATCCATGACAGGGCCGTGGGGTTCTCAAAGATTGCTGTCTTCCCAAAGGTACAGAGCTGCTTTGATTGTACCCACATCGCCTTCCAAGCACCTGTGGAGGATGCCGAGCATTTCAGGAATAGAAAAGGCTTCCACTCCATTAATGTGCAGCTTGTGTGTGACAACATGCAGCGCATCATGTCAGTCGATGCGAGATATCCTGGCAGCACCCACAATGCGTTCCGCCTACGTGACAGCGTTATATCTGACATGTTGGGCCTCTACTCATTGGAATTCAGAAGAATGAGAGGTGATCTTATCGAAACGTATAAGATTATGAGAGGGCTTGACAAGGTGAATGCAGAGAGGATCTTCCCACTGGTGGGGGAGACTAGAACTAGAGGGCACGATCTTAGAATTTAAAACAGAGATGAGGAGAAATTTCTTCTCTCAGGGAGTTGTAAATCTGTGGAATTCGCTGCCTCAGAGAGCTGTGGAAGCCGGGACATTGAATAAATTTAAGACAGAAATAGACAGTTTCCTAAACAATAAGAGGATAAGGGATTATGGGGAGTGGGCGGGAAAATGAAGCTGAGTCCATGATCAGATCAGCCATGATCTTATTGAATGGCGGAGCAGACTCGAGGGGCCGTATGGCCTACTCCTGTTCCTATTTCTTATGTTCTTATGTTTGAGCAGCAGCCAGAAGGGCAGAGCTGGCTACTGGGGGACAAAGCGTACGGCCTGGCCACCTGGCTCATGACGCCCCTACGCGTAACCCGGACGGAAGCTGACCATCAGTACAACACGTCGCACATTACGGCATGCAGCATCATAGAGAGGACCATTGGCATCTTGAAACAGCGTTTCCGATGCCTGAACCATTCCGGAGGCCACTTGCAATATTCCCCTGAGATTGTCGGTCAGTTCACTGTTGTGTGCTGCATGCTGCATAACTTAGCCATCATGAGGCAGCAGCAACTGGTAGTGGAAGAAGACGACCCACCTGCGGTGAGAGTGGCTGATGATAGTGATGTGGAAGATGCAGGTGACGAGCAGGAGGAGGAGGAGGAGGATGACGATGAGAATGAGGAAACCATGCAAGTGCCTGAGGCCAGAGCACGACGTCAGAGGAGGGCGGGCATTAGTGCTCCTTTAACAATTGCTCGAGCCTTGCGCCAGCAGCTCATCCATAAACGCTTCACTGATGCCTGAGGGCTCAGCGACAACTGTTCCCCATGGACATGTTTATTTTTTCCAGTTGTTCCTCAATGTTGTGTTGTCTTAATGGAACATGATTCAATTTTAATGAAAATATATTTTATTGAAAAGTTTACAATGTACTGCACTTTAGTGTAATAAAATAATTCTTGTATCAAACTTTTACTTTAATATGACTCTTTAAGATCACTTAAATACTTTAAGATCATTTATAAACTTGTAAAGTTACAAAACTTGCAAAACAATTTCAATTTGAAAAAACTTACACTCTAAGATCACTTAAACTTTAAGATCACTTTTTAGTTGTAAATTTAAATAACTTATAAAATGTGAGAACATTTACATTCTAAGATCACTTAAAAACTCTAAGATCTAAAATTGTAAAGTTACAAAACTTACAAAACAATTTGAAAACAGTTACAACAGTAACATCAACAACAACAGCAAAGAAAGGCTGCATCCATCTCTCATCCACATCGCGGTGAATGTGCACTTCTTCATGGGGGTGGCATTTGATTGGCCGGGCTGTGTGTCCTTATTGCAGCAGCTACCACACCCAGGCCCTCCCTGAGGCAGTGCCATCACTTGCACTGCCTCGGACATTCCCTCCTTCATTTCCCGTGTCATTACTGCTACTTCTCCCGACAGTCCCGTTACCTCATCACCCACCCCACTGATGGTGCCCACGAGTGATCGGGTAAGATCATTGGTCTCCACACTCAATGCTATAACCTCAACCACATCTGTTGCACACTGCATCTCAGGAGAGCGTGGTCGGATTCTCCTTCCCCTCGGTCTGGGTCTCCCCCGCAGTGGGAGGCGCAGGCTGGGACGGTCGGGCCTTGGGTCTTCCAAGCGGCATTCCACCACCACCACCACTGGAACCCGCAACCTCTGACAGTGGGGCACTGGGTCTTCCAAGCGGCATTCCACCACCACCACCACTGGGACCCGCAACCTCTGACAGTGGGGCACTGGGTGTTACAAGCTGCATTCCGCCACCACCACTGGGACCTGCAACCTCTGACAGTGGGGCACTGGGTGTTACAAGCTGCATTCTGCCACCACCACTGGGACCTGCAACCTCTGACAGTGGGGCACTGGGTGCTACAAGCTGCATTCTGCCACCACCACCACTGGGACCCGCAACCTCTGACAGTGGGGCACTGGGTGCTACAAGCTGCATTCCGCCACCACCACCACTGGGACCCGCAACCTCTGACAGTGGGGCACTGGGTGCTACAAGCTGCATTCCACCACCACCACTGGGACCCGCAACCTCTGACAGTGGGGCACTGGGTGCTACAAGCTGCATTCCACCACCACCACCACTGGGACCCGCAACCTCGGAATCTGGGAAACCATGGAATGTCGCATCAGAACTTACAACACTCTGCAAGGATGGGGAGGTCACGAAACCATGGAATGTCGTACCAGAACTCATGGAAGTGTTTGGCAAAGTGAGGTCCTGTAATATGGACTGATCCATATTAAAATCAACATTCTCCCTTAAACCCATATCCATGCCACCCCTCCTCACACCCCCAGCCTTGGTCTAATCGTACACATCTGAATCTTCTTCTGGATCTTCAGGATCTTCAGGATTGGCATCATGTTCTGCAAAATATAACAGAACAGTCAAATGGTTAGCAGCACAGGAGGGGGCAGGATGGGTGGCATGAGTAGTCTGACACGTAGCAGGAGCAGGAGCAGGCCAGGCAGCAGGTTGATTTAAAGGGCCACGATGCATTTTCAGGACTTACCCTTTCCCTCGCGTGTGGGCCCAGCTTGTGCTGTACTGATTGTTTTTCTCCATGTACAACTCATCAAAGCAACGACCCTCTGTTCCAAGGGTGTCAGTTGGTGCAGATTTGGCGGGCCTCCTCCTGTTCGAGTTCTTTCCCTTTTGTTGTGGGCCAATTTCTTCTGCAGAAATGAAAATATAACTTTTTAGAGAGAGTGTCTTTCTGCTGGGTGGGACATATACAAATGGTCACATTTACAATTGCAATTCCATTGAAAAATGAAAATATTACTTACACTAACTACTTGACCGAGGTGGTGCCATTTCTTTTTACACTGGCTTCCAGATCTCGTGGTATGCACCACTGCGCAGTAATCTTCTGCCACTGGGTTCTAGCGTTTCTTCATTTCTTTGGGTGGCACTTTTGTACGACCTCTGTTGCTGGTATACAGCTCCTGCCATCTGTTCTCAATGACATTAATAGTATCTCCACTGCGTCATGCAAGAAATTCTTCGATCTTGGTGCACGTTGTTGCATTGCTGTATTGAATTCACACGGTGATTTTCAAAAACACATAATCCTTACTTTGTATGCACCTATGCAGCATTTCTTCTGGAAGTTTACCAGCAACACAGAGCACTCACTGATTCCAGCAGCTGATTTCTTCCACAGTACTGCTCACAGCACTCCTTCGGGCACCAAAAATCAATGAGAAGGCTTTCCACTCCTTCAGGCATCCAAAAATCACTTTGCAGGCTTTCCCTTTAAAAATGGCCGATTGCCAATGTTAGTGAGTTATTGTGCATGTGCGCACGCTCCAACGCGCATGCGCAACGTTGCTGGCACTCAGAAACATGCTGGGCCCTAGCCCCGCCCCCTGCTGGCTGTGTTGACCCAGCACTGCCACAGCTCCGCCCCCCCCCCCCCACTAGTTCTGCTGCGCTATTCTCAGGGCCTGCATCGTTCAGACTGCAGGGAGAATATCACGATTACTTTTAGCCGCGGTTTTTGTTCTAAAAAGTCAGTACACCTCACGGAGGTGCGCCGTTCTAAGCAGGGGGGCAAACTTGGGCCCTATATTTTGCAAAGGACATTTAAGGTGAATCAAGAGCTGTACAGAGCTTAAATTCAGATTTCTGCCGAAGTAGAAATATTTTTTGGCATAAAGTCTCCTTCTCTTTTCTGCCTTGTCCAAAAAAGCAATTCGATTTGGCTTTTTTTTAAATCGCATTCACACTTCGCAGATAATTCCTTTTCCCACTGACTTATCGCAGTAACAATAATTCACAGCTGTAAGTCATTACTGTACTTTCCTTCTCACTTGTTTCATTGCAGCTTTCTGTTCTTTAGCTGCTCAGGCCTAGTCTCCAGAACTCCTTCCCAAACTCCCTCTGCTTCTCGCATTTACCTTTAGAAACCTTCCCAAAACCTGACATTTTGACCAGTCGATTAACTCACGCACCTTTGGCTCAGCACCTTTGTTACTTTTATCTATTTTTAAATCAATCGGCGGAGGATATTTCCTCCAATAAAGGCGCTACGTAAACGCACATTGTTCAGCTAATAACACAGGCCTACTTCAAATAGAAGTGAAGAACAAATAAGAAACAAAACGCTTCACCTTTTAAACTGGGTAAAAGAATATGTTACGCCATCAAGTGAGCGAACTTCTCTATTCCATTAATTGGACGTTAGCAAGGAAGTCTGGCCCCGATTTTAATTCGGGTGCATTCCCCGCTCAGGCTGGAGTTAAAATTACAGTCGGGTCTCAATGATGTCATCGGCCCACAACATATGTAAGGAAGGACGCCTGTCCTTGCTGCCTGCTCAGGAGAGCAGGTTACCATTTCAGATGTTGCGATCATGGAGGTTTTCAGACAGATAGGAGCCAAGGTGATTTTAACTCCCCGCCCGCCAGGTTTTTGCTGAGCGAGTGGGGTTAAAAATGCCCCTTAGCGTGTCTGCAGGCAAGAGACAGCCAGTTCTCTGCACACAATTTAAAAAATGATCCAATATGTGTCTTCGTGAGAATTGTCAGCTTTTTCCACTTTTTTCTTGCCTTAATTGAAGTATGTTTTCAATAAAACAAAACTAAGAGCCGATGTATATGTAACAATAACACACGCAAGCACTCATTCCCCATTCTCTGCTGCAACCTACCACCATGTTACATCTATCTTCAATACAAGCAGGATTCCATGCCATGCGAAAATACACTGTATTTTCCAAGGTTGTTTTTTAATTGGACAATCTATACTATGTTACGTGGCAAATAAAGACATGTTCAGAAAGGAGTAGATCAGCACAGCTAAGGAGTCAAATTTGGGGATAAGAGTCAAAATAAGATGTAAAAACACTCCTGAATTGTTCGGGTTTGATCCGGAGTGTTACTGGAGGTGTTTGTAGCTGAAATTATGTTGGGAAGTCCAGAACCAGGGATCACAGTCTAAGGATAAGGGGTAAGCCATTTAGGACCAAGATGCGAAGAAACCTCTTCACTCAGAGAATTGTGAACCTGTGGAATTCTCTACCACAGAAAGTTGTTGAGGCCACTTTGTTAGATATATTCAAAACGGAGTTAGATGTGGCCCTTATGGTTAAAGGGATCAAGGGGTATGGAGAGAAAGCAGGAATGGAGTACTAAAGTTGCATGATCAGCCATGAACATATTGAATGGTGGTGCAGGCTCGAGGGGCCGAATGGCCTACTCCTGTACCTATTTTCTATGTTTCTATGTTTCATACAGGGAGCATGTGTCTATGTCACAAGCAAATTATTGGGCGTGAGGGAGCATTTCCTGTCAATCTCAGGAGGTGTGGACATGTGTCTATAGATCAGCTCTCAATCTTTCCATTCTTCTACACAGGAATGAATAAAAATAAGATGTTCTGTTCTGCACAATAACCCATAAAAACGATGTTCAGATCTGTTTCTAGAATTCTCCTAAAATTATAGCCCTCTCCTGGTTCTGGCTTTCACTTAAACACAAAAATAATGTAACATTTCAAAAGGCGTTTGATGCAGTGCCGCATAATAGACTTGTTAGCAATTTTGAAGTATATGGGATTAAAGTGGCAATGGCAGTGTGGTTGTAACATTGGCTGAGAGACAGAAAGCAGAGAGTAGAGCTGAACGGTTGTTACATACTGGAGGGAAGTATAGAGTGCTGTCCCCCAGGGTTCGGCATTAGGGCCACAGCTCTTTGAGATATATTGGCTTGTATTCTCTTGAGTATAGAAGAACGAGGGGTGATCTGATCGAGGTGTTTAAAACGTTAAAGGGATTCAATAGGGTAGATACAGAGAGACTATTTCCTCTGGTGGGGGAATCAAGAAGGAGGAGATACAATCTTAGAATTAGAGCTGGATCATTTTGGGGGGAAATGAGGAAGCACTTTTTCACTCAAAGCGTTGTAGAAATCTGGGGGGAGAAATTAGGCTCCTTTGTGCCTCCTGTTAGCGCCTCCAAGGGGCGATAACAGGGCGCAAAGGGGTTTGCGACCGGGCGCGGCGAGGTCAGCGACACCCATTACATTGACAGGAGTTTAGCGGCGGCGGTAAGACATTGAGCCTCGGTCTCCTGCACCCAGGGATCGTGATGTCATTGCCGTGTGCAGCGCCCCAGTAGCGCCCCAGATTGTGCGCCTGCCATTAAAAAAGACAGGTAGAGGAGGCGGCTTTCAGTCGGATGCCGGCTGGAGGGGCGCTATTCAAAGGCGTCAACATCCAGTTTAGTTTTAATCGGCCAACAATGCTGCCTTGTTACTTGCACAAAGGGAAACGGGCCTTTTGAGCGATTTGAGCCTTTTGGAGTTGAACAAGTGTTCTGGCTCATAAAGATTCTTGAGTTTCATTGAGGGAAGATTTGAATGTGCAATATTTGAATCCTTTCATGGGGGCTGTAGTGGCACTGGACCTCGCCCTCCAGCGTCAAAGCCAGAGGCAATTGAGGCACAGAGAAAGACTACAAAATGTGGCCAGAGGTAGGAGGGCCAACAGGGCTCTCAACAGGAGGCCTTACCCTCCATGGGTGTTCCAGCAGTGGTTCTCTCACATGAATTTCACTGAGGAACAGTGTGTTCGAAGGCTGCGCTTCAGCACGGACGAGGTCGCAGAGCTCTGCCACCTCCTGCAGTCACACCTCAAGCCTCAGACCAGGGTGACCACGGCTCTCTCACTGGCAGTCAAAGTCACCATCGCGCTCAATTTCTGCACCAGCGAATCCTTCCAGTGTGCAACAGGCAACATCACCAACATCTCCCAGTTTGCCGTCCAGTGCTCCATCCGCCAGGTCACAGGGGCTCTGTACAGAAGGAAGAGAGACTACATTTCCTTCCGCGTGACCAGACCGAAGCAGCACAAGCCTGCATGTGGCTTTGACAGGATAACGGGCTTCCCCATGGTGCAGGGCGCCATTGACTGTACCCACATCGCTTTGCGGGCACCTCATAACAATTCTAAGGTATTCCGTAACCGCAAAGGCTCCCACTCACTGAAGAAGCCTTGGCAAGTTGCTCCTCCCATTAGTTGTTTAATTGTCTACCACCTTTCATGACTGAATGTGGCAGGATTGCATAGCTTTGCTCTGATCCGAATGTTGTGGAATCGCTTGGCTTTGTCTATAGAATGCTGTTTCTGCTACTTAGCATGTATGTAATCCTATGTTGTAGCTTCACCAGGTTGGCACCTCATTTTCATGTATGCCTGGTGTTGCTCCTGGCATGGTCTTCCACTCTCCTCATTGAACCCGGGTTGATCGCCTGGCTTGATGGTAATGGTAGAGTGAGGGATATGTCGGGCCATGAGGCTTAACACTGTGGTGGAATACAATTCTGCTGCTGCTGATGGCCCACAGCGCCTCATGGGTGCCCAGCCGAGGTACAAATCCGCCATGATCTAATTGAATGACAGAGCAGGCTGGAAGGACTGAATGGCTTACTCCATTTCCTATGTTACTATCACTGTACTGTGTCAGCCATGTCTCATTGGGGAGCACTCTCATCATTCTGTTAGCATTGCTGAGGCTAGATATGCTAATAACATCGACTCAACCTGCAATCATAGGACATAGGAACAGGAAGAGGCCATTTAGCACCTCGTGCCTGTTCCATCATTCAATGAGATCATGGCTGATCTGTGACCTAACTCCTTTGCCCCATATCTTTATTACCTCAGATTTAAAATGAACAATTAACAATTGACCTGGCCATCTGCGGAAAAGAGTTTCAAATTTATACCACCCTTTGCATGAAGAAAAGTTCCCTAACTTCACTCTTGAAAGGTCTGGCTCTAATATTTAAGCTATGCTCCCTAGTCCGACTCCCCAACCAGCAGAAATAGTTTCTCTTGAACTACCCTATCTGTTCCCTTTAATATCTTGAAAACTTCAATCAAATCATCCCGTAACCTCCTAAATTCTAGGAAATACAACCCTAGTTTGTGTAACGTCTCCTTGGAATCCAGGTATCATTCTGTTAGATCTGTGCTGGACTCCCTCCAAGGCCAATATATCCGGTGTGGTCTAACTAGGGCATTGAACAGAAAACTTAAGCTCATGATTCTGCTATCATAAGTGCTTCAGAATAGGACTCCCACCTACCCAATTTCCCAATGCCATTCCTATTGGGAAATCCCCGGGTCAGCACAATTCCATACTGCTGAGCGGGCCAAAGGTGCATTCACAAATCCATGGGATCATTCTGCGCATTGTGGTATATAGTAAAAGCCCAGAAGAACTGAAGGCCCAGGGGTGGCTCGGGACAGCCCACACTGCGATATGTGTGCGCACTAGGTCCGTGCAGCAGAGCAGGTCTCCAGTCGTCCTGGTTAATCCTTGCCACTGGACCAAGATCTAGCTCTGTCAAGCCCGTGTGATGGCTGATGTGCAACAGTCACCACACGTTAAAAAAATCCACGCACAGGCATCTTCCACCCCCTCGATTGGAGTTCAGGACTGGAACATCGGGTCCTTCATCGAAACACCTGTGAACTCGTGGAAGCAAGTCATCCTCGTTCGAGGGACTGCCTATGATGATGATGATGATGATGTATATTCTCACGACTGACAGCATAAGTTTCATGTCTTTGCCGTGGTTGGGCCCGATTTCTACTCAGCCACAGATTCAATAGGAATTCTATAACTTGCCATCAGCAAGAATCTCAGGCAGTAATCCGTGCTTCCCAGGGAGATAAGCAACCACTAATTAAATTAAGTTTTTCTCAATAATTATCATCAGATTACATTTCACACAATTTGCATTGAATGTTTGAGCATCATTGATTTCTCATTTCAGCCCTGTGAAGTGAATTGGGATGTTTTTCTATGTTAAAGGTGCGATTTTCTCCAATTGTATATTGGGAAGACCGAAGTCATTGTTTTCGATCCCTGCCACAAACTCCGTTCCCCAGCCACCGACTCCCTCCCTCTCCCCAACTTCTGTCTGAGGCTAAACCAGACTGTTCGTAACCTTGGTGTCATATTTGACCCTGAAATGAGCTTTCGACTGCATATCCGCAGCATAACTAAGACCGCCTATTTTTACTCTGTAAATCGCCCGCCTCCGCCCTTGCCTCAGCTCTTCAGCTGCTGAAGCCCTCATCCATGCCTTTGTTAACTCTAGACTTGACTACTCCAACGCACTCCTGGCTGGCCTCCCACTTTCTACCCAACGTAAACTAGAGGTGATCCAAAACTCGGCTGCCCGTGTCCTAACTCGCACCAAGTCACGATCACCCATCACACCTGTGCTCGCTGACCTACATTGGCTTCCGGTTAAGCAACGTCTCGATTTTAAAATTCTCATCCTTATTTTCAAATCCCTCCATTATCTCGCCCCTACTTATCTCTGGAATCTCCTCCAGCTCCACAACCCCCCCGAGATATCTGCGCTCCTCTAATTCTGCCCTCTTGAGCATCCCTGATTATAATCACTCAACCATCGGTGGCCGTGCCTTCAGCTGCCTGGGCCCCAAGCTCTGGAACTCCCTCCCTAAACCTCTCCGCCTCTCTACCTCTCCTTCCTCCTTCAAGACGCTCCTTAAAACATACCTCTTTGACCAAGCTTTTGGTCTCCTGCGCTAAGTTCTACTTATGCGGCTCGGTGTCAAATTTTTAATCTCATACTGCTGTGAAGTGCTTTGGGATGTTTCACTACATTAAAGGCGCTATATAAATACAGTTGTTGTTGTTGATATAATTGCCAGTTGTTGTAATTCTGAAAATCACAAATTAATTGTAAGGCTGAAATACACTGTGAATTGACAACGCATATTTCACTCAGTGTTGTAATAGATACATGAAAAGTTTTACAAGATTCTGAATTAATTGAGGGAGTTCTGATGGTGTTGTGAACCTTGAGGGTGCTTTCTGCTGTACTCAGGCACTGAGTTTGAAGTCTAGCCTCATATCCCACCAAGTCTTGCTTCTATATAATTTAGGGGACTTTAAAATGGAAGTCCAATACTCCTGTTGCAGAGGGGGTTGTTGCCGTGTGTCATCGCAGTTTGCCTGCTGGTGGTTGATCTTCCTGACTCGGTTTTATTTTTGCCATTCGATAAACTGTTCTCTGTCCTGCTATATAACTTACACAAAACAGCAGCTAGTCTGATAAATAGCTTTTGTGCAATGATGTGAGAAATACCATTCTATGATATTGTCAAACACTTTCTTTAAAATGTTAATTATTCTAGAGAAACCTGAAAGCAAACGAGCCACAAAATAACATAGAGCATTGGAATTAAATGTAATGCTACTGAAGCCAAAGTATAATCAGAACCACTTGTCTGGTTTTCCAGTATTATCAGATGATAAGAAAGAAAGACTTGCATTTATAAAGTGCCTTTCATGACCTCAGAATGTCCCAAAGGGCTTTTCAGCCAATGAAGTACTTGAAGTGTAATCACCATTGTAAGTTAGGAAATGCGACAGCCAATTTGCGCACAGCAATGTCCCACAAACAGCAATGTGATAATGACCAGATTATTTGATAGATACTGACTGGAACATAACTCCTTTACTGGTTTATAGGTTTATATCATATTTATGCAACATGTTCATGGATTAAAACTCATGTCGTGAGCTGTGAGTAAGTAATTGTGGTATTTTGGGAATTTAATCCACTTGGCCTGGAAGGATTTTGTTGGATTATTGATATATGGTCAGATGCTGCTTGCAAAGGGTTAACTCTCAGACATACACAAGCCATTATAAATCGTAATTAGGATGGTTGCCAGGTTAGACCACAGATTCAACAACCTTCTAACCATGCAGTGTTGCATGTCACAGCGGTTTGAAGACTGTAGAAAGTTGCTGAATACCTTCCATAGCTGTTCCCACCCTCATGCTTGAATGGTTTTTATTCATTGTGCCGGGCAGGGGGCTTGGCTGAGCCAGGCTTACAGGTGCCATCAGCACTCACACCGAGGTTGCTTCACATTCAAGGCGGTAACTTTGATTGGCAACTCAGAAAACTAATCTTCAACACACAGTGTTGAAGAAGGAGTCAGAGATCTGTCCCCCCTCTCTCTCTCTCTCTCTCTCTCTCCCTCTCTCCTCTCTGTCTCTCTCCCACTCTGTCCCTCTGTCTCTCTCTTTCTCTTACTCTCTATCTTTGAAGAGGAGAGCGATCTCTCTAGCTCGTGTGTGTAAGACAGTCAAAGAGACACACAAGGGCTTCAGTATGGCAGTGAGGACTCATTCTGTTTGTAAGACAGTACAGGTACCCGATAGCTTAATGACAGTTAGCATGAAAAGTGAGTTTCTACCCAGAACAGAGGCATAAATGTGTCGTGTGTCAATTTATTTACAAGGAACAGAAGGAAATAGATGTTTCACTTTGAAAACTTTATTCTGTTCATTCATATATTCTATGTAAAATAAACCATTTTTTTGGCTTAAAGTTGGCCTCGACTCACGACAGTGTTTTTGAGACTTCTATAAAACAGGTGAAGGCACGAGGTGACACATGTGAGACCAGTGTCCAGTACAGGTAACAAGGGGTCTATATTGAGATCCTCTAAGTCATAATATTGTTTAACGAGATATTAAAAGAAAAAAGAAAGACTTTCTATAGCACCTTTCATGACCTCAGGATGTCCCAAAGCACTTTACAGCCAATTAACTACTTTTGAAGTGTAGTTACTTTTGCAATGTAGGAAACGCAGTAGGCAATTTGTGTACAGCAAAATCCCACAAACAGCAATGTGATAATGACCAAATAATCTGTGTTTTTTTTGCGATGTTGATTGAAGAATCAATATTGGCCAAGGTACCAGGGATAACTCCCCTGCTCTTATTCAAAATAGAGCCATGGGATCTTTTACGTATGCCTGAGAGAGCAGACAGGGCCTCGGTTTAACATCTCGTCCAAAAGATGGCTCCTCTGACAGTGTAGCATTCCCTCAATGCTGCGTTGGAGTGTCAGCCTCAATTTTTGCACTCAAATCTCTAGAGTAGGACTTGAATCCACAACCTTCGGACCCAGAGTCAGGAGTGCTACCAATTGAGCCACAGCTGACACCAGTAATGATATTGGGCAGTAATGGTGTACTCCTGAGCATAGGGGATGTGAGTGACCAGTGGCACTGAGCTCTATTGTGCACTCATGAAATTTGTAGCAGTAATTTGTACACTTTTTTTGATCCTAATAAGATTCAATGACCAATAGTCTTCAGCGACTAATATTAGTGAAGGGTGATGGAGAAGTGATTGTTTGGCATAGACTAACTATGCAATACTGATAAGAATGTTCCAGAACGTACTGAAGTGCAGTGCACCATCACACAACTGTGGCAGGGGTCACACTTCAATCTTGCATTCTGTCCCTCACATTGACTGCTGCATCATGGTGCATTGAATGTACAATCTTTTCGGTATCTGATTTTGCTTTTAAACTATGCATTATTGCAATGGCTTCCCCAGTGCCTTTGTCACTTGTGTAACTTGTGTATCTGAGCTGTAGACATCAGAAAGTCTATTTCTGTTCTTTGCTGAGCAGACTGAAATGGGTGGCAGTGCAGGTGTTGCTTCCATATCCTTGGGCTAAGGAGGGGAGAATCAGTCAGGATTCTGATTGCATTTCAGTGACTTCCGTGGAAAGCACGTGTGTGTGTGCGTGGTTAATGGTTGAGATCAGGATTAAGTTCAGTCGTGCTGCCCTCAATGGATAAATAAAGTGCTGATGCATGACCACTTGGGCAAGGGATCAGAGGCTGGACAACAACAACAACTTATATTTGTCATGTCTTTAATACTCTTATGAATAACTCCACGAGGTCTAGTATTGTACTTGAGCTGTTGTGACCTTAGTCCCATTTATTGTAACTCCAGAGTGAGGCACAAGCATGGTGGGCAGCCTTTTATACTGGGCCCTGCACACCTATGCAGGTGACCCTCAGGTCTCCCACCGCAGTGCCCTCTGGTGGCACACCTTATGTGACTATACAGTTAGTATTCATGGTCTGTATACATGACAGTATTTATATAATGCCTTTAACCTAACAAAACATCCCAAGGAGCTTCACGAGAGGGTTATAAAACAAAATTTGACACCGAGCCACATAAGGAGATATTACTCGATCACAGAGGTAGGTTTTGAGGAGAGTCTGAAAGGAGGAAAGAGAGACAGAGAGGTTTAGGGAGGGAATTCCAGAGCTTGGGGCCTTGGTAGCTGAAGGCACGACCACCAATAGTTGAACGATTAAAATCGGGGATGCTCAAGTTTACGGAGGGTAGAACATGGGAGGCTGGCCAGGAGTGTGTTTGAGTAGTCAAGTCTAGAGGTAACATAGGCCATTGCAGAACTTAACCCCAGCAATGTGCTAAAATCTTTAGAAGGGTTAAATGTTCTCGCATATAATTCCTTACAGATAAACGGCAAATAAATGAGCACATGGCACTGGAGCTCCTTCTCCTGGGACCGCCCACACAATGTTAGTCTGTGTCTGGGTTAAGCTGCCACGTGTTGGAGCCTGTCTCTCTCGCAGCTGTTTTGAGGTTGATCGGGAGCAAGGAAGCATTGACAGTTCTGACAGAAGTCTTGTTTCTGGGCATGGACACGCTTGGCATTGCCATGCTCTGAGGTATGCCACTGATCAATGGCCCCAGTTTTCATCGTCATGAGTGATCGTGGGCCCTGCACTTTGAGCCGCGCCTGGCTTATGCCTGTGCTCACTTAGCGTTACATCGCTAGGCTGTTACGGTGGGAATGCCCTGATCTACTGGAGCAGCCAGTGAATTAGCATCTCCAGCACGTCTCACATACTAATTGGGCGGGAGTGCAAAGCGTGCGAGAGTGAATTGGCAGCCCGCTTTACCCTTCCACTCCCATGCAAGGCACTGGGACAAACTGAAGTTACACATGCGTGAAGCCTAGGAAGCATTGAGAAGGAAGATGGAGGCGAATGCAAATGGCTGCAAGAGCAACAACAACAACTTGTCTTTATATAGCACCTTTAACATAGTAAAACGTCCCAAGTACAAAACCGAATATAAGTCCCAGGCCCGAGAGAGGGGGAAGGTATATATGAAGGAAAAGGTGAACTCTAACATACAATAGGTAAGTTTAATGATGGTTTTAAATATATATTTTTTAGTTATGGTGTTATAAATTTAATTATTTATCACATGATGCCAAAGCAACTTTGGAGCAATTTGATTGGTTGGTATTGTGGTCGTTTCTGGTTCCACATGGGTTATTTCCAACAAAAAAAATGCAGTTTTGATAGGTTGGTTTTGAGCCTGATTGGTAATGTCACAGTTTCCTATTCACCTAGTAGCAAGCAGATAGTTGAACCAATCAGAATGGTTAACAAAAAAATTGTGGTTGTCTAAGCCAATCATTAAAATGTCCCAGATAACTTATCATGCTACAGACAAAGGCCCAGGATATCCTGTCCACAAAAAGCAGGACAAATCCAATCCGGCCATTACTGCCCCCCCGCCCCCCCAGTCTACTCTCAATCATCAGCAAAGTGATGGAAGGTATCGTTGACAGTGCTATCAAGAGGCACTTGCTCACCGATGCTCAGTTTGGGTTTTACCAGGGCCACTCGGCTCCAGACCCCATTACAGCCTTGGTCTAAACATAGACAAAAGAGCTGAATTCCAGAGGTGAGGTGAAAGTGACTGCCCTTGACATCCAGGAAGTATTTGATCAAGTGTGGCATCAAGGAGTCCTCGTAAAATTGAAGTCAATGGGAACCAAAGACAAACTCTCCAGTGGCTGGAGTCATACCTAGAACAAAGGAAGATGGTTGTGGTTGTAGAAGGTCAATCATTTCAGCCCCAGGACATCGCTGCACGATTTCCTCAGGTCAGTGTCTTAACATCTTCAGCTGCTTCATCAACGACTCTATAATTAGGGGGATAGATTGCGTCCTCTGCAGCCAAGAATGAGAATCCCGAAGGGTGTGTTGCCTACCCGGTGCCAGGGGAAGGGATGTCTCACGGCGGCTGGTGAAGAACTTGGAAAGGGAGAGGGTATATTCAGTTGTCGTGGTGTAAGGTTACTAATCTTCAGAAAAATGCAGACCATGAACTAAAAATTGATCGATACAAGCTTTGGAATTAAACAATTAAGGACATCCTGTGGTCAAGAACCAAAAGTGACTTCATGCATAACAACAATGGAGTTGTTACGTGAGGCCTGAACTTGATTGACCAGGGTGGGGAAAACAGCCACTGGAGACATCGAGTAACAACAAAGGACCCCCACGCAGTACAAATTCAACCTCATCACCAATCAGTTAACGGCTCGATCGAATTTCGTCCCAGCGGGAAACTTATTCAAAACCTGCATATAAATATATGGACACAGACACACAAGTAGGGGAAGCAACAGCAAGCAGAGAACACAGAAAGAAACAGCAGAAGCAGGAGGAAGAGACAGAAAGGACACAAAAGGAACAGAAGAATAGCTACAGCGACATTATATGTCTAAAGTCAATTTTCTCTCAGCAGTCTAGACCTGTAGTTTTTAGTTGTTTTTGTTTCGTAATAAAACGAACACTGGGTTAAGCCTAAAATTTTGTGCCATGTGTTGTCCTTCCATTATAAGTTCCAAGGTCTAAGAATCAGAGTAGAGTAAAAGAAACAAACACCCTACAGTGGTCCACGTTGGAACAAATGACATAGGTAGGAACAGGGAGGATGTCCCACTGAAAGCGTATCTGAAGTTAGGCTCTGAATTAAAAAGCAGGACTGCGAGGGTAATAATCACTGGATTATTGCCCGAGCCACGTGCAAATTGGCATAGAAGCAGCCTGATCAGGAGAATTAACACGTGGTGTGGGAAAGGGGGTTCCTTTTCATGGGACACTGGCACCAGTTCTGGGACACGAAGGAGCTGTACCGATGGGACGGGCTCCACCTGAATCAGGATGGACACACGTACTAGCGGAAAGGGTAAATAGGGAGGTGGCAAAGGCTTTAAACTAGTAAGATGCAGGGAGGGATCTACAAGAAATGTAAACAGCCTAAATATTAACAAAACAGGAAAAGAGAACATAGGAAAGAATAAAGTAAGGGAGGACATTGACAGCAAGGGAGCAAATAGAGTTATAGAGCTGGAGTCTAAAAAGATGGTTAAACATAAAGTGAGAGGAAATCTATTAAAAATTAGTTAAACTGTCTGTACACAATGTACACTGTGTCCGTAATAAAACAGGGGAACTGGAGGCAATCATGCATTGCGAGGAACCAGACATAATCGGGATTACAGAGACATGGCTACAGAAAAATCAGGACTGGGAATTAAACATTGCAGGGTATAACATATTTAGAAAAGATAGAGTAGGAAAAAGGGGAGGTGGAGTAGCTGTACTTATTAGGGATAACATAATGGCTGTAGAAAAAAGGGACGCAGCTATCAGCAAGACAAAAATACAATCCATATGGATAGCGATAAAAGATAACAAAGGATCAATCACACTAATAGAAGTAGTCTACAGACCACCTAATAGTGGAAGGGAGGTGGAGGAAGAAATATTCAGACGAATTAGGGAAATTAATAAAAAACATAGAATAATAATCATGGGGGATTTCAACTCCCCCAATATGAATTGAACAGAAGAGGTAAGTAAAGGGGCTGCCGTGGTTCACTGAGTGAAAGCAAGGTTCACTGACAGAAAAAGGGGCACTGCAGAGCGGATCAAAGATTTTTGGAGCTAAATTTTGCGGGAGATGCGATGGTGTGCGCGAGATCGGCGGTGCGTGCGTTGATGACGCGCTTAGGATGGCCGGTAGCAGTAGGGCGGAAGTGGGGACCACCAGAAAAATCCTCGAGCTAAATTTTGATCGTGGCGGCCATTGGATCAGAAGTCAGCGGCTGCTTGACTCCGCCATCTGGCTGCCGCTTTCTGGCGGTAAGTGGCCTTTTTGGGGAGGCTGATTTTCGGCCACATAGAATCTTACAGCACCGAAGGAGGCCATTCAGCCCAAGGTAATTCTGCCAGTCTTTGAACGAGCTGTCCAATTAGGCCCACTACCTCTGCTCTTTCCCCACAGCCCTACAAATGTGTACTTTTCACGTATTTATGCAATTCCTTTTTGAAAGTTACGATTCCACCATTCTTTCAGGCAGTGTATTCCCGATTGCAACAAGTCAGTGCGCAAAGAAAATCCTCCTCATTTCGCCTCTGGTGTATTTGCTCATGGTCTTCATTCTGTGTCCTCTGCTTACCGATTCTCCTGCCAGTGGAAACAGTTTCCCCTTATTGAGTCTATCAAAACCTTTCATAATTTTGAACACTATTAAATCTCCCCTTAACCTTCTCTAGACAGCAGTAACTTTTGCAATTAAATTAATCTGATCAGATTAGTGTCTTTTTTTAGGAACAAGGGAAGTGCATGGGAATACCGTAACCGCCAGGTTCCTCCCCAAGTCACACACCATCCTGACTTGGACATATATCTGTTGTGTATCTGTAAAGCATGCACTCCCATGTTCTGCCACCAGGGAGCTCATCCCCTGAAGTCCCAAGGGATCCCAGCATCCCTTGGGAGCACTGTATATAAGCCGACCCCTAAGGCCTGTTCCTCACTCTGGAGTGTCTTATTAAAGACTGAGGTCACTGTCACTTTAACCTCCCTGTGTGCAGCCTCATCTGTGTTAGGAACACAATAACTGGCGATGAGAATACGAATCCAACACAAAGATGCAGCAAACTGTGGGCATCCTGGAGAAGTTCTCAGAGGCTGAGGACTGGGAAGCCTATGTCGAACGGCTATACCAGTACTTTGTAGCCAACGAGCTGGACGGAGAAGGAAACGCTGCAAAAAGGAGGGCGGCCCTCCTCACAGTCTGCGGGGCACCGACCTACAGTCCCATGAAGAATCTTCTGGCTCCGGTGAAACCCACAGATAAATCGTATGAGGAGCTGTGTACACTGGTTCGAAGCATCTTAACCCGAAGGAGAGCATGCTGATGGCGAGGTATCGGTTCTACACGTGCCAGCGATCTGAAGGTCAGGAAGTGGCGAGCTACGTCGCTGAGCTAAGGCGACCTGCAGGACAATGTGGGTTTGATGGCTACCTGGAGCAAATGCTCAGAGACTTTTTTGCACTGGTCATTGGCCACAAGACCACCCTACGAAAACTTTTGACTGTAGAGGCCATTGCGATAGCACAGGCATTTATGTCCACCAGTGATAACACCAAACAAATCTCTCAGCACACAAGTGCTAGCAATGTTCATAAATGAACTGGAACTGTGTTTGCGGGCAGAAATGTACAGGGCAGAAACCACGAGTCTGCAACTGCCAGCAGGCCTCAGGTGACCCAGATGACTCAGAGTCCTCAACAAAGGATGAATGCAAGGCAATTCACACCTTGTTGACATTGTGGAAGCTTCCATTCAGCCTATTCATGCCGCTTCAAAGGGTATGTTTGCAAGAGCTGTGAGACAATGGGGCACCTTCAACGAGCTTGCAAACGAGCTGCAAGCTCTGCAAAACCTGCTAACCACCACGTGGCAGAGGAAGATCGGTCCATGATGGATCAAAGCAATTTTGAGCCTCAGAGAGAGGAGGCAGATGCTAAAGTACACGGGGTGCACACATTTTCGATGAAATGACCACCTATAATGCTAAATGTAAAATTGAATGGCTTACCCATAGCCATGGAACTGGACACTGGCGCTAGCCAATCCATCATGAGTAAAAATATGTTTGAGAGACTGTGGTGCAACAAGGCATTCAGACCAGCCCTGAGCCCCATCCACACGAAATTGAGAACGTACACCAAAGAGCTTATCACTGTCCTGGGCAGCGCCATGGTCAAGGTCACCTACGAGGGCACGGTGCACGAACTGCCACTCTGGATTGTCCCGGGCGATGGCCGCAAACTGCTTGGAAGGAGCTGGCTGGGCAAAATCCGTTGGAACTGGGATGACATCCGAGTGCTATCACATGTCGATGAGGCCTCATGTACCCAGGTTCTTAACAAATTTCCTTCCCTCTTTGAGCCAGGCATTGCAAACTTTTCTGGGGCGAAGGTGCAGATCCACTTGGTCCCAGAGGCACGACCTATTCACCACAAGGCGCGAGCGGTACCTCACATGATGAGGGAGAGAGTGGAAATTGAGCTGGACAGGCTGCAACGCGAGGACGTCATCTCCCCAGTGGAATTCAGCGAGTGGGCCAGCCTGATTGTTCCAGTACTCAAAAGTGATGACACGGTCAGGATTTGCGGCGATTATAAAGTAACTATTAATCGTTTCTCGCTACAGGACCAATATCCGTTACCTAAGGCAGACGACCTATTTGTGACGCTGGCAGGAGGCAAAACGTTCACCAAGCTCAACCTGACTTCGGCCTACATGACGCAAGAACTGGAGGAGTCTTCGAAGGGCCTCACCTGCATCAACACGCAACAAGGGACTGTTCATCTACAACAGATGCCCATTTGGAATTCGGTCGGCTGCAGCGATCTTCCAGAGAAACATGGAGAGCCTACTCGAGTCGGTATAACACACAGTGGTCTTTCAGGACGACATATTGGTCACGGGTTGGCACACCGGCGAGCACCTACAAAACCTGGAGGAGGTCCTCCAGCGACTGTATCGCGTAGGGCTGCGGCTGAAGAGGTCGAAATGCGTCTTCATGGCAACAGAAGTGGAGTTTTTGGGGAGAAAGATCGCGGCGGAAGGTATTCGGCCCACAGACGCCAAGACAGGCTATCAGGAACACGCCCAGGCCACAGAACGTCACGGAGCTGCGGTCGTTCCTGGGACTCCTCAACTATTTTGGTAACTTCCTACCGGGGTTAAGCACCCTCGAGAGCCCCTACATGTGTTATTGCGCAAAGGTGAGAACTGGGTATGGGGAAAAAAACAAGTAATTGCTTTTGAGAAAGCCAGAAACATTTTATGTTCGAACAAGCTGCTTGTATTGTATAACCCGTGTAAAAGACTTGAGCGAGCATGTGACACGTTGTCGTACGGAGTCGGGTGTGTATTGCAACAAGCTAACGTTGTGGGGAAGTTGCAACCAGTCGCCTATGCCTCCAGGAGCTTGTCTAAGGCCGAGAGGGCCTACAGCATGATTGCGAAAGAGGCATTAGCGTGTGTGTTCGGGGTAAAGAAAATGCATCAGTACCTGTTTGGCCTCAAATTTGAGCTTAAAACCCATCACAAGCCCCTCACATCCATATTTCTTGAAAACAAGGGGATAAATACTAATGCCTCAGCATGCATACAAAGGTGGGCACTCGCGCTATCAGCGTATAACTGTAACATCCGCCACAGGCCAGGCACCGAGAACTGTGCGGATGCTCTCAGTCGGCTACCATTGCCCACCACGGGGGTGGAAATGGCGCAGCTTGCAAACTTGTTGATGGTGGCGCAGCCCGCAGACTTGTTGATGGTCATGGAAGCGTTTGAAAATGATAAATCACCTGTCACGGCCCGCCAGATTAGGACTTGGACCAGCCAAGATCTTCTGCTGTAGAAAACTAGTAAAAAACTGTGTACTGCATGGGAGCTGGGCCAGCATCCTCGTTGAAATGCAAGAGCCAATGAAGCCGTTCCAGCTGCGATAGGACGAGCTGTCCATTCAGGCAGACTGCCTGTTGTGGGGTAACCGCGTAGTGTTACCCAAAAAGGGCAGGGAGACGTTCATCTCGGATCTCCACAGCACACACCCGGGTATAGTAATGATGAAAGCGATAGCCAGATCCCACGTGTGGTGGCCCGGTATCGACTCTGACTTAGAGTCCTGTGTACGGCAATGCAGCGTATGTGCTCAGTTGAGCAATGTGTCCAGAGAGGCACCACTAAGTTTGTGGTCCTGGCCCTCCAGACCATGGTCAAGGATCCATGTCGACTATGCGGGCCCGTTTCTCGGTAAAATGTTCCTGGTGGTGGTGGATGCTTTTTCAAAATGGATTGAATGTGAAATAATGTCGGGAAGCACCGCCACCGCCACCATTGAAAGCCTGAGGGCCAGGTTTGCCACCCACGGCCTGCCTGACATACTGGTCAGTGACAACGGGCCATGTTTCACCAGTGCCGAATTTAAAGAATTCATGACCCGCAATGGGATCAAACATGTCACCTCGGCCCCGTTTAAACCAGCCTCCAATGGGCAGGTAGAGTGGGCAGTACAAACCATCAAACAGAGCCTTAAACGAGTCACAGAAGGCTCACTCCAAACCCGCCTGTCCCGAGTACTGCTCAGCTACTGCACGAGACCCCACTCGCTCACAGGGGTGCCCCCGGCTGAGCTACTCATGAAAAGGACACTTAAAACCAGACTCTCGCTGGTTCACCCCAACCTGCATGATCAGGTAGAGAGCAGGCGGCAGCAACAAAATGTAAACGATGGTCGCGGCACTGTGTCACGGGAAATTGATCTGAATGACCCTGTCTATGTGCTAAACTATGGACATGGTCCCAAGTGGATCGCGGGCACGGTGATAGCTAAAGAAGGGAATAGGGTGTTTGTAGTCAAACTAGACAATGGACAAATTTGCAGAAAGCACCTGGACCAAATGAAGCTGCAGTTCACAGACTGCCCTGAACAACCCACAGCACACACCACCTTTTTCGAGCCCACAACACACACCCAAAGGATCAACGACACCACGCCAGACCAGGAAATCAAACCCATCACGCCCAACAGCCCAGCAAGGCCAGGCTCACCCAGCAGCCCTGCAGGGCCAACAACACGCCAGCCCAGCGAGGGCACAGCCAACACACCAGAACAGACATTTGTGCCGAGGCGGTCCACCAGGGAAAGAAAGTCTCCCAACCGCCTCACCTTGTAAATAGTTTTCACTTTGACTTTGGCGGGGGAGTGATGTTGTGTATCTGTAAAGCATGCACTCCCATGTTCCACCACCAGGGAGTGCATCCCCTGAAGTCCCAAGGGATCCCAGCCTCCCTTGGGAGCACTGTATATAAGCCGGCCCCTAAGGCCTGTTCCTCACTCTGGAGTGTCTTAATAAAGACTGAGGTCACTGTTACTTTAACCTCCCTGTGTGCAGCCTCATCTGTGTTAGGAACACAATAATATCGATGTTCCTTCATCGTCGCTGGATCAAAATCCTGGAACGCCCAACCGAACAGCACCTTCACCACACGGACTGCAGCGGTTGAAGAAGGCGGCCCACCACCACCATCTCAGAGGTAGCTAGGGATGGGCAATAAATGCCAGCCTTGCCAGTGATGCCCACCTCCCAAGAATGAATAAGAAAAATAAAATGTGCGTGGGATAGATGATTTTTCTCTGTTGCTGTTTCCAAAAAAGGAAGTGCAGCCAGGGAGTTGGTGCCTGCAGCAGTGGGGGACGCTTGTGTTGCCGGTGCTGCTGAGAGTTCAATACATCCCCCAGGACGTTAACGAGGCAGGTAGTGACATTGATGCAACAAGCGATGGCAGGGCTAGGTATGGCAGCCGGAATTGTCCAGAGGGGGTATCACTCAGACAGCTCACGGCCTTGTCAAGCTTGCTGAGCTGGTAACATGATGTTTTGACATGCTAGCTGCTGTAGATGCTGAAGTAATTGGCATGTTACCAATTAAAACTGAGAGTGGCTTATAACAAACACTGAGCTCTTCAGCAGCCATTATTCAATTTTCTTCCACACAAGCTCCCTGGGTGTTGGTGAGCTGGCGGGGGCGTTATAGGGATGACGCAATCAGGTGCATTCATAGAATCACAGGGGCCGAAATTGCCCCTTTTTATCGCCCCGTTCGGGCGCAAGGCAATTTTCGCCCGGGGGAGGGGTGTGCTACTGCCTCCCGGGAAATTGCCCCGGAGGTTTGGGAGACGCTGTTCCGGCAGTGCAACCCCACTGTGTGCGGTGACCCCTCACTGCCCCATGTTGACCCCTTAACGCCCCGCGGTGGAAAATGCCCCATGGACTGCGAGGCTGGGGCGGGTTCAAAGGGGGGGGAGTGCAGTGCCCCAGGCCGCCATCTTTGTTGGTCAGCTGAGTCTTGGGTCAGCCCGATTATGGCGGCCCCAGCGTGGACTTGGCCGCCATCGTGCAGCCTGACGCTCCGTCTCGGGTGCCGAGCTGCCGGCATGGTCTCACGCGTCCCTGGTGGCCCAGTGGCGAGTACCAAAGCACCATCCATTGTGCGTAGCGGCCCTCCCCTTTGAGGGGCGGCAGGCCCAATTCCGCATCGGCGACGGGATTTCTGGGCCAGGCAATAAAAGTCCCAGCCCTGGAAGGATACCACCTCCAATTGGGACGTGGGGCAATGTCGCCCCCTTAGAATAGTACAGCACAGAAGGAGGCCATTCGGCCCATCGAATCTGCGGCAGCTCTTTCAAAGAAGAATCCAGTTAGTCCCACTCCCCGTTCTTTTCCCATAGCCCTGCAATTTTATCTCCTTCCAGTATTTGCCAATTCCCTTTTGAAGGCTACTGTTGAATCTGTATCCACCCCCCTATCAGTCAGTGCATTCCAGATCCTAACCACTCGATGCGTAAATTCCCACCGCTGCCTGCTCTAATGGCCCCAACATGCAGTGTGCCTGCATGAAGCCCAAGGGATCCACCACATTTCAGAACGGCTGGCTCCCTTAAGGCAGACAGTTACAAAGCGATCACCCCCCACTCTCCTGCCACCCACCAACACACTTAGCAGGTGTCTCAGCTGCACTAATACTGAGGTGGGTGCCCAGCCACACTGTGGAAATGCCCCATACCCCATATGTTGTGGCGGGGGGCAGTGGGGAGGGGGTTGCCTGGGGTCAGTAGCCGTAAGACCCACGCTACCATTGTGGAATTTTTCTTTTAATTACAAAATGGTTAGTTGGAAAATCGGGGCCACTGCTTTGTGAACTACAAGGTTGTAAACTAGAATCATAGAATCATTGAAATTTACAGCATGACAGGAGGCCATTTCGGCCCATCGTGTCCGCACCGATCAACAAAGAGCTACCCAGCCTAATCCCACTTCTCAGCTCTTGGTCCGTAGCCCTGTAGATTACAGCACTTCAGGTGCACATCCAAGTACTTTTTAAATGTGGTGAGGGTTTCTGTCTCTACCACCCTTTCAGGCCGCGAGTTCCAGACCCCCACCGCCCTCTGGGAGAAGAAATTTCCCCTCAAATCCTTGCTAAAATTCTGACGGGACGGGACAGGTTAGATGCAGGAAGAATGTTCCTAATGTTGGGGAAGTCCAGAACCAGGGGACATAGTCTAAGGATAAGGGGTAAGCCATTTAGGACAGAGATGTGAAACTTCTTCACTCAGAGAGTTGTTAACCTGTGGAATTCCCTGCCCCAGAGAGTTGTTGATGCCAGTTCATTGGATATATTCAAGAGAGAGTTAGATATGGCCCTTACGGCTAAAGGGATCAAGGGGTATGGAGAGAAAGCAGGAAAGGGGTACTGAGGTGAATAATCAGCCATGATCTTATTGAATGGTGGTGCAGGCTCGAAGGGCCGAATGGCCTACTCCTGCACCTATTTTCTATGTTTCTATGTAAACCCCATTCCAATTACTTTAAATCTATGCCCCCTGGCTGTTGACGCATCTGCTGAGGGAAATAGGTCCTTCGTATCCACTCTATTTAGGCCCCTCCTAATTTTATAGCCCTCAGTAAGGTCTCCCTTCAGCCTCCTCTGTTCCAAAGAAAACAAACCCAGTCTATCCAATCTTTCCTCATAGCTAAAATTCTCCAGTCCAGGCAACATCCTGGTACATCTCCCCTGTACCCTCTCTGGTGCAATCTGGGTAAGCTAACTGAAGGCACAATGGCAAAGCATGAACAGAATACAGGTCCCCAGCTAAGCCCTGAGACGGCATTAGATTAACTTTAATTCGCTGAGAGCATTCCAGTATTATTTATAGTATATTCAATTTTCGTTGCTGAGTGCTTTTTCCATTGCCATGAAATGTGTGCAATGGGAAATGGTTGTATTTTTGAGGCTGCTATCGGCACTGATGCATGTGATAAACAAACTGCAGGATTACCAGTTTCACCGGGTTATTTTTGACAGTGAGCTCGTCTGTAAGTCATCGTCCTGTATATATTATTATTAATTTGCAGGGTGCGAGGTAATTGCTGCATACAGTTTATATTGCAGGTAGTTAATGGCATCAGATAACACAGAACACGGATCTAACTATAATAACACCAACATTGCCCTGGGAATAAGCAGTCACCGGCAGCATCAATGAGGTAAACAAGTACTAACTGTTCTCTGGAGAGTGTGACCTCCAGGGACTAGCACAGTTCACTAACAAGAGTGCAGAGGATATTTATCAGCAGATCGGGCTCAAATGGCATGGACTTCTTTAATGTTTGAAGATAATGTATGAGAAGCCTAATGGAAAAGACCAAAGGTTACAAGCATCTTGTCTGCAATAATGTTTAAGTTTATAATGGCATGCTTCTTTTGACACAAGTTCAGCATTCACATAATTGCCATAAGTCTGTGCATTGTGCACGGAATAATAATGAATCATAACCCAGCTGTGTTATATTAGTGCACAGAATTAAAGCATCAATGAAGTCGCTAATTAGGAGCAAATTCTATGGGCTAGAAATTGTGGAGCGCCCCGTTTGGGGCGATAACTTTTGAGATTTTGAAAAAATTAGCGGCAGGCGATAATTATTTTCTGCCCTCAGGAAATTCAACTTTAGCGCTCCAAAAGGGAAGTGGAGCGCGAAATCAAGCGCTAACCACTTGTCTTAGGGCGCTAAAGTGCGAGAGCGTGGCAGTAGCAGCGAGGCGCTGAACAATGTGGAGTGCAATGCTGGCTTCAGAGGCTGCTTCCATCGCTGAAAGGGAAGGGCCTTTGACAGTGCACAACCTACTTCTCGGCAGTCCTGTGTTGCAAGGCGACCTGCGCGATGGCCATTACAGCCCCAAACACTCTCAGAGAGTGGAGAGCTGGACCTCTTACAGCAATGAAACATGGAAAACTTTCAGCAGGCACCAGTCTGGTGCAAAGAATAAAGTTTGGCCAACCTGAAAACCATTCCCTTGAATTAGCACACCCCAAGCGGCCAGCCATGGTGACAACGTCTCCTCTTCCTGCCATTGTTGACGCCCGGTGGTACAGCAGGGGGTAGGAGGCAAGTTCACATCCAGGGCGGTAAATGGGGCACTGCACACTTTATGGCGTCAGGATCTGCGAGGTGCTCGAGACCTAGGTGGTAAGTGTTAGCGCCAGCGTTAAAACAGAACTGAGGTTTACAGGCGTCGCTGAATTCATCGCACCCGGTCGCTCACCCCTTAGCACCCCATTACCGCCCTCCACCCCCGGCGCTAATTGGAGGCGTAAAGCAGCCGAATTTCTCTCCCGATAAATGGCTTTACAGGGTAAATTCTCTGGTCCTAATCCCCCAGCAGGCCTGTTGGATAGGAACAGTGGTTGGAGAATTGGCACTGCAGTCTTGTGGCCCTGTCTTCAACCTGCTCTCCAGTTGTACAGGGCTTTGGTGAGACCACACCTGGAGTACCATACACAGTTTTGGTCTCCTTATCTGAGGAAGAATATACTTGCTTGAGAGGCGGTGCAACAAAGGTTTACTAGATTGATTCTTGGGTGAGAGTGTTATCCTATGAGGAGAGATTGAGTAGATTGGCCCTATACTCTCTAGAGTTTAGAAGAATGAGAGGTGATCTCATTGAAATATAACATTCTGAGGGGGATTGACAGGGTAGATGCTGAGAGGATGTTTCCCCCGAGCTGGAGAGTCTAGAACCAGAGGGCACAGTCTCAGGATAAGAGGTTGGCCATTTAAGACTGAGGTGAGGAGGAATTTCTTAGAGGGTTGTGAATCTTTGGAATTTTCTACCTGACAGGGCTGTGGATTCTGAGTCATTGAGTATATTCAAGGCTGAGATCGATAGATTTTTGGACTCTCGGGGAATCAAGGGATATGGGGATAGGATGAGAAAATGGAGTTGAAATCGAAGATCAGCCATGATATTAAATGGCGCAGCAGGCTCAAAGGCCATATGGCCTACTCCTGCTCCTAATTCTTATGTTCTTATGTAATAGATCACCCCCCAACCCCATGAAACCTGATCTTGTACAATAACCTTTCGTGTGGCACTTTATCAAATGCCTTTTGAGAATCCAAATGTACTATATCCATTGGTTCCCCTTTATCTCCCCTGCTAGTTAGATCCTCAAAAAAACTCTAATAGATATGTCAAACACGATTTCCCTTTCATAAAACCTTTTAATCTGCCTAATCATATTATGATTTTCTAAGTGCCCTGTTACTACTTCCTTAATAATGGATTGCAGCATTTTTCCGGCACCTGATGTCAGTCTAACAGACCTGTAGAAAAACTGTTTCCTGATGTTGCTTCCCACTGGCCTGGTTCTAATATTACGATTATGCCCTGTTGTTCTTGTTTCCTCCACCAGAGGAAATAGTTTCGATGTATTTTTTTAAATGTATTCTTTCACGGGATGTGGGTGTCAGTGGCATGGCTACCTGCTGTCAGCCCAGACAGGCAAGCCTACCGCATGTCCTTCAGGACTGTTATGTATGCATCAAAGGTTCAAACGGAGTGCTGTTTAACTAAGCAAGGTACAACCTTGGCTCTGCTTTATTTAGGCCCAAAGTGCCTGACTCACAAAATGGCTGGCCTTGTATACCAGAGCAGCACCATGTGCATGCTGCTCAGTGGCCTCCAACGCTGATGCCATCTGGTGGTTACAAACAGAATGTACATACATGACAATACCCCCTCTGAGATCTTATCACAGTCTTTCACAGGTTGAGACGGTCCGGTGCTTTACGCTCCTGGGTTGACCGTCTCAGTTCGATTCCGACCTTGGGTGAATGTGCGGAGTCTGTTGTGGCTGGTGGCTGGATGACTGACATGTTGGGGGTGGCAGTGACCATGTCAGGAATTGCAAGTCCATTTTTATTGAACAGGTCCGTGATGGGAATTCCGGGTTCACTGATGACCCTTGGGTCCTCTGAAGGTTGCTGGTAGGTTGGTTGGTCGTCGACGGTTTCTTCGTTCGACTGTTCTGCCTCATCTGTGTGCTTTAGCTTTGTCTGATTCATGTGTTTCCTGTAAGTTCGCCCATTCTTGAGCTCAATAACGAATACTCTGTTGCCCTCCTTGGCCATGACCATTTGGAGCCTTGAACATAGTTCAACACATATACAGGATCATTAACAGAAATCTCACGTGACACAGTTGCGCGATTGTGGTACCCTTGTTGCCTCTGTCTTCTGTATTCAACATGATTATTTAAATCCAGGTGTACCAGAGGTAGCTTGGTCTTCAGACCTCTTTTCATCATGAGTTCAGCAGGCGAGACCCCTGTGAGTGTGTGGGGTCTTGTCCTGTAACTCAGCAGAATACAGGACAAGCAGGTCGGCAATGACCCTTGGGTTACTCTCCTCATGCTTTGCTAGATAATTTGTACTGCAATTTCTGCTTGCCCATTGGATGCAGGCTTGAACGTGCTGACCTTATATGTTTTATGCCATGAAGTTTCACAAACTCCTGAAACTCCTGATTGGTGAAGCACGACCCATTGTCGCTCACCACTATGTCAGGCAGACCACGTGTCGCGAACATGACATTGAGATTCTCTATGGTTGCCGTGGACGTGCTAGATGACATGATTATGTGTTCTATCCACTTCAAGTAAGTGTCCACCACCACTAACAACACCTTGCCCAGAAAGGGACCTGCAAAATCTACATGGATCCTGGACCAAGGTTTGGATGGCCACAACCACAGACTCAGCGACGATTCCGCTGGTGATTTTTCCAAGTTGTTGGTTTTGTTCTTTCCCCCTCTCTCCAACTCTCTGTAGAAGTAGTAAAGTGGAAAAGTATGTTCTGCTCTCCTCCTCTCCCTCTGGATGGATGGTTGTAGTAGGCCCCTTCCTCCTCTTCCTGGGGTGATACTCAGTGTTTTCCAGGCCTACAGGCAGGAGCTAAAGCAGAGAGCTCCTTCCCTCACTGCTCTCTGCTCCAAATGAACAGGCCACGCTTCCAACAGCTCCACAACTCTTTTGCGGGGGGGGGGGGGGGAACATAATAAACATTAGATAAAGTGCCCCCCGATCTGGGAGACACTCCAGACACTTTTAACTGCCCCGCGATTCCGCTGGTGCTTTGCTGAGCTGCATGCAGGTGTTGCACTGATGCATGCATGCTTCCAGCTCAGAATCAATTTCTGGCCACCATACGTGGGACCTGGCGATGGTCTTCATCATCATTATACCAGGATGTGTGCTGTGTAACTCACGCAAAAACTTCTCTCTCCCTTTCTTGGACAATACAACGCGAATGTCCCACAATATGCAATCTGCTTGAATAGACAGTTTGTCTTTCGACGAATGTACGGTTTGGCTTCCTCGCACATTTGCTTAGGTATGGCAGACCAATCCCCTTTGAGGATGCAACCCTTTACCACCGATAATATCGGGTCTTGGCTGGCCCAGGTCTTAACTTGTTGAGCCGTGACAGGGGTTCCTTCACTCTCAAAAGCATCCATGATTAACATTAAATCTGCCGGTTGTGGCATTTCCACCTCCGGTGTGGGCAACGGCAACTGACTCAAAGCATCGGCATAATTCTCTGTACTAGGTCTGTGGCGGATGACATAATCATAGGCAGATAATGTCAGCGCCCACCTTTGGATGTGGGATGAAGCGTTGGTATTGATATCTTTGCTCTCGGAAAACAATGAAATGAGTGGCTTCTGATCAGTCTCTAATTCAAACCTCAGATCGAACAGGTATTGGTGCATCTTTTTAACACCGTACACACACGCTAAAGCTTCTTTTTCTACCATACTGTAGGCTCTTTCTGCTTTAGACAAACTTTTGGATACATATGCGACAGGTTGAAGTTTCCCTGACTCATTGGCTTGTAGGAGTACGCAACCAATTCCATATGACGATGCGTCACAGGCCAAAACTAAACAATTACATGGGTCATAATGTACCAGCAGCTTGTTCAAGCAAAGCAGATTGGTGGCTTTCTCGAAAGCTCTGTCTTGTGATGCGCCCCACACCCAGTTGTTGCCTTTTCTCAATAGCATGTGCCGTGGTTCTATTACGGTGCTCAATTTAGGTAGGAAGTTATCAAAGTAGTTGAGTAGACCCAGGAATGAACACAGCTCCGTCACATTCTGCGGCTTGGGTGCATTCTTGATGGCCTTGGTTTTCACGTCAGTCGGTCTGATGCCATCAGCAGCAATTTTCCTCCCGAGGAATTCGACCTCCGGTGCTGTGAAGATGCACTTCGAGGGTTTCAGTCTGAGTCCCACTCTATCCAAATGCAGTAGAACCTCTTCCAGGTTGTTCAGATGTTCCTTGGAGTCATGACTGGTGATCAGGATGTCATCTTGGAACACGATGGTTCTGGGAACGGACTTCAGTAGACTTTCCATATTCCTCTGGAATATTGCTGCAGCCGAGCGAATTCCAAAAGGGCCCCTGTGGTAAATAAACAGTCCTTTGTGTGTGTTAATGCACGTAAGTCTCTTCGACATCTCGACCAACTCCTGAGTCATATAGGCCGACGCAAGTCCAGTTTTGTGAACGACTTCCCTCCGGCTAGCGTCGTAAACAAGTCATCAGCCTTTAGTAATGGGTACTGATCTTGTTTCGAAACCCTGTTGATCGTAGCCTTGTAGTCTCCACAGATTCTGACTGTGCCATCACTTTTCAGCACAGGATCAATGGGGCTGGCCCATTCATTAAATTTGACCGGTGATATGATCCCTTCACGCTGGAGTCTGTCCAGTTTAATTTCGACCTTCTCCCTCATCGTATATGGCACTGCCCAAGCTTTATGATGGACGGGTCTTGCATCTGAGTCCACGTGGATCTGCACCTTGGCTCCCGTGAAGTTGCCGATACCCGGTTCGAACAGCGAGGGGAACTTGCTCACTACTTGGGCACATGTATCTTCCTCTGACGACAACGCCTTTATGTCGTTCCGGTCGTATCTGATTTTCTCCAACCAGCTCCTGCTGAGCAGCGTTGGGCCATTGCCTGGAACAATCCACAGCGGTAACTCATGAACCGCACCGTTATACGACACATTAATTTGTGCACTACCAATCACCTTTATCAGTTCTTTTGTGTACGTGCACAGCTTGGCATTAACAGGGCTCAGCCTGGGCCTCACAGTCTTAGTATCCCACAGCTTATTAAATGCCCTCTCGCTCATGATCGATTGACTCGCTCCTGTGCCCAGTTCCATCGATATCGGTATCCCGTTAAACTTCACATTAATCAAAATTGGTTTACTCTTGGTTATGAAGGAGTACAGTCCATATACTTCCTCCTCTGGCATCTCGGATTGCGTATCCGGATCCACACTAGTCTGACTCTCATCCTCCACGTGGTGTGTCGCAGCACGCTTGCTCATCTGCGGACACTTGCGCTGGAGATGCCCCACTCTCAGACAGCCTTTGCAACTATATTGCTTAAATCGGCACTGCTGGTGCCGATGATTTCCCCCACAACGCCAACACGGAGAAGTCAGATACATTCCCGCTGGCGGACCTTGGGCAGTCACAGGTTTCGCAAATGCAGCCGGATAGGCCCTGCCATGTGCCGCTCTGCCGATCGCCGAATCAATCGCATTTACAGCACTTGCCGAGGTTCGGTTCTTCACCGATATTTGCTTTAAACTCCTGTCCGTGTCATACATGATTGAGCGATCTGGATGGCCCTTGTTAAATCCAACTCCTCCACCGCCAGAAGTTTGCACAGGATCACCTCGTGGTTGATACCGATAACAAAGAAGTCCCACAGCATGTCTGCCAACACCGTCCCGAACGTTCACGGTCCTGCTCGACGTCTCAGGTCGGCAACGAATTCCGCCACGCTCTGGCCCTCCGATCGGATGTGTGTATAAAACCTGCATCTCGAGATGATGATGCCATCGTCTGGCTTGAGGTGCTCCCGTACCAATGTACGCAGCTCCTCGTACGTTTTCTCTGTTGGATCACTCGGCATGAGTAGATTCTTTATCAGACGGTAGATCTTTGAACCGCACACAGTGAGGAACACGGCCCGGTGCCGATCTGCATCGTCGACCCCCTTCATTTTGTTGGCCACGAAGTATTGGTTCAAACGGCTCACAAAGTCTGCCCAATCTTCTCCCTCCACAAATCGCTCTAAAAATCCAATCGTGCTCATTTTGCAAACAAAGGTTCTTGTATTCTCGTCGCCAAATGTTATGTATGCAATAAAGGTTCAAACTGAGTACTGTTTAACTAAGCAAGGTACAACCTTGGCTCTGCTTTATTTAGGCCCAAAGTGCCTGACTCTCAGAATGGCTGGTCTTTTATACCTGAGCAGCACCATCGGCATGCTGCTTAGTGGCCTCCAACAATGACGCCATCTGGTGGCTACAAACAGAATGTACATGCGTGCATGACAAGGACTCAGCCAGCTCGGTCAGTAGTGGTGCTTAGCGATGGACATTGAAGTGGGAGGCAGAGGCCGCCGGTCGATGCCCCCAACAGCTTCAAGAGTCGGGAAACTGCCAGTGGCTGGGTAGTGCGGCCACTTTTAAAGGGGAGGCCGCACCGCTGTGGCCGCCATTTGGTTTCAATTGTCGAGTTGGTCATTGGCCCGGCCGAAACCCTCCCTGGTGGCCCAGTGGCCTCGACATAGGCCGCGCAGCGTCCCTCCCCTTTAAGTGAAGGGGAGGGGTGTTGCGACGCGTCAGCGCGACGCGCTGATGTCATTACCGCCCTGCTCCATACCCGATCCCGCCCCATGCCGCCTCAAACAGCACCCCAATGCGCTGGGTGGCAGTGTCAGCTTGAAAGGGACAAATTTTCCAGCTCTTTCCTCTGACTCCCGCCGGGCGCAAAATTTTCAGATTATTCGAAATGCCCTCCCCAATTTCCCACTGAGCGCAATTTCAGCCCCGGCATCTCCAACAGTGCAGCACTCCTCAGCACTGCACTGGAGTGTCAGCCAGGATTTTGTACTCGGGTCTCTGGAGTGGGACTTGAACACATGACCTTTTGCCTCAGAGGTGAGGGTGCAACCACTGAGTCACAGCTGAAGGTGTGCCTTGCTATGTGCAATTTGGCTGCTGAGTTACTTACATTATAACAGTGACTACACTTCAAAAGTAAAACTGCAAAGTGCTTTGAGATATCCTGAGGTTGTGAAAGGCGCTATATAAATGCAAGTTCTTTCTTTCCATTATACATTCAAGTCAGAAGTGAGGATCGAGGAGACATTCTCCAATATTGCCTTATTTCTGAGTTCAATGTAGAAAAGCTTTTCACTCCAAATTGAATAGTTCCAGAAATCGGACAGTTGTGAATGTGTGACGTTGTGACTTGTTGTAATATCACAGGTTAGCAGGCAGGGGCGAGCCTTAGGCTTTATTTAGACCTTGTGTTCAGATCCAAGTTTGAATGATCTGAAAACTGGTTAACTAACGCTGCAGCAATAGTTTGATGGTGGAATTTGAAAACCACAGTGTGCAAGTCAAACTTGCAAATACTCCAGCATACCAAAGTGTTACATTTTCCATGACTTGGAATTATAGAGTTTTACAGCATGAAAGGAGATCATTCAGCCCATGTTGTCTATGTTGGCTCTCTGAAAGAGCTACCCACTTAGTCCTGCTCCCCTATAGAATTCGGTAGCACAGAAGGAAGTGATTATTCCTATTTTATCATGTTCTGCATGCTCAGCTTTATTCTTTTCATTGCCCTGATTTATTAGTTGGCCTGTAGTTGCTTAAATATTGCTTGTTGAAAGTTTGACGTGTTTTTCCTAGAATACATTTAAGATTCATTGAAATCTGTTTGCACTTCAGCAGAATTTATACCCCTTGTTGCTCTGCACGTGTTTACCCACTAGCTGTGGGCGTTTATTTCAGGATAGCAGTCATTCCAGTTCACTAGCTCAATCAAAGAATCACACTGCACAGAAGCCATTCGGCTCATCATGCCTGTGCCGGCTCTTTGAAGGAACTATCCAATTAGTCCCATTCCCCTGCCCTTTCCCCATGGCTCTGCAATTTACACCCCCTGCACCCCCCGCCCCCCTGCCAATCAAGTATTTGTGCCAGCTGTGGCTCAGTGGGTTGCACTGTCACTTCTGAGTCAGAAGATTGTGGGTTCAAGTCCCACTCCAGACAATTGAGCACAAAAATCTAGGCTGGCACTCCAGTGCAGTACTGAGGGAGTGCTGGGCTGTTGGAGATGCTGTCTTTTGGATGGGATGTTAAATTGAGGGCCCTGCCTGCTCTCTCAGGTGGACGTAAGAGATCCTATGGCACTTTTTCAAAGTTATTCCCAGTGTCCTGGCCAATGTTTATCACTAAATCAGGTTATCAGGTCGTTATCACTTTGCTGTTTGTGGGAGCTTACTGTGTGCAAATTGGCTGCTGTGTTTCCTCCATTACAACAGTACTCCTAAAAAAGTACTTCCTTGGCTGTAATGTATTTTGGGACGTGAAAGACGCTATATAAATGCAAGTCTTTCTTTCTTTCTTTCTTTTTATTTAACCAATTTCCTTTTGCAAGTTATTATTGAATCTGCTCCCACTGCCCTTCCAGGTAGTGCATCCCAGATCAGAACAACTCGTTGAGGTAAACAAGTTTCTCCTCATCTCCCCCCTGACTTTGTGGCCAATTATTTTAAATCTGTGTCCTCTGGTTACTGACCCTCCTGCCAGTATAATCTGTTTCTCTCTATTTACTTGACAAAATCCCTCACAATTTTGAAAGTAGATGTAGAATAAACCATGAATGGAAGAATGAGCTTAACATCCTGGTGAAAGCTGGAAGGAGCAGTTCTGATAACATTATAGTGCACACAGCAAGAGTTTGAAGTAGTTGATGGTGGGATGTTCGCATTTGTTAAGTGCACTCAGTAATTTGTAATGATCTGTAGCAATATCTACAATTCTCTTGTACTCAATCATATTTGATGTAACCTTCTCTGCTTACTACTCTGAGGATAGTATTACCATTCCTAGGCGATCCCGCGAATGAGGATGACTTGCTTCCACAAGAGTTCACAGATGTTTCAATGAAGGACCCGATGTTCCAGTCCTGAACTCCAGTTGAGGGGGTGGAAGATGCCTGTGTGTGGATTTTTTTAACGTGTGGTGACCGTTGCACATCAGCCACCACGCAGGCTTGACAGAGCTAGGTCTTTATCTAGTGGCAAGGGTTGAACCAGGATGACTGGAGACCTGCTCTGCTGCACGGACCTAGTGCGCGCACATATCGCAGTGTGGGCTGGGCCGTGCTGTCCCTGGGCCCTCGGCTCTTCTGGGCTCCGTACCCTCATTCGCCGCACCTTTGCCCACGGTGTTCCAGGGCCCGATGCTCCAGCTCTATTTATAGCCCCGACCTGCGATGGTGTTCTCACACAGGTCGGGGGGGCCCAGTATTACCATTGTTACCTGTAGAATAAGCACTTCTTCTCGCATCAGTTGTTGTGGAATTATTTACCTCATCATTACTAATATCTGGCCATACTTTTCTATGTGCTTGGTAACTGAAAGAAAGACCTGTGGCTCAGTGGTAGCATGTTTGCCTTATGAGTCACAAAGTTGTGGGTTCAAGTTCTACACCAGGAGCACATAAACCAGGCTGCCACTGCCACTGCAGTACTGAGGGAGTGCTGCACTGTTGGAGGTGCCATCTTTCAGATGAGCCGTTAAACCGAGGCCCCATCCTGTCTGCTCTCTCAGGGGGATGTAAAAGATCCAATGGCACTATTTTAAGGTGCAGGGGAGTTCTCCCCAGTGTCCTGGCCAATACTTATTGTTCAACCAACAACACTCAAACAGATTATTTGACCATTATCACATTGCTGTTTGTGGGACCTTGCTGTGCGCAATTTGGCTGCCCCATTTCTTACATTACAACAGTGACTGCACTTCAAACATACTTAGGCCGTGAAAGGTGCTAGAAAATGCAAGTCTTTCTATGTGCTTTGTAGTCTTCTATCTGTACTTGTAATACAGTTAAATCTTGCTAACAGATAGTTTTCATGGGTCAAGACTTCTATGCAATAGGACATAATAGTACATTGACCTGGAATTTCCTGTGGGGGTGTAATCGAGAAGTTACATATGATTTAGGCCAATTTTGCAAAGTCAATTTACTCTGAAATTTCCTGTGGAACTAATTTGACTATGCTTAATTGAATCATAATGAAGAACTGCCCTCTGCCTCCGTGATACATTGGATAGTTCCGACATTGTCCCCACTCTCTGAAATTACATTGAAATCGGATTTTGGAAGTTATCAACTCACATTACTTGACATTATTTTATTAAGTGCAGAGCAGATTTACAGAAATGATATCAAGGATGAGGGATTTCAGTTCTGTGGAGAGACTAGAGAAACTGGGATTATTCTCCTTAGAGCGGAGAAGGTTAAGGAGAGATTTGACAGAGGTGTTAGGAACTTAGGAAAAGGAGTAGGACATTCAGCTCTTCAAGCCTTGTTCCACCATTTTATGAGATCATGACTGATCTGTATTTTAACTCCCTCCATCTGCCTTGGCTCCATATCCTTTTATACCCTTGACTAGCAAAAATCTATCCATCCCAGATTTAAAATTATTAATTGAGCATCTACAGCTTTTTGTGGGAGCTCCACACTTCTACCATCCTTTGTGTGAAGAAGTGTTTCCCAACTTCTCTCCTGAATGGCCTGGCTCTGAGTTTAAGGTTCTGTCCCCTACTCCTGCACCTACTTTCTATGTTTCTATGTTTGAGCGACTTTCGGCTCTTTGTTTTTTTTTCCTTGGCTCCGGAAGTCACTCTTAATGGGGATGGTGACAACACTAGAGGGGCAGAAGTTGGGGGAGGTACAGAGTGACCGCCGCGATGACGACATCACGGTGCCACGTTAGCACGCCCCTCCCCTTCACTTAAAAGGGAGAGCCTCAACGATTTTAAAACATCGGCCCACTGGGTCACTAGGGAGGGTTTCGGCCGGCCCAGTGGCCTGGCACCCAAGAGGGGGTGTCAGGCTGCCTGTTGGCAGTGCATCCTCCCCTTAAGGGAAGCCGCACTGCTGTTGCAGAAGGCCACAGCCTCGCTGGACCACCGGGAAAAAACAGGTTTTGGTATAGCCGGGCGGGCTGAAGATTTTCGGAGGGCAATGTCGCCATCGGGGGTGGGGGGAGGGTTAGATCGGCGGTGCGCACAGTGATGACGTGCTTACCACGAATTGGCAGCAGCGAAGCGGTGGGCGGGGGGAATCGGGGCACCGGCAGGAAACCTCAGGGGGGGCAATTGGGCTAGCAGCAGCCATTCCACCAAACGTTGGCAGCCACTCCGCAGCATGGCCGCCGATTTGCGGTGGTTACAGACCTTAAGGAGAGGGGCAATTTCAGTCCCCAGTTGTCATCTAACCAAGGTTTTGTATAGCTGTAGCAAAACTTCATCCCATTTATATTCTAGCCTCAAGTCATAAAGGCTAACATCCATTAGCATTTTTGATTATGTATTGTGCCTGACTGTGATCTGTGTACATGGACCCGTAAATCTCTATGGACTTCTATTCCTAGCTTTTCACCATTTAAATAATACATAGAAATATAGAAACATAGAAAATAGGTGCAGGAGGAGGCCATTCGGCCCTTCGAGCCTACACGACCATGGCTGAACATTCACCTCAGTACCCCTTTCCGGCTTTCTCTCCATACCCCTTGATCCCCTTAACCGTAAGGGCCATATTGAACTCCCTCTTGAATATATCCAGTGAACTGGCATCAACAACTCTCTGCGGTAGGGAATTCCACAGGTTAACAACTCTCTGAGTGAAGAAGTTTCTCCTCATCTCAGTCCTAAATGGCCTACCCCTTATCCTAAGACTGTGTCCCCTGGTTCTGGACTTCCCCAACATCGAGAACATTCTTCCCGCATCTAACCTGTCCAGTCCCGTCAGAATCTTATACGTTTCTATGAGATCCCCTCTCATCCTTCTAAACTCCAGTGTATAAAGGCCCAGTTGATCCAGTCTCTCCTCATATGTCAGTCCAGTCATCCCTGGAATCATTCTGGTGAACCTTCGCTGCACTCCCTCAATAGCAAGAATGTCCATCCTCAGATTAGGAAACCAAAACTGAACACAATATTCCAGGTGAGGCCTCACTAAGGCCCTGTACAACTGCAGTAAGACCTCCCTGTTCCTATACTCAAATCCCCTAGCTATGAAGGCCAACATGCCATTTGCCTTCTTCACCGCCTGCTGTACCTGCATACCAACTTTCAATGACTGATGAACCATGACACCCAGGTCTCATTGCACTTCCCCTTTTCCTAATCTGCCGCCATTCAGATAATATTCTGCCTTCATGCTTTTGCCACCAAAGTGGATAACCTCACATTTATCCACATTATACTGCATCTGCCATGTATTTGCCCACTCACCTAACCTGTCCAAATCACCCTGCAGCCTCTTAGCATCCTCCTCATAGCTCACACCGCCACCCAGTTTAGTGTCATCTGCAAACTTGGAGATATTACACTCAATTCCTGCATCCAAACCATTAATGTATATTGTAAAAAGCTGGGGTCCCAGCACTGAGCCCTGCGGCACTCCACTAGTCACTGCCTGCCATTCTGAAAAGGACCCATTTACCCCGACTCTCTGCTTCCTGTCTGCCAACCAGTTCTCTATCCACACCAGAACATTACCCCCAATACCATGTGCTTTGATTTTGCACACTAATCTCTTGTGTGGGACCTTGTCAAAGACCTTTTGAAAGTCCAAATACACCACATCAACTGGTTCTCCCTTATCCACTCTACTAGTTACATCCTCAAAAAATTCCAGAAGATTTGTCAAGCATGATTTCACTTTCATAAATCCATGCTGACTTGGACCGATCCTGTCACTGCTTTCCAAATGCGTTGCTATTTCATCTTTAATAATTGATTACAACATTTTCCTCACTACTGATGTCAGGCTAAGGCTAACCGATCTATAATTTCCCGTTTTCTCTCTCCCTCCTTTTTTAAAAAGTGATGTTACATTAGCTACTGCTCCAGTTCATAGGAACTGATCCAGAGTCGATAGACTGTTGGAAAATGATCACCAATGCATCCACTATTTCTAGGGCCACCTTCTTAAGTACTCTGGGATGCAGACTATCAGGCCCCGGGGATTTGTCGGCCTGCAATCCCATCAATTTCCCCAACACAATTTTCTGCCTAATAAGGATATCCTTCAGTTCCTCCTTCTCACTAGATCCTCGGTCCATTAGTACATTCGGAAGGTCATTTGTGTCTTCCTTCGTGAAGACAGAACCAAAGTATTTGTTCAATTGGTCTGCATTTCTTTGTTCCCCATTATTAATTCACCTGAGTTCGACTGCAAGGGACCTACGTTTGTCTTCACTAATCTTTTTCTCTTCAAATATCTACAGAAGTTTCTGCAGTAGGTTTTTATGTTCCCGGCAAGCTTCCTCTCGTACTCTATTTGCCCCCTCCTAATTACACCCTTTGTCCTCCTCTGCTGAATTCTAAATTTCTCCCAGTCCTCAGGTTTGCTGCTTTTTCTGGCCAATTTATATGCCTCTTCCTTGGATTAACACTATCCTTAATTTCCCTTGTTAGCCACGGTTGAGCCACCTTCCCCGTTTTATTTTTACTCCAGACAGGGATGTACAATTGTTGAAGTTCATCCATGTGATCTTTAAATGTCTGCCATTGCCTATCCACCGTCAACCCTTTAAGTATCATTTGCCAGTCTATTCTAGCCAATTCACGCCTCATACCATCAAAGTTACCTTTCCTTAAGTTCAGGACCCTAGTTTCTGAATTAACTGTGTCACTCTCCATCTTAATAAAGAATTCTACCATATTATGGTCACTCTTCCCCAAGGGGCCTCGCACAACAAGATTGCTAATTAGTCCTTTCTCATTACACATTACCCAGTCTAGGATGGCCAGCTCTCTAGTTGGTTCCTCGACATATTGGTCTAGAAAACCATCCCTAATACACTCCAGGAAATCCTCCTCCACCGCATTGCAACCAGTTTGGTTAGCCCAATCAATATGTAAATTAAAGTCGCCCATGATAACTGCTGTACCTTTATTGCATGCATCCCTAATTTCTTGTTTGATGCTGTCCCCAACCTTACTACTACTGTTTGGTGGCCTGTACGCAACTCCCACTAGCGTTTTCTGCCCTTTGGTATTCTGCAGCTCCACCCATACCGATTCCACATCATCCAAGCTAATGTCCCTCCTTACTATTACATTAATTTCCTCTTTAACCAGCAACGCCACCCCGCCTCCTTTTCCTCTCTGTCTATCCTTCCGAAATGTTGAATACCCCTGGATGTTGAGTTCCCAGCCTTGGTCACCCTGGAGCCATGTCTCTGTGATGCCAATTACATCATATCCGTTAACTGCTTTCTGCGCAGTTAATTCGTCCACCTTATTCCGAATACTCCTCGCATTGAGGCAGAGAGCCTTCAGGCTTGTCTTTTTAACACACCTTGGCCTTTTAGAATTTTGCTGTAATGTGGCCCTTTTTGTGTTTGCCTTGGCATTCCCTGCCCTCCACTTTTACGATTCTCCTTTCTATCTTTTGCCTCTGTCCCTCTTTTATTTCCCTCTGCCTCCCTGCATAGGTTCCCGTCCCCCTGCCATATTAGTTTGAACTGGCTGTTCACCCTCCCTTTTCAGAATGTTCTGCACCCACTCCGAGACATCCTTGACCCTTGCACCAGGGAGGCAACATACCATCCTGGAGTCTCGGTTGCGGCCGCTGAAACGCCTATCTATTCCCCTTACAATTGAATCCCCTATCACTATCGTTCTCCCACTCTTTTTCCTGCCCTCCTGTGCAGCAGAGCCAGCCATGGTGCCATGAACTTGGCTGCTGCTGCCCTCCCCTGATGAGTCATCCCCCTCAACAGTACCCAAAGCAGTGTATCTGTTTTGCAGGGGGATGACCGCAGGGGACCCCTGCACTACCTTCCTTGCACTGCTCTTCCTGTTGGTCACCCATTTACTATCTGGCTGTGTACCCTCTACCTGCGGTGAGACCAATTCACTAAACGTGCTACTCACGTCATTCTCAGCATCGTGGATGCTCCAGAGTGAATCCACCCTCAGCTCCAGTGCCACAATGCGGTCCGTCAGGAGCTGGAGGTGGATACACTTCCCGCAAACGTAATCGTCAGGGACACCGGAAGCGTCCCTGACTTCCCACATGGTACAGGAGAAGCATAACACGTGTCCGAGCTCTCCTGCCATGACTTAACCCTTAGATAAACTTAATTTGGCAACAACAATGTTAAATGTTACTTACTGATATAGAAAAGAGAACGAAAAACTACTCACCAATCACCAGCCAATCACTTACCCACTTGGCTGCGACGTCACCTTTCGTTTTCTTTCTACTTCTTTTTTGTTTTCTCTCCCTGCAGCTGCACCGGCTGGGCCTTTATAGGCCTCGGACCCTGCCCGGACTCACCCCTCAGCGACCACGAACTCCCGCTGCCTCTCGCGGCCTTTATAGGCCTCGGACGCTGCCCGGACTCACGCCTCAGCGACCACGAACTCCCGCTGCCTCTCGCGGCCTTTATAGGCCTCGGACGCTGCCCGGACTCACCCCTCAGCGAGCATGAACTCCCGCTGCCTCTCGCGGCCTTTATAGGCCTCGGACGCTGCCCGGACTCACGCCTCAGCGACCACGAACTCCCGCTGCCTCTCGCGGCCTTTATAGGCCTCGGACGCTGCCCGGACTCACCCCTCAGCGAGCATGAACTCCCGCTACCTCTCGCGGCCTTTATAGGCCTCGGACGCTGCCCGGACTCACGCCTCAGCGACCACGAACTCCCGCTGCCTCTCGCGGCCTTTATAGGCCTCGGACGCTCCCCGGACTCACGCCTCAGCGACCACGAACTCCCGCTGCCTCTCGCGGCCTTTATATGCCTCTGCCGATCCCCGGACTCACGCCTCAGCGATCTATCCTTTTTTGGTCTAAAATGGATGACCTCACACGTACCTAGCAGTGAAATCCATCCACCACAGTTTTTCCCACTCACTCAGTCTATCAACGCCTCTTTATAATTTTATGCTCCGATCTGCACTACTTACTGTGCCACCAATCTTTGTGTCATCGGCAAGCTTGCATATAAGACTCTCTATTGCGTTATCTAAGTCATTAATAAATATAGTGAATAGTTGAGGCCCCAGCACAGATCCTTGTGGGACACCACTATTCACTTCTTTCCAATTTGAGTATATACCCATTAACCCTACTCCCTGTCTTCTACCACCTAACCAATCTCCTGACCAGGTCAATACTTTGCCTTCAGTTCCATGAGCTTTAATTTTAGCCAACCGTCTCTTAAGTGGAACCTTATTGAATGCCTTCTGGGAATCCATATAAACTACATCCATAAGACATTCCCCTGTCTACTACTTTAGTTACTTGCTCAAAAAATTCAATTAGGTTCGTTAGACATGACTGTAATGTCTGTAAGCTTGTAATGTTTGTAGTTCCACACGGTGGATGTGGACATATTGTGTACTGCAACTGCAGAATTAATAATAAACAGAACCAGGCAGATTCCGGAGGCTTCCGACAGAGCTGCCTGCCATGTTAGGAGCTGTGTGTGCTGTGCTCTGTGAATATATCACATTTGGCGATGAGATGGGATTTTTCGGATGATTTAAAGCTTAAATTTTGTTGGTGAAGGATTCAGCCAGCCGACAGAGAGACTTTGGAAGTTTCTGTCTTTGGAAAAAAGCTACAAAATCCGAGGTAAAATACAGCACATGGTGTGAGCAGCTAGAGATTAAAATGGCAGGTGTAATCGGACATTTGGAGGAATATAGGCACAACCGAGAACGTTTTAAAGCATATGTGGATCGGCTAGAAATGAATGTCACTGCAAATAACATAATCGAAGTTCCAGACAATGCAGTCCAGAACCGGGCTGTGTTGGAATGTAAGAAAGCGATGATCTTATTGGAGGCAGGTCCGACATTATATGACACTCTTGTAAATCTGCTTGTGCCTGACGAGTCAAAGGACACAACGCTTAAAGAGATTTTAACGAAGCTGGAGCAGCACTATAACCCCAAACCATTAGAAATTGCTGAAAGCTATCGTTTCTGGATTCGGAATCAAAGGATGAATGAAAGTATTAGTGATTACATCATAGCATTAAAAAAGCTATCGATGCACTGTAATTTTGGAAACTTTCAAAACCGAGCATTACGGGATCGTTTTGTTTGTGGGGTGAAAAATGATGCGATCAGAAGGAAGTTATTGGCGACGGATGACTTGATTTTTTGAGATTGCTTGTCAGACAGCGAGGTTGATGGGCATGGCCGAACAATATTCCCGAGAATTAAATAATAATTACGGTCGTCAGTCAACTGAGGTAAATCACCTGCAGGTTCAAAGTAAAAGACGGTGGGGGCCCAAAGTCTCAGAAACTGGAAATTCTACCAGAGCGTCGAAGTCATGCTATAGGTGCCTGGGACAACACATTGTTCAAAGTTGTCCATATGTGAAAGCAGAGTGTTTATTCTGCAGGAAGACTGGGCATCTTGCGAAGGCATGCCGACTGAAGGGTAAACCAGCTTTCAAAGCTATGAGTCCAGCATTCAAAGCTATAAGTAGAAATCCCAAGAGACTACATAGCATGGAAGAACAACAACAGGACGAGGAGATGTTAGAGTTACACGTCATCAGGAGCACGAGGTTAACGGACAGCGATTCGGAAAGCACCAAAATCCACATAGATGTTGCGGGATTCAAGATACCAATGGAAATTGACACGGGTGCATCCGTGAGTGTAGTACCGGAGTCACTGTACCTCGACAAATTGCGGGATTTTTAACTGGAGAAATCCAAGATAGAGCTGCAAGGCTACTCGGGAGAGAAAATTCCTGTGGTAGGTCGTATCACCGCAATTTCAAAACTTGCCTCTAATAGTAGTGAAAGGAGACAAGTCTGCCTGACTAGGAAGAAATTGGTTGAGCTCACTGAAGCTGGATTGGAGGAAGATTTTCTGTGTGGAAGCGAGATTTTCATCAACGGATGAGGTTATCAAGAAGTATCCGAAGGTGTTCTGTGAAACGGGCAGTCCGATCCAAGGCTTCAAGGCAAGTGTCCGGGTACAGAAGGACGCTAGATCGGTTTACTACAAGCCACGTTCCGTACCATATGCACTCAAGGAGAAAGTTGAGCAAGAATTCAATAAAATAGAGACTGAGAACATTATTTGTAAGATAGATCGATGTAATTGGTCTACACCCATTGTTGTTGTACCTAAGTCCGATGGTAAGGGAAGATTGTGCAGTGATTATAAAGTAACCGTAAACCAGGTTCTAGAGGGTAATGTCACCAATACATTGCCGAATATAGAAGATTTGTTCACAACACTGACAGGTGGTCAGATCTTCTCAAAACTGGATCTTACGAATGCCTACTTACAGCTTGAACTAGATGAGGAGTCCAAGTCATGTTTGACTATAAATACTCATCTATGCCTATATCAATTTAATAGGCTACCGTTTGGAGTGTCTTTCGCCCCTACCATATTCCAAGGGGTGATGAACCAGATTTTGTAAGGTATTGAAGGGGTAGTATGTTATTTGGATGACATACTAATTTCAGCACCAAATAGGCAAATTCATAATAACATATTGAATGAAGTCCTCAAATGGCTAGAGAAGCACAGAGTACGAGTGTCTGCTCGTAAGTGTGAGTTATTTAAAAGCTCAGTGGAGTACTTATGGTATCGAGTCGACAAAGATGGTTTACATTCAACCATGGAATCAGAAATGCACCCACTCCCAGGAATGTCACTGAACTTCTTTCATTCTTGGGTCTTTTGAACTATTATGGGAAGTTTCTACCAAATTTGGCTACAGTATTACATCCACTGAATGAACTTTTGAAAAAACAGGTCCATTGGAAATGGTCAAAAGAATGCGATACAGCATTCAAGGAGTGTAAAAGCAAATTGGTAGATAGCACCATGTTAGTTCACTATGACATATCTAAGGAGATTAAGCTAGCATGTGATGCCTCTCCGTATGGAGTTGGGGCAGTGATCTCTCATGTATCATGTAGTGGGGAGAAGAGACCAATTGCTTTTGCTTCACGCACTCTCAGTGCCAGTGAGAGTAATTATGCGCAAATTGAAAGGGAACTTTGGCATTCATTTTTGGGGTCAAGATGTTTCACAAATACTTGTATGGTCATAAGTTTACCATCGTTATGGACCATAAGCCCCTAACAGCAATCCTCCATCCAAAGTCCCCAATTCCAACATTAGCTGCAGCCCAAATACAGAGATGGGCTTTGATTTTGTCAGCATATACATATGATATTGAATACAGATTATCAGCTGATCACAGTAATACTGATGCAATGTCTAGATTGCCTTGCCCATCACAAGTTACACCCAATAGGGAAGAAGTGTTTTATTTTTCATACATTGATGAACTGCCAGTCACAGCTGAAGAGATTGATAGAGCAACCAAACGTGACCCAGTGATGTCAAAGGTGTATGAGTATATTGCAAATAGATGGCCAAACCAAGTAACAGACAAAGATACACATCCATTCTTCATTCGTAGGAATGAATTATCAGTCGATAAAGGTTGTATCATGTGGGGTGCAAGATTGCTTATACCAAATAAATTCAGGTCCAAATTATTAGGAGACCTCCATGACCAGCACCTGGGAATGTGCCTGACCAAGAATTTTGCACGCAGTTATTTATGGTGGCCAGGTCTTGATAAAGATATAGAGTACATCGTGAGTCAGTGTACGACATGTCAATCGGTAAGCAAGCAACCACCACCAGTACCATTACAGGCATGGAAATTGCCTCCCAGGGTGTGGCAAAGGCTACATATTGATTTTGCTGAGTTAGAAGGACAACAATTGTTCATTGTGATTGAGAACCATTCGAAGTGGGTTGAGGTGTTTCCAATGTGGAAAATAACAACAAGTAAAACATTGGACATTTTGCGAAAATTATTTCCTTCATTTGGCCTCCCTGAAGAAATTGTTTCGGATAATAGACCACAATTTCGTTCAGAAAAATTTGCACAATTCACGAGCAAAAATGGTGTGAAACATACCAAGGTTCCACCATACCATCCTGCTTCGAATGGTGCAGCAGAGCACACTGTACAAATTGTAAAACGTGCCCTCATAAAACAAATGTTAGATCCAAATCCAAGGAAACGACAGTTGTCATTGGATCACAAATTGGCTAATTTTTTGATTACATATCAAAATACTCCTCAGACAACTACTGGTAGAACACCAGCAGAGTTGTTTCTCAAATGACAGCCACGAACCAGATTCTCGTTGTTAAAGCCAAATTTGGCACAGTCCGTAGAAGAGACACAATTAAGACAGAAAGAGAATCATGATAGAGGTAGAGTAAAAGAGAGAAGTGTGAAATTAAACCAGAAGGTGAGAGTGAAGAACCATCACCATAAATGGTTAAAGTGATTACCAGGAAGAGTGGTGAAGATATGTGGTCCTCGCACATATTTGGTAAAGATGTTTGATAATGGACAGGTTAGGTTGTTCATATTGATCATATTTTACCTACAGTCATGGAAGGAGTTGAAGGTGGGAATGATTCAATTATTTCTGACTCATCAGATAGTTTTGATACACCAGTAACGAATCCTAAATCCAATGTACTGGAAACAAATCCAGGAGAGAATCAGAATGAAAGTCTGAGTCCAAGTCAGGAAAACAAAGATCCTGAAGTTAGAGTGAGTTCAAATGAAAATCAAGCCAATTCCGTGGAGGAAAACGTTCCTCAGGATGAACCTCGAATGAGTTTAGATTCGACACCATGTTTGGAAGGTTCTGTCCGAGAGCGAAGGTATCCTCTTCGAAACAGAAAACAAGTGGTAAAGTTAAATTTGTAAATAGGGAAAAAAAAAGTCTATATCCTGTGTTAGGTATAAAAATGAAAGTTATGTATGATGTTTGTTATAATAACTTCTTCATTAAGGAGGCAGAAGTGTAATGTCTGTAAGCTTGTAATGTTTGTAGCGCCACACTGTGGATGTGGACGTATTGTGTACTGCAACTGCAGAGTTAATAATAAACAGAACCAGGCAGATTTCGGAGGCTTCTGACAGAGCTGCCTGCCATGTTAGGAGCTGTGTGTGCTGTGTTTTGTGAATATATCACAGTGACCAACTCTTGGCTCTCTCTCTAACCAGCTCAAATTTCTCTGAGTGCTTAGTCACTCTGTCCTTAATTATAGATTCCAATAACTTCCCCACAACAGATGTTAGACTAAAAGTCTATAATTTCCTGGTCTCTCCCTCTCACCTTTCTTAAATAAAGGAATTACATTTGCAATTTTCTACTCTAAAGGCACAATTCCTGAATCGAGAGAGCTTTGGAAGATTATGGGTCAAGCACCTGCAATTTCCTCGCCTACTTCCTTTAAAACCCCTGGGATGGAAACCATCAGATCCTGGGGGGTAGTCAGTCTTTAGTGCCGCTTTTTTTCCCGAATACTGTTTTCTTGCTTACATTAACTTTAATGAATTCCAGTCCTTGATTCATTGTTAATTTCCTTGAAATATCAGTTTTATTATCCTCTTCCTCTACTGTGAAGACTGACACAATGTAATCATTCAACAAGTTGGCCATTTCCTTATTTCCATTTGCAATGTTACCTCCATCTGTTTTAATGGTTCCCCGTTGCCCTTGAGTATCCTTTATCTTCTAATATACTTGGAAAAACCTTTTGTGTTAATCTTGATATCCCACGCAAATTTCTTTTCATATTCCTTTTTGCAGCTCTTATTATCTTTTTTGGTCTTCCTTTGCTGTTCTTTACATCTCTCCCAGTCCCCTGTATTTACATTATTCTTTGCACTTTTATATACTCTTTCCTTTGGTTTTATGCTATCTCTCATTTCTTTTGTTGACCATGGCTGTTTTATTTGATAAGTAGAGCTCTTTCCCCTTAGGGGTATATACTGGTCCTGTATTAAGCCGTTGTACATCTCTAGCTTTATCCGCTAACATTTTTGACCAGTTTACTATCGTCAGTCTCTGACTCATCTTGATAAAATTAGCCTGATCAAAATCTAGAATCTTAGTAACTGTGTTGAGCCAATCAAACCTAACATTGAACTTGATCATATTATGATCATTGTTAGATAAATGTTCCCTTACTGTAAGATTATTAACTATGTGTGGCTCGTTACTCATTACTGTTTTTTGTTTTGTCGGACGACTGCCAGGTTGACCCTCTTGGGTGCCAGGCCGCTGGCCCGGCCAAAACCCTCCCTGGTGGCCCAGTGGACCGATGTTTAAAAAGCACTGAGGCTCTCCCCTTTAAGTGAAGAGGAGAGCCATGGTGACGCGGCGTTGAGATGACATCATCGTGGCGGTGAATACGCACCGCCCCCAACTTCCGCCCCTCAGTTGTTGTCACCGCCCCCAATATGACGGACTCCCGGATGAAAACAAAAAAAACCAAAGAGCGCAATTTCCCGAAAGAGTTGACCTGAACCGCAGCTGCAGTAAATACATCGAAACGGGGTGCAGCGCCCCGTTTCAGGCAGGAGCAATTTGTACCCCATAGAGTCTCCGCAGATTTCTAAATTCTATTCAGTTTTGATGGAGTAGATAGGGAGAAACAGTTTAACTGATGGGCAGGTCAGTAACCAGAGGACACAGATTAAAATAATTGGAAAAAAATCCAGGGGGAAAATGAGGAGAATTATTTTATGCAGCGAGTTGATATGATCTGGAATGCACTGCCTGAAAAGGTGGTGGAAGCAGATTCAATCGTAACTTTTGAAAGGGAACTTTGAAAATGAAAAACAAATTGCAGGACTATGGGGAAAGAACATGGGGAATGAGACTAATTGGATAGCTCGTTCAAAGAGTCAGCATAGAGTAAATGGGCCGAATGGCCTCCTTCACTGCTGTAAGATTCTATGATTCTCTGATAACTGAATGGTTCAAATGGAAAGTCAGTTATCAATACCTGCGTAACTAAGGAGGAAGATTTTGGGTGTAAGAGAAAATGTCAAATGCACAGGACTGACTAAAGCTGAAAGAGTGTCCCATTGTATATGCATGGGGGTATTGATTGAACTAACAGCAATTTGGATTGGGGAAAACTATGGCATTCTTTAAAATAATCTGAACCAACCCAGTTCTGAGCATGTTGTATTTATTGCTCATTCCTAAAAAGAATTCTCAGAATCCAACCTTCCTTTATATGGGATTTTTCTATTTGCCACTGTCCTTGTGTTCAAATCCCTCCACGGCCTCGCCCCTCCCTATCTCTGTAACCTCCTCCAGCCCTACAACCCTCCGAGATCTCTGCGTTCCTCCAACTCTGGCCTTTTGTGTATCTCCACCATTGGCGGCCATGCCTTCAGCCAGCTGGGCCTTAAGCTCGAGAATTCTATCCCTAAACTTCTCTGCCTTTCCACCTCTCTCGCCTTCTTTAAGACACTGCTTAAAACCTACCTCTTTGTAGTTCTACCTCCGTTGTAATATCTACTTCTTAGGCAATTTTTTTGTCCAATTACACTCCTGTGTAGCACCTTGGAACATTTTGCTATGTTAAAGGTGCTATATAAATGCAAATTGTTGTTATTGAGAAAGGTACATTAAGGTTCTGAGTATATATGTGCATGTTGGTGATTTTTAACTTTATTTCTTAAGATTTTAGCCTTCAACATGAAGAATCAGCCCTTAAATTCCCATAATACAAGGCAACATGACGATAGTATTATCAACTCTGTCAAGATCAATGTATTTCACTTATGTATTATTTCAATATGTAGAAAGTACCACAGACAGAATTGATTTGTGTAAAACACACAATAAAATATTTTCATTTTTTACATCAGTTGCTCAAAGGTAGTCAGACTCATGGGGGTTCCAGTTATTAGCTCCCCAGGTCCAACCAGTTCTTAATTTTACCTCAGTTTAATGCCAATTCAGCAAATGAATCTCTCCAAGTTGGGCGGGCTACTACCGTTGGTTAAATCGCCACAGCTTTTCATGATAAATTAGCCTCTCACGCAGAGTCCACTAACAAAAAAAGGGCCATTTAGCCAGCAGTGTAAGTAGCCAAGAAAAACATGCAGAATGAATTTGCTGACAAACTTACTTGCATACGATTAGAGACTGAGGGCCAGATGTACGTGTTTAAATTTGGTTAGCAAGACTGGGACACGAAATTGAAGAGGTTGTCTAGCAGGTTGAATTTAAACCTTGAAAGGACTACTTTCCTGAGTACATCATTAACATTGTGAGAAAGTGCTGAGTAAGATTGAGAAGTAAAAACGAGTTTTGCAGGTCCTTGAAACAGAGAGAGGGGAAAAAAAGCTTCACTTCACTTCAGTCCGTACCCAGCCCGTGCACGTATGAAAGAACATATTGTACGCTTAGGAAAACATCACTCCACCCCCAGCTGCAGCTGTGTGGCATTTTTTGTGTGAATGTTCTGATTTAATATATAAAGTTACAACGAAATTAAAATATTTAACACGATTCTAATAACGATTAGAATGTAAATGAATCGTGTTCACGACACGAATTTGCTGCGCAGAGGGTTTGGTGTGCTGTCTTCCGTTTATGGTTGCCAGACCTCCAGGGATGCTCTGGAGTCTCCAGGAATTATGGACTAATCTCCTGGCCACTGCTGCAAGCTGTCTGGGAGGAAAATCAACAGAATGTGCTTTTACATAACATAAGAACATAAGAAATAGGAGCAGGAGTAGGCCATACGGCCCCTCGAGCCTGCTCCACCATTCAATAAGATCATGGCTGATCTGATCATGGACTCAGCTCCACTTCCCTGCCAGCTCCCCATAACCCCTTCTCCCCCTTATCGATTAAGAAGCTGTCTTAAATTTATTCAATGTCCCAGCTTCCACAGCTCTCTGAGGCAGCGAATTCCAGATTTACAACCCTCAGAGAAGAAATTTCTCCTTATCTCTGTTTTAAATGGGCGGCCCCTTATTCTAAGATTATGCTCTCTACTTCTAATCTCCCCCATCAATGGAAACATCCTCTCTGCATTCACCTTGTCAAGCCCTCTCATAATCTTATACGTTTCGATAAGATCACCTCTCATTCTTCTGAATTCCAATGAGTAGAGGCCCAACCTACTCAACCTTTCCTCATGTCAACCCCTTCATCCCCGGGATCAACCTCGTGAACCTTCTCTGAACTGGCTCTACAGCAAGTATATTCTTTCGTAAATATAGAAACCAAAACTGCACGCAGTATTTCAGGTGTGGCCTCACCAATACCTTGTACAGCTGTAACAAGACTTCCCTGCTTTTATACTCCATCCCCTTTGCAATAAAGGCCAAGATTCCATTGGCCTTCCTGATCACTTGCTGTACCTGCATACTATCCTTTTGTGTTTCATGCACAAGTACTCCAGGTCCCACTGTACTGCAGCACTTTACAATCTTTCTCCATTTAAATAATAACTTGCTTTTTGATTTTTTTCTGTCAAAGTGCATGACTTCACACTTTCCAACATTATACTCCATCTGCCAAATTTTTGTCCACTCACTTAGCCTGTCTATGTCCTTTTGTTTTTCACCTTCTTCGAACACTGTCGTTTATTATTTGTAAAAATATTAGAGTTGGGGAATGAATTGTGCAATGAAGGCCCTGTTGGTGCAGGAAAGCAGTGCACCACAAGGGTGGGCATGTCAGGTGATTGGTGGCGGGTGTGCGGGGTGCTTGGAGATGGGAGATCATGTGATGGAACCTCAAGGCAACCACCCAACCACAGTTGGCAACCTGACTTCAGCTTGGTACACCGTTGCCAATGCTGATGCAGCCTCGGGCCTACTCCTGGTGCCTTGCTTCTTCACCCACCTCATACACAGCTGGACTGGCAGGGGAAAGCTCCACCTCTCTGTCTTCATATGGAGAATACTGTGGGAGTAGATCTTGGCTTTGTGCGATGGTGCAGAGCGGGTGATAGTGAGTGGGCAACCCATTTTTCCGGTGACTTCAATGGAAATAAAAACCGAGAGAGATGTAAAGCGCGCTGCTCATTCGCTATCACCTGTTTTACGCTATCGCACAAAGTCAGAATTACTCCCTACATTAGAACTTTTGACAAGGATTTAAGGAAGGGCCAATTTAATTCTTAAATCAATATTAATGGAGAGTTCTGACCGTTTGATCCTTGCTTCATTTCCATAAAGATATTTTTAAAGAAACTGTTCTTTGATGTAAGAGCATCACAATGAAATCGAACCTGTATTCTCTGCGATTTTACGTTATCTTTCTACAATTGTAGATACTTACAGAAAATAAATGTAGCTCTAGTCAAGCAGGTCGAGGCCTTGGCTCAGGCTTGCATTACTCAGCTGCCTTAGAGCCAAGAACACATACGTTGTGGCTCCAAAACCATTTCCCTCCGGAAGGCCTGTCTTTTCACTGTTGCAGTTGATGACAAGAATTCCATTGCTGTCTCGCTCAATGTGCTGCCAATTGCTACACTCTCACGGTTGTCTGTTCGACGCCCAGAGGGCAAAGGTCAAATTAGCACAAGGAACCCGAGTGGCTGAAGACTCCAAACTGCAGAGGGACTTGAATCTTGAACGGTGGGTCATCTCTGGAGAGGTTTGACTTGCATGACCCCAACGCATTGCCTGGGGGTCAGAATCATAATTATAATTTAGTTGGGCTCTTGGCAATGTGACCTTTGCCCCTGGTGATGGGAGGAGTAATAATGTGGCGTCTGCTGAGTGAGGTTTTCAAAAAGAATCTTTTCTACTTTTATTTTAGATTTTCCAACATTGTCAGGTGCAGTCAACCACTCTAGTCAATCAATTGTATGAGCCCCTTTAAAATTTAAATCACCTCCGACAGTCCCTTAGCAACCCTGGATGTCTGGAACACTCGGCCTACCTGGTGCTCAGAATTGCCACAATGGTGGCTCACTACAATGTGTCTGCTCACTTTGGGTGGTCACATCGTACGTTCAACATCCCCTCCAGCGGGAAATCACAGGAGAGTCAATGGGCTGCAGGAGAGCAGCAGAATAGATCCCCACCTGATTCTGGGCGCCTCTCTGCCCAGCTTACGTAAGGAAGAGGAAAATAACCCTCACGATGTCTCCCAGTTGTCATTTACTGTTAAGGGGAATCAATGATTAAGTGAGAAATACAGTCAAACTTAATTTGCTTTACACTGTGCCTGCAGTTTTAATAAAGGTCATTGATTGTATGGAATTGTAACCAGATCTACAGTCAGGCCTGTTTCTTCCCTGAATAAAACCTGACCAAATTCTTTGAAATTTCCTCTAAGCTGGAATTCAGAAACAATTGGGCTATTGGCAGCAAAAAATACGGAGAAAAACATTTGGCCCTAAAACTATGCGGGTGTTAGCCAAGGCTCAGTAACAGCACGCTCGCCTTAAATAAAAAAGGGAAGGTGGCTCAACCGTGGCTATGTAGGGAAATCAGGGATAGTATTAAAGCCAAGGATGTGGCATATAAATTGGCCAGAAATAGCAGCGAACCCGGGGACTGGGAGAAATTTAGAACTCAGCAGAGGAGGACAAAGGGTTTGATTAGGGCAGGGAAAATGGAGTACAAGAAGAAGCTTGCAGGGAACATTAAGGCGGATTGCAAAAGTTTCTATAGGTATGTAAAGAGAAAAAGGTTAGTAAAGACAAACGTAGGTCCCCTGCAGTCAGAATCAGGGGAAGTCATAACGGGGAACAAAGAAATGGCAGACCAATTGAACAAGTACTTTGGTTCGGTATTCACTAAGGAGGACACAAACAACCTTCCGGATATAAAAGGGGTCAGAGGGTCTAGTAAGAAGGAGGAACTGAGGGAAATCCTTATTCGTCGGGAAATTGTGTTGGGGAAATTGATGGGATTGAAGGGCGTTAAATCCCCAAGGCCTGATGGACTGCATCCCAGAGTACTTAAGGAGGTGGCCTTGGAAATAGCGGATGCATTGACAGTCATTTTCCAACATTCCATTGACTCTGGATCAGTTCCTATGGAGTGGAGGGTAGCCAATGTAACCCCACTTTTTAAAAAAGGAGGGAGAGAGAAAACAGGGAATTATAGACCGGTCATCCTGACATCAGTAGTGGGTAAAATGATGGAATCAATTATTAAGGATGTCATAGCAGCGCATTTGGAAAATGGTGACATGATAGGTCCAAGTCAGCATGGATTTGTGAAAGGGAAATCATGCTTGACAAATCTTCTGGAATTTTTTGAGGATGTTTCCAGTAAAGTGGACAAAGGAGAACCAGTTGATGTGGTATATTTGGACTTTCAGAAGGCTTTCGACAAGGTCCCACACAAGAGATTAATATGCAAAGTTAAAGCACATGGGATTGGGGGTAGTGTGCTGACGTGGATTGAGAACTGGTTGTCAGACAGGAAGCAAAGAGTAGGAGTAAATGGGTACTTTTCAGAATGGCAGGCAGTGACTAGTGGGGTGCCGCAAGGTTCTGTGCTGGGGCCCCAGCTGTTTACATTGTACATTAATGATTTAGACGAGGGGATTAAATGTAGTATCTCCAAATTTGCGGATGACACTAAGTTGGGTGGCAGTGTGAGCTGCGAGGAGGATGCTATTAGGCTGCAGAGCGACTTGGATAGGTTAGGTGAGTGGGAAAATGCATGGCAGATGAAGTATAATGTGGATAAATGTGAGGTTATCCACTTTGGTGGTAAAAACAGAGAGACAGACTATTATCTGAATGGTGACAGATTAGGAAAAGGGGAGGTGCAACGAGACCTGGGTGTCATGGTACATCAGTCATTGAAGGTTGGCATGCAGGTACAGCAGGCGGTTAAGAAAGCAAATGGCATGTTGGCCTTCATAGCGAGGGGATTTGAGTACAGGGGCAGGGAGGTGTTGCTACAGTTGTACAGGGCCTTGGTGAGGCCACACCTGGAGTATTGTGTACAGTTTTGGTCTCCTAACTTGAGAAAGGACATTCTTGCTATTGAGGGAGTGCAGCGAAGATTCACCAGACTGATTCCCGGGATGGTGGGACTGACCTATCAAGAAAGACTGGATCAACTGGGCTTGTATCCACTGGAGTTCAGAAGAATGAGAGGGGACCTCATAGAAACGTTTAAAATTCTGACGGGTTTAGACAGGTTAGATGCAGGAAGAATGTTCCCAATGTTGGGGAAGTCCAGAACCAGGGGTCACAGTCTCAGGATAAGGGGTAAGCCATTTAGGACCGAGATGAGGAGAAACTTCTTCACCCAGAGAGTGGTGAACCTGTGGAATTCTCTACCACAGAAAGTAGTTGAGGCCAATTCACTAAGTATATTCAAAAGGGAGTTAGATGAAGTCCTTACTACTCGGGGGATCAAGGGGTATGGCGAGAAAGCAGGAATGGGGTACTGAAGTTGCATGTTCAGCCATGAATTCATTGAATGGCGGTGCAGGCTAGAAGGGCTGAATGGCCTGCTCCTGCACCTATTTTCTATGTTTCTATGTTTCTATGTTTCTAGAATGTCATAGTTTCAAACACCACTCCAGAGGCCTGAACACATAATCCAGGCTGACACTCCAGTGCAGTGCTGAGTGAGTGCTGCACTGTCAGAGGTGCCATCTTTTGGATGAGACATTAAACCGAAGCCCCGTCTGCTCGCTCAAGTGGGCGTAAAAGATCCCTTGACACTATTTCAAAGAAGAGCAGGGGAGATCTCCTGGTGTTCTGGCCAATATTTATTCTTCAACCAGTATCACCAAAAGCAGATTATCTTGTCATTATCACATTGCTGTTTGTGGGAGCTTGCTGTGGGAGAATTGACTGCCTCGTTTCCTACATTACAACAGTGACTACACTCCAAAAGTATTTCATTGGCTGTAAAGCGCTTTGGGAAATCCTGAGGTCATAAAAGACTCTTTATAAATACATGTTTGATTTTTCTTTTCCTTTTTTCTTTAATCTGCTTATGTGGAATTCCTTTCTCTGCTGCTTTAGGGATGGTATTAACATGCTTCAGTATAAAAAACAATTCATACATTATAAGGAATGCAAGATGGGAAGATATGCTAAACCTGTATTAAAACTTGATTAGACCACACTTGGAAGTGCGTGCAATTCTGGTCACCATATTATAAAAAGGATATTGAGGCACTGGAGAGGGTGCAGAGAAGATTTACAAGGGTGATACCAGAAATGCGAGGGTAGACATATCAGGAAAGGATGAACAGGCTGGGTCTCTTTTCTCTTGAAATAAGTAGGCTGAGGGGTGACCTAATAGAGGTCTTTAAAATTATGAAAGGTTTTGATTGAGTGGATACAGAGTGAATGTTACCACTTGTGGGGAAGAGCATAACTAGAGGCCATCAATATAAGATAGTCACCAAGAAATCCAATAGGAAATTTAGAAGAAACTTCTTTATCCAGAGAGTGGTGAGAATGTGGAACTCGTTGCCACAGGGAGGGGTTGAAGCAAATAGTATCGATGCATTTAAGGGGAGGCCAGACAAGTATATGGGGGAGAAGGGTTAAGCTGATAGATTTAGATGTGGAAAGACGGGAGGAGGCTCGAGTGGAGCATAAACAGCAGCATGGACTGGTTGGGCCGAATGGCCTGTTTCTATGTTGCATATCCAATATAATTCTATGTAAACTTCAGCTGAGCACATTATAAACACCCGCTATTCCCCCACTGCATATTTGCAGGGCCTTCATTTGTAACTTGCTGACGAACCCCCGGAAAACTTTTAGCTATTTTGCTGCTAAAATCTAGAAATAGTCAATTCAAATCAGCTTTCCCATTCACTCTAAAATCTTCTGCTGTAAGTACTCAGGTGGCAGCTTGGCATTTTGGATGAGAGCGGACCCTTGTCAGAACACAGTACAGGTTAGACAAGTGGTTACTGGAAAGGGGAAGGGAGCGATATGGGATCGGGGCGGAGACACAGGTGTATGACTACTGCTTGTGTGGAGGATAACTACCAACATGGACTGGATGGGCCAAACGACCTGTCCGTGCTGTAATTCCTCTGTAACTCAGTGCTGCTGGAGAGAGGGATTGCACCCTCCCTGCTGATAACCTATTATTCCTGTTTTTGGTTCTGGCGGAACCACTGTAAAGGAAAGAAAGACTTGGATTTATATAGCGCCTTTCATGACCACCGGACGTCCCAAAGTGTTTTACAGCCAATGAAGTACTTTTGGAGTGTAGTCACTGTTGTAATGTAGGAAACGCAGCAGCCAATTTGCACACAGCAAGCTCCCACAAACAGCAATGTGATAATTACCAGATAATCTGTTTTTATTATGTTGATTGAGGGATAAATATTGGCCCAGGATGCCAGGGATAACTCCCCTGCTTTTCTTCGAAATAGTGCCGTGGGATCGTTTATGTCCACCTGAGTGAGCAGACGGGGCCTCGGTTTAATGTCTCATCCGAAAGACAGCACCTCCGACAGTGCGGCGCTCCCTCGGCACTGCACTGCGGTGTCAGCCTAGATTTTTCGTGCTCAAGTTCCTGGAGTGGGACATAAACCCACAACCTTCTGACTCAGAGGCAAGGGTGTACTTTTCAGCATCTGTTTTAATTTCAGATCCGATCACGCTCACATTTTCTCACCTTCTCTTTGCATGGATCCCTGTCTGCCTTGGGCTTTCCCCTCTGTGTTTGTTTCTATTACCCTTCCCTCCCCTTTGTTTCTGATTTGATTCAAATATGTTTCTCCAACTTTTATTTTTCAGTTCTGAAGAAAGATACTGCATACGTGAAGCCTATTTCTAAAAATAGTAGACCATGATAAATAAAATTAAAAGTATTTTGACTTAATATTATATTTGGGACCGTTCTAATCTTGGAATTTGTGTCTTTGTGTTCCTTGGTCATGCAAGATGGCTTTCATCTCTTTTCAGAGAAATGTGGTCATCATTTTGATAATCCCCTCAGCACTGATTTAGATGAAGTGACTTGACCCATTCGAGCTCTCCAGTTAGTCATGGTGCTACTGAAAATGCTTAGTCAATTCAAATTTAAATCAATTTCATTTAATATATGCTCTCCATCCAGCTCCGGACCGTGAATGCTGTAAATACTGCTCCTGAAATCGGTTCCAGTACTGCCAGCATGAAGAGGAATACACAGCAAGTCAGTCAGTACCTGTTGGAGAGAACAGACAGTCGAAATTTTGGGCCACAGTGGGCTGGATTTTCTGGTACGGAGCGATGTGAAAGGCGGTGTTCAGGACTCCCGCGCCCCTTCGCGATCCTCGGGTGCGGTTTTGGGGCGGTGCCGAGCAGCACCGTCGGGAAGAGCTGCGCCAGGTGGGCAACACCTCGGGTTACAACATCGGCAGTACTTTGGACTTTGCCCCGATCCGTCCGCCCAGAAGTGCTCCCTGCAATGACAGTGCGGTCCAGCATAGCCAGCGGCGCAGGCCAAGGTAAAGTACTCTCGCTCAATGTTCTCGCTCAGGCCAACATCCCCAGCATTGAAGCACTGACCATGCTCGATCAGCTCTGTTGGGCAGGCCACATTGTCCACATGCCCGACATGAGACTCCATAAGCAAGCGCTCTACCCAGAACTCCTACACGGCAAGTGAGCCCCAGGTGGGCAGAGGAAACATTTCAAGGACACCCTCAAAGCCTCCTGATAAAGTGCAACCGACCCACCGACACCTGGGAGTCCCTGGCCAAAGACCGCCCTAAGTGGAGGAAGAGCATCCGGGAGGGCGCTAAACACCTCGAATCTCGTCGCCGAGAGCGTGCAGAAATCAAGCGCAGACAGCGGAAGGAGCGTGCGTCAAACCAGACTCCCCACCCACCCTTTCCTCCAACCATTGTCTGCCCCACCTGTGACAGAGACTGTAGGTCCCGATGTAGAGAGGATATTTCCACTGATGGGGGAGTCTAGAACTAGGGAGCATAATCTTAGAATAAGGGGCCGCCAATTAAAACTGAGGTGAGGAGGAATTTCTTCTCTCAGAGGGTTGTAAATCTGTGGAATTCGCTGCCTCACAGAGCTGTGGAAGCTGGGACATTGAATAAATTTAAGACAGAAATAGACAGTTTCTTAAGCAATAAGGGGATAAGGGGTTATGGGGAGCAGGCGGGGAAGTGGAGCTGAGTCCATGATCAAATCAGCCATGATCTTATTGAATGGCGGAGCAGGCTCGAGGGGCCGTATGGCCTACTCCTGCTCCTATTTCTTATGTTCTTATGTTCTAACCCCATGAGCTCTTATCTTGTGCAGTAACCTTTTATGTGGCACTTTATCGAATGCCTTCTGGAAAACCAAATACACCACATCCGCTGGTTCCCCCTTTATAACATGGGAGGGGGGGGCCTCAGAAGCAAAAAGATTGAGGGTCCCCACGCTAGGAGGATTGTGGCAGACTTGGGAGACTCAGTGGGTGACATGTCCCAAGGGTCAGTGCTGGGGTCATTATCATTCCCACCCTACAGAAATCATCTGGATTCAGAAAGGAAATGCAATCTGGTGACATTGACAGAGGGTACTGAGCTATGGGATTATGATGAGGTCACCAAAATACTGCAGAGGACCTGGCCAAAATTTGTAAGAGGGCAGAATTCTGAAATTCAATATGGAGAAGTGCGAAGTATTGTAAGAAATGATGAGAAACACACATTCAATGAATGGTATTGAGCTAGTTGGGTGGGGAGACTGAAAGAGGTCTGGGAGTGATAGAAGATTGTCGTGATCTGCTTTGGGCAACAGGATTATAAACCCAAAAATCCCTCTGTACTGATAGTTGATGGCATCCTTTTCTCTTATAAATAGACATCAGCTGGTGCCATTACCATGTCATTTATCCACACCACAAAACGTGATCATTCACCTCTTTATGCAACTGTAAGCCGTTTGGGGATTCCATCTTGGAACTGAAAGCATAGAGAGTTGTTGCCTGATATGCTCAAATCTGCACCCCTTGGACATAAGGAACATGAATTTAATGGAACAGAATTCACTTTAAGTGCTACTAAGTACAGGTGAGAAGTTCTTCGGGAATTCTAAATCATTGTGTGATGTTTGTCCTCATCAGCCTCACCTCCCTCCTCCTAGATGGTGGCGTCATCTGGATGGGGTGGATGAATGATCTGTGGAGACCTAAGGGAATATTTTCAATCATTCAGAATATGCACAAATGAGAAAATACTTGCATTTATATGGCGCCTTTCACGACCACCAGACGTCCCAAAGCGCTTTACAGCCAATGAAGTACTTTTTGAAGTGTAGTCACTATTGTAATGTAGGGAACGCAGCAGCCAATTTTCGCACAGCGAGCTCCCACAAACAGCAATGTGATAATGACCAAAGAACCTGCTTTAGTGATGTTGATTGAGGGATAACTATTGGCCAGGACACCGGGTATAACCGGAAATAGTGCCATGGGATCTTTTATGTCCACCTGAGTGGGCAGACGGGGCCTCGGTTTAATGTCCTAGCCAAGAGACAGCACCTCCGACAGTGCATCACCCGCTCAGTACTACACTTGAGTGTCAGCCTGACTTATGAGCTCGAGTCTCTGGAATGCCACATTCTTAAAATAACACTGTCCCAGAAGACAGAGAATCAATAATTAATTTGCTTCATGCAAAACCTTAAAAGTTGCTGACAAGCTTCCAAACAGTGCCGTGATATTTATCTTGTAATTTCTTTTTGAAAACTCCATTAACATTTGCCAGACTCTCCCAAGATCTGCTGGGCCCTTTTCCCAGAAGATTGAAGCAGTTAGCTTTTCCTGGCCATGTTTGTCCCATGAAGAGTATTTTTTTATTATATGCAGACTTCAAGTTAATCACGAGTTTTAAGTCACCGGTGTATTATTCCCTGTAGCTCCTCACATTTCTCAGCAATTGAAGAATTTCATTTACACTTCAGAGGCTGATGGCCCAAGTCTGTTAGTTCTGCTGTCAATAGTGCCGTTTGATGCCAAGATAAGCATGTTTAGATTTGTCATTCTGTATTACAGAAACAAACAGTTAGATCCCACTAAAAGCTGATCTGAGCCATCCCTTTCTCTTACATTACCAGTTGCTGCCTTTAACTGCCTGTTTGCTGTAAATCACAATCATTTGTATAGCTCAGCTTACACTTGTTTGAGCGGTCGGTTTGAACAATTTCAATTGGTGATCTTAAATTACTGCGGTATAAATCATGGCACAGAAAAGGTCACACAACACCCACACATACATAGATTTTACAAATACCCCACACTCAAATATCGAATAAAACAAATGGAATAACTTTTGAATAAAACAAATGGAATAACTTTAAAGTAAGTTGATATTTCACCAGAATAGAACTACCAATCTTGGTTTCTGCTGAACACGATCAAACGTACATAAATTGCGATCAGATAATTATTGCTTCAGGCCATCAGCGCAGGGCAGATTGGAGATTGAATCTGCACAGTAGAAATGGCTGAAAGAGAGACTGATAGTCACTACAGCTTACTGAGAATTGAAAGTTGTTTTTATGCATTCAAAAAGTTTCAATTATCCATCCAATAATTTAAATTGAGCAGCAACATAAATAACACAGCAAAGTCCTAGAAAAGGATGATCATTTGATTTAAGCAACTTTGAATTAAGAGGAGTAGACAGAACTTCGATAAGAAGGACATTTGTGGAAATTTGTATGGACACACACAGAGAAAGGGAATAAGTGATGCATTACAAGAGTATGTGGTCCCGAGTTGTTTTGAGGAATGGTATGTGTACCTGTTACTCCTTTCACTTGTGAACTCAAAATATCTGAAACAGCAAGGGACTACCTGCTCTTTAGTAACCGATCCCTGCAGATAACTTACAGTATCTGTAACATCCTACTGTACTTTTATGAAAAATATGATGGTTGTTCACAGAGGGCTATCATTTTCCTGTCTGTCAAATGTTTAAGACCAGGTAAGATGTTTACTAAACTACTGAAGAAGAGCTATTACATAACTTACTTCATTTACCGCCAGTTTCTGTTTTCCTCGCACCTAAAATGGGAGTAAGTACAGGAATAAGAAAATGGTGGCAATGCTTCTTATTAACTATGAAGCTGTTCAATGGTTATGTTAAGAAACTTACAGTTTTCCCTGCACCCTGTACCAAAGTAAATTGTGCAGTTCATCCTGTGCAGCATGGGAGGAAACACGAAGAACAAAGTGCATTCATCCTTGGTTTTTGCCAGAAGTATCTGTTCGAATTGAAGTCCCTAAAATGGTTACACTCAAATCATGTTCTAACCTAAATAATGAAGAAGGAGTTTTATATCAAGGTTGCAAAATACTGTAATTATTTTGGGCTGGATTTTGGGCTGGAGGTATCTTAGACTGCTAATGGTGGTGGGACAGTAAATTTTATGCAACGGCAGCCAACAAATTCGGTTGCTGGGCCCTGAGAGTGGAGCGGAGCGCTAATGGAGGCACTCCACCTCCCTCTTAGGGCGCTAGGCTGGGCGAGCAACTGAAAATCCGTTGCTAAAGAGCCAGCTTTGGAGCACCTTAGAGAGGCCTCCCCTAGGAAACAGAAAATCGCCACAGAAAACATTCCCGCTATATTGCTCACCCCAAATAAAGATAAATCGCAAAAATAAACCAAAAAAACCCAACACTTACCTGATGCAGTCATTCCTTCCCTCACCATCGCCGGTACAGCTTTGGCCGGCGGCTTTCTCCGGCAGGTTGGCTACGGGGCACTACGGGGTCAGCGCAAAACAAATTTTGAGATTGGGACGATACCGGGCATTGCGCTCTGTGCCACCACAAAACCTGCACCAGATTTGCCGGCGGGGCGCTGGAAGCTTCCAGACCCATTACTGCCCCACCGGGGTGCTAACAGAGGCGCAATCGAACCGAAAATCCAGTACAGTGCCAAAAATTTACATATCAGAATGTGGACTTCTCAGGTTAATACTTCAGTCCAAAATAAGTCTTGAGTGTAATTTATGATTTGTTCATCGAGGTGAGAGATATTAGTTCCAGTCTTCCCAATTCAGGCAACCTGTGACAGTATCAAGCACTCCCAAATCAGGGAGTGAATGTGCTCCTCACCCAATAATGTACCTCAGTCTCGATCTCTCAGAAGAGCACTCATACGGTACCAGAGTGACAGTTTGGCCATTTCCCACACCAGCTCTCCTGTGGCCTGTCTGAATGAGTTTGCCAATTTGTGCTGAATTATGGACAGTTTGGTGTTATCGGCCCATTTCCACTAGGAACTGGACTGAGGCTCTCCTGATTCATTTCACATTGGAGCCTTACAACCAATAGACAAAGCAAACGTCCATCCCATCAATTTGGGCTGGTCTAAAACTCTAACACCAGAGGTGAACGGTCACACTACAGAATATTTCAACACTGAACAATTTCAAATTAAATCGCTAAGATAGAATTTCCTCTGGGGTCCTCCAATCTCACATTGTAATTTCAGCATAAGTGGTCATTTATGCCATTTCTCCAAGGAACCCGGGTCGGAATTACTAACACACAAATGGTTTAAGCACATCCATAACACTGCAGGTGTCACACTCCAGATGTCACATGCTAGATGTCACACTTCGGATGTCACATTCCGCACATCACATTCCAGGCGCCATACTTTGCACAAAATCACAACTGAATAATTATTTTTTTAAATACAGAAAGAAATCCAGTTACTTTCTGTTTTTCTGTTTTTCTGACTCTAGGAAATCCTCTTAAGGCAGTTGAGATTACAAAGAGATGAAACAAATAGCTGCCAATCTAGAACAACATCCTGTGACACTGATGGAATTTTGGGTGGTCTCTGGATGACGAGAACTGAGCAGTGGTCTGAGAGGGGTAGGCCAGGTTAGCTGATGAACGTTACAACTCTGCTCAGCCGTGGCTCAGTGGGTAGTACTCTCACTTCTGCATCAGGAGGTTGTAGGCTCAACTTCCACTCCAGAGACTTGAGCACAATAATCTAGGCTGACACTCCAGTGCAGTGCTGAGGGAGTGCTGCGCTGTCGGAGGGGACATCTTTGGGATGAGACACTAAACCGAGGTGGACGTAAAAGATCCCATGGCACTATTTCGAAGAAGAGCAGGGGAATTATCCCTGGTGTCCTGGCCAATATTTATCCTTCAACCAAAATCACTACGATAGATTATCTGGTCATTGTCACATTGCTGGTTGTGGCAAATTGATTGCCGTGTTCCCTACATTACAACAGTGACTACACTTCAAAAAGTACTTCATTGGCTGTAAAGCGCTTTGGGACGTCTGGTGATCATGAAAGGCGCTTTAAAAATGCAAGTGTTTCTTTTCGTTCTTTTTCAAACCAGAGAGTACCATGATGTTTGCAAATATGTTAAAAACATGCTCCAAACTCCGTATACCGTATTACGTGTCATCATCAGACAGACGATATATTGTTTGTTAGCATTCTTGGCACTTAGCAGCTAAAATATCTGAAATAAATTAAAGCACTGTAAAATGCTAATTCGTCACTGTTATTGTACAGAGTTAAGGCCGAATTTATAAGAGGAATAAACTTTCAGCTCATTCAACACAAATTGAATATGATTATTCTATTTTTGCATATCCCTATTGCAATATCCTTTGTATAATTAAGGCACATACATTTCATTGAACACTTGCCATTAACTATTAATGTATTGTATTAAGAATTATCACTATTGCATTTTTGACTTCTGCGGTAGTCTGAATCAACAACAGTAACAACAACTTGTATTAATATAGCATCTTTAACGCAGTAAAATGTCCCAGGGCGCTTCACAGGTGCGTTATAAAACACACCGAGCCACATAACGAGAAATTAGGGCAGGTGACCAAAAGCTTGGTCAAAGAGGTAGATTTTCAGGAGGGTTTGAAAGAAGGACAGAGAGGTAGAGGGGCGAAGAGGTTTAGGCAGGGAGTTCCAGAGCTTGGGGCCTAGGCAACAGAAGGCACGGCCACCGATTGTTGAGCGATTATAATCAGGGATGCTCAAGAGAGCAGAATTAGAGGAGCGCAGACATCTCAGTAGGGTTGTGAGGCTGGAGGATATTACAGAGATAGGGAGGGGTGAGGCCATTGAGGGATTTGAAATCGAGGCATTGCTTAACCGGAAGCCAATGTAGGTCGGCGAGCACAGGGGTGATGGGTGAGCAGGACTTGGTGCGAGTTGGGACACGGGAAGCCGAGTTTTGGATAACCTCAAAGTTTGTGTAGGGTAGAACGATCCAATAAAAGTATGTTTCAGTGGCCAGGTATCTGAATGTTCGACCTTCTGTTCTTGCATTTACTATTTAGTTGGCTGAGCATTTCTTATTTTCATTTCCTGCTTGAAAAGAAAACTTGACCTCCCTCCAAATGGGAAATGTAACCAAACCAGCTCTTATCGACTAATCTTACATACTTTGCTCAAAATATTCGGGGTAATTTTGACTTTAGGCGATAGTGTAAAACAACTGTAGAATTAGGCCGATCTGCAGAGGCTTAAATTTTCCTTTATTACGAAGCAGATCTTTCTTTACGTCTTCTGTGTCAACGAAGTGCAAGTTGTCATCTGTCTTTTTGGACACAGGACAAGGCCATCCCAGAAACCTCGTGCTGGTCTGGGACCCAGCATGGGCCAACGTCCAGCAGTTGGGATCCTGTCGCAGTTACTCCGGTATTCTGCTGAACGGCTGCTGATTTTCCGGGGCAGTGTTCCTTACTTCGCTTTATTTGAAACAAAAGCGTGTTCATTTTCCGATAGTGCCATTTGTTTCAGCCAAGTCGTTCTAAAAGGTGTTCAGTGTTTGCGATCAAGGAGTCGGGCTGAGCGAGCTTTTGGTCACACTTTACTGTCAATATTTCACAGTAAGAGATGTGTCAATATTTCCCATTCAATTTTGCTCTGTTAACTGTCAAGATGTACTTCCAAGCTTTGACCCCTGAATGGCTCTGTGGAGAAAGTTTCTGAAGTCTCTTCTTCAACTCTGTTGCCATCTTCTATACCTTTATAACAAAATATCTGATCTTCATCAACTGACCATAGCCAACACCATGGGTGCATTTCAAAGAAATCGCTTACTGACACATGTTGAAAACTAAAATTTATATTTATTTTACTGTTTATATTTTATAGTATTAGTGCAGGATAAGACTGAAATCTCATTGATCTAATCATTAAATTGGATTAGAGATCAGTATGAGAGCAGAGGAGTCTTGACCTGGGATCAAGTTGCATCATGGAACTTGATCTGTATATGATTGACCAATTTATGACCACAGTGATGTCATGAGGAAGGATTAAGCGTGTACAAAGTAGTTCAGTCAAAGACCATTGCTATACTTGTTTGTTATTTATAAAGCTGAGGAATTCAGTGGTTTAGTGGGTCACCACACTGCTTTATTACCTCTGAGTCCAATGCACATTGATGTTGTGAAAGTACTAGCGGTCTGAAATTTGCAGAGGGCCAGAGGTCATGATCTCTGACCCCGGAACAGGTAGGCCAAAGACCCAAGCAAAATTGGACCACAGGCCTCATTTATATTAGACCAGCGAGCTACGGAGGCCTGCTAGGCATCCCCAGGCAGCTTGTTCGTGACCTGGGAGGACAATTCCAGGCCACTGCATCGGTCCCGGGAGGGGGGGAGGCGATCGGGTGCAGGGGAGGTGATGGAACGAGGGCCAGGCGACGCAGAGGAAGAAAAAAGTTGGGGCGAGGTGGTGAGGCAAGGGGGTGATGCAATGGAGGGAGAAGCAAGTGATGGAAGAGGGGGGAGGCGATGGGGAGAGAGGGAGACAATGGGGAGAGAGGGAGACAATGGGGAGGTGATCGAGAGAGGCGATGGGGAGAAGGGGAAGTCAAGTGGGTGGGGGATGCAATGGGGAGAGAGAGAGAGGCAATCAGGTGGGGGGTAGGTGATGGGGATAAGGGGATAGGTGATGGGGAGAGGGAGAGGTGATCGGGAGAGAGGGAGACGATGGGGAGGTGATCAAGAATCATGATAGCGAGAAGAGGGTGGTAATTGGGGGTGGTAGGTGATGGGGAGAAAATGAAATCAAATGGGTGGGGACTACAATGGGGAGAGGGAGAGGCAATTGGGTGGGGGGAGGTGATGGGGAGAAGGAGGTAGGGTATGGAGAGAGGGAATGTGAACAGGAGAGAGGGAGGCGATAGGGATGGGGGGGTGATGAGCGGGTAGGGGTAGGTGATGGGGAGAAGGGGTTTGGCAATGGAGAGGGGGCATGTGATCGGGAGAGACAGAGGCGACGGGGAGGGTGGAGGCGAGTTGGTGGGGGAAGCGATGGGGAGAGTGGGGGAGGAGATCAGGATGGCCCAGGAGAAGGGGTGGGTAATGAGGAGTGGGTTAAGTGGGTGCCGGCAACTGCTGTGGAACCGGGAGAAGCAAGTGTGCTACTAGCCTGGCGGAGGCCATTTCCAGAGATAGTTAAAGGAATCCTCAACCACAGTCAGGGAAAGCTGAATGGAACTTTGGGAGACATTTTTCTGGCAGTTGCTTGTGGGTTTTGAGCCTTATAGGCATTCAAATCTAGATAAGATTACACAGGACACAGAGAGGCTGCAAATAGATTTAGATAGGTTAAGCGAATGGGCTAAGGTTTGGCAGATGGAATACAATGTCGGAAAGTGTGAGGTCATCCACCTTGGAAAAAAAAACAGTAAAAGGGAATACTATTTGAATGGGGAGAAATTACAACATGCTGCGGTGCAGAGGGACCTGGGGGTCCTTGTGCATGAATCCCAAAAAGTTAGTTTGCAGGTGCAGCAGGTAATCAGGAAGGCGAATGGAATGTTGGCCTTCATTGCGAGAGGGATGGAGTACAAAAGCAGGGAGGTCCTGCTGCAACTGTACAGGGTATTGGTGAGGCCGCACCTGGAGTACTGCGTGTAGTTTTGGCCACCTTACTTAAGGAAGGATATACTAGCCTTGGAGGGGGTACAGAGACGATTCACTAGGCTGATTCCGGAGATGAGGGAGTTACCTTATGATGATAGATTGAGTAGACTGGGTCTTTACTCATTGGAGTTCAGAAGGATGAGGGGTGATCTTACAGAAACATTTAAAATAATGAAAGGGATAGACAAGATCGAGGCAGAGAGGTTGTTTCCACTGGTCGGGGAGACTAGAAATAGGGGGCACAGCCTCAAAATACGGGGGAGCCAATTTAAAACTGAGTTGAGAAGGAATTTCTTCTCCCAGAGGGTTATGAATCTGTGGAATTCTCTGCCCAAGGAAGCAGTTGAGGTTAGCTCATTGAATGTATTCAAATCACAGATAGATAGATTTTTAACCAATAAGGGAATTAAGGGTTACGGGGAGCGGGCGGGTAAGTGGAGCTGAGTCCACGGCCAGATCAGCCATGATCTTGTTGAATGGCGGAGCAGGCTCGAGGGGCTAGATGGCCTGCTCCTGTTCCTAATTCTTATGTTCTTATGTTCTTATGCACCTATTTTCTATGTTTCTATATTTTGCACTGCAAGAAATAAAAAGTTTTCTCATTTAAAGGCTGTGCCAGATGGAAGAAGCCGCCCAGCTTCGAATGCTGACCCAAGCAGCATTAGTTGGCCTCTGCGAGGGTAGCCACAAGATGCAGCAACTATCCTCAGTGTTACTGGGCTAGGGAGAGGACAATCTGTCATGTATGTAACCTCTATGTAACACCACTGCAATACTGTATATACTTAAGCAATGCACACCTTGACCACAGGGGGTGAACTTGTGGGAGACACTCCTTATCTGGTCATCCAGGTATATAAAGGGAGGTCCCACTCAGGGTCATTACTTCTTGGTCCTGTGAATAAAGGTTCAGGTCATAGAGTGACCTTGTCCATAGAATGTGTCTCATGTGGGTTTTGTGCCATTGAGCAAGGACATTACATTGGCGACGAGAAACGGGAATCAACGACCTACGAGGATGGCTACCAGTAGCACAGAGGAACGGTACTGTGTTGGTGAGGACTGGGACGATTTCATTGAGAGGCTCCAGCAAAGCTTTGTCACGAAAGAATGGCTGGGAGATGCAGCGGCCGACAAGCAAAGGGCCCATCTGCTGACCAGCTGCGGACCTAAGACTTACGCACTCATGAAGGACCTACTAGCACCCGAAAAGCCGGTGGACAAAACCTTTGAAGAGCTCAGCAAACTAATCGGTGAGCACCTCAAACTGGCGAGCAGCATACACATGGCCCGACACAGATTCTATACCCACCGACGTCATGAAGGACAGAGCATACCGGAATTCGTTGCGGACCTCCGGCATTTGGCCAGCCTCTGTAAGTTCACAGATGCCTGCAGGGGGGAGACATTAAGGGATTTCTTTATTGAGGGCATCGGTCATGCGGGGATTTTCCGAAAGTTAATTGAGACCAAGGACTTGACTTTGGAAGCGGCGGCGTTGATGGCTCAGACTTTCATGGCGGGGGAGGAGGAAACCAAGATAATATACGCGCGCAATTCTGCCTCCAACGTGGCGAGGGATCAGGGAGTCAATATCATAAACGCAACTCAGAGCCCAGCAGGCAGGCAAGGGCAGTTCGACACACCCCAGGCAGCAGTAGACCCCAGAGTAGGTTTTCAACAGAGACAATGGCAGGCTGAACGGACATTTACGCCATCACAGTGGACAATGCGGTCCGGGATGGGGCCATTGACACCCACTAACAGGGAACTCAAGAGCAGTCAAAGGGACAATCAGCGAGGAATGCCGAGTCATAGCTCCTTTGTTCACAACAATGGGAATCTCAGCTCATGCTGAAGGTGTGGGGACAAACACTCTGCCAGGACTTGCAGGTTTCAACAATTTGTCTGCAGAAATTGCAACCTCAGTGGCCATTTAGCTCGAATGTGCAGGAAGCCTGTGACCAGGCTAATTTATGAGGCGGATGGACCAGAAGAGGGGTCTGTGAGGCAGGATGACTCTTGAGGCAAATCAATGGACGCTGAAGTTCAGCGGGTTCATGTGGCAAACATTCACAGCTCATATACCAAAACGCTACCAATGATGATAAAGGTTATATTAAACGGCATCCCTGTACGCATGGAGCTGGACACAGGGGCCAGCCAGTCACTCATGAGCGTTCAACAATTTGAAAAGCTATGGCCACGCAAAGCCAGTAGACCCAAACTAGAACGCATTGAGACACAACTACGGACGTATATCAAAGAAATCATTCCAGTACTAGGCAGTGCAATGTTGGCGGTCATACACAATAGATCAGTGAACCGGCTGCCGCTCTGGATTGTCCCGGGCAATGGTCCCGCACTGTTGGGAAGGAGCTGGTTAGCTGAGATGAACTGGAAATGGGGGGATGTGCACGCAATGTCATATGTGGAGCGAAGTTTGTGCTCACAAGTCCGACAACAATTTGAGTCACTATTCCAACCTGGCATTAGGACGTTCAAAGGTACCAAAATAGTGATACGCATCACCCCGGACGCCAGACCAGTGCACCACAAAGCCAGAGTGGTGCCGTATGTGATGCGGGAGACAGTTGAGAGCGAATTAGACCGTTTGCTGAGAGAGGGCATCATCTCGCCCGTTGAATTCAGCAACTGGGCGAGCCCTATCGTTCCTGTCCTAAAAGCGGATGGTTCTGTCAGGATCTGTGGCGACTATAAGGCCACTATCAATTGGGTGTACCTACAAGACCAATTTCCGCTCCCGGGAACGGAGGATCTTTTCGCCATGCTGGCAGACGGCAAGCTGTTTACCAAGTTGGATCTCACTTCAGCCTCCATGACCCAAGAACTGGCCGACAAATCTAAACTACTGACCACCATCACTCCGCACAAGGGACTATTCGTTTACAACAGGTGCCTGTTTGGCATTCGATCAGCGGCCGCGATTTTTCAAAGAAACATGGAAAGCCTGCTCAAATCCATTCCTGGAACAATCCTATTTCAGGACTACATCCTCATCACCGGTCGTGACACCAAGGAATACCTCCACAACTTGGAGGAGGTGCTACTCCGACTGGACCGGGTAGGCCTGCGACTCAAGGAGTCTAAATGTGTGTTTTTGGCTCCTGAGGTTGAGTTTCTGGGCAGGAGGGTTGCTGCAGATGGGATTCGGCCCACCGAATCCAAAACAGAGGCGATTTGACGAGCATCCAGGTCCGGCAACACATCGGAGTTGCGTTCATTTCTGGGACTCTTGAACTATTTCGGGAACTTTCTACAGAACTTAAACACATTGTTGGAGCCACTTCACGTGCTCCTGCTTAAGGGTTGTGATTGGTTTTGGGGGGACTGTCAAGAACGGGCTTTTAATCGGGCGTGGAACCTACTTTGTTCAAATAAGTTATTGACCCTGTACGACCCCCGTAAGAAATTGGTTCTGACATGTGATGCATCGTCCTATGGTATTGGGTGCGTGTTGCAGCAGGGTAACGCTGAGGGCCAACTACAACCTGTGGCTTATGCTTCCAGGTTGCGCTCTCAAGCAGAATGGGGATATGGGATGGTTGAGAAGGAGGCACTCGCATGTGTCTATGGTGTAAAAAAAAGCATCAGTACTTTTTTGGCAAGAGGTTCGAATTAGAAACGGACCACAAGCCGTTAACATCCCTGTTGTCAGACAGCAAGGCTGTCAATGTCAACGCGTCAGCTCGTATACAGCGATGGGTTCTCACGCTGGCTGCTTATGACTACTCCATCCGGCACCGGCCTAGCACCAAAAATTGCGCTAACGTGCTCAGCAGGCTTCCACTGGCCACCACCGAGGGGGCAGCGGAACAAAGCGCTGAGATGGTTATGGCTGTTGATGCCTTTGACAGCGTAGGCTCCCCCATCACAGCCCGCCAGATCAAAATCTGGACAAACAGAGATCCCCTCCTATTCCTGATTAAGAAATGTGTCCTGACTGGGGATTGGGCGCCCGCACACGGAGCATGCCCTGAGGAGGTCAGACCGTTTCACAGGCGGATGGATGAGCTCTCCATCCAAGCCAACTGCCTACTATAGGGCAGCTGGGTAGTCATGCCCCAGAGGGGCAGGGAGGCATTCATCAGGGAACTCCACAGCAAGCATCCAGGCATCGTGCTGATGAAGGCCATTGCCCGGTCACATTATGGTGGCCGGGAATTGATTCAGACCTGGAACACTGTGTTCGCATGTGCACGACGTGTGCCCAGCTAGGTAATGCCCCCAGGGAGGCCCCGCTCAGCCCGTGGCCCTGGCCCACCAAGCCATGGTCACGTATTCATGTAGACTACGCAGGCCCGTTCATGGGAAAAATGTTTCTCATTGTGGTAGATGCGTATTCGAAATGGATCGAGTGCATCATTTTGAATTCGTGCACGACATCCACCACCGTGGAGAGTCTGCGCGCGGTCTTTGCAACCCATGGCTTGCCGGACATCCTTGTTAGCGATAATGGCCCATGGTTCACGAGCTACGAATTCCGGGAGTTCATGTCGGGTAATGGCATCAACCATGTCAGGACAGCACCGTTCAAGCCGGCCTCCAATGGCCTGGCGGAACATGCGGTCCAAATCATTAAACAAGGCATGCTCAGGATTCAAAGACCCTCCGTTCAATGCCGCCTATCGCGCCTCCTGCTGCCTATAGGTCCTGACCGCACTCGCTCACGGGGGTCCCGCCCACTGAGCTACTCATGAAATGAACACTCAAAACTGGGTTGTCCCTCATTCACCCAGTCCTGACCGACATAGTTGAGGGCAAGCGCCAGTCCCAAAACGAGTACCATGACCGAAATTCAAGCGGGAGATGTATAGAAATAAATGACCCCATATTTGTCCTCAATCACGCCGTGGGGCCCAAATGGCTTCAGGGTAATGTAATAGACAAAGAGGGGAGCAGGGTCATCGTGGTTAAACTTAACAATGGGCAGATATGCCGTAAGCATCTGGACCAAGTAAAAAAAAGGTTCAGCATGGTCACTGAGGAACCCAAGTGAAGACCATGAGATGGTGCTCACACCACCGCCAGTGAACGAGCAACAAGAACATTCAGCCGCATGCATGTAACCTCTCTGCAACACCACTGCAATACTGTATATACTTAAGCAATGCACACCTTGACCACAGGGGGTGAACTTGTGGGAGACACTCCTTACCTGGTTACCCAGGTACATAAAGGGAGGTCCCACGCAGAGTCATCACTTCTTGGTCCTGTGAATAAAGGTTCAGGTCATGGAGTGACCTTGTCCATAGAATGTGCCTCATGTGAGTTTTCTGCCATTGAGCAAGGACTTTCTACAATCAGTTGCCTGCGTTGATGTCAGATTGGGCCGGCCTCATGAGAATATCCTGTTGAGGGAGCACTGCACTGTCGGAGGTGCCGTTTTTCATATGAGGTGTTAAACCGAAGCCCCGTCTACCCTCTCAGGAGGACGTAAAAGGTCCCACGGCACTATTTCGAAGGAGAGCAGGGTGTCCTGGCCAATATTTATCCCTTCATTAGCATAATAAAAAAACAGATTATCTGGTCATTATCATATTGCTGTTAGTGGGAGCTTGCTGTGCACATGTTGGCTACTGCGTTTCCCACATTACAACAGTGACTACACTCCAAAAGTACTTCATTGGCTGTAAAGTGCTTTGAGAAGTCTGGTGGTCGTGAAAGGCGCGATATAAATGTAAGTCTTTCTTTCTATCACTCACTAACTGTCAAAGTTCACAAGGAAAGAATAACAATGGCCATCGTAGTGAGATACCGGGGCGCTGTGGAGCTGTGCCCCAGCATGGAGTCAGAGCCTTTAAGTTGGCCAAGTTTTGTTTCATAGCACTCCTGTGAAGCGACTTGGGATGTTTTACTAAAGTAAAGGCGCTATATAAATACAAGTTGTTGTTGTTGAGTGGAAAATTGGTTTTGTACATGCAGAATAATTGATTCCAAAATCAGGATTTGAGGTTGTGCTAAGTGGGAGAGACTGTACCAGCCGTAGCCATGTTTTTGTGTTGTCTCTCACTTTGTTTCCCCCCATTTCTTTTCCCCATGTGCCGCTCATTCCCCATGCAACCCCATTGAGTTGGGGAAGTAGACTGATCTCCGCAATGCTCTTCCCCACAGCTGGCTGCCTCGCTTTAGGAAATCCAATATTCAGACCAATGCAAGGCGGGCATGTTCTATCCTGATTATGTTTCTCTACTTGGTCAGTGGTGAGAAAACAGGACCAGGATTGGAGTCAAGCGGATTGTAGCTTTGATTTCAGAATTAACTACACAGTTAATTTGTTGTCAACCATAAAGAAAGACTTGGATTTATATAGCGCCTTTCACGACCACCGGACGTTCCAAAGCGCTTTACAGCCAATGAAGTACTTTTAAAGTGTAGTCACTGTTGTAATGTAGGAAACGCGGCAGCCCATTTGCACACAGCAAGTTTCCACAAACAGTAATGTGATAATGACCAATTAATCTGTTTGTGTAGTGATGTTGATTGAGGGATAAATATTGACCAGGATACTGGGGATAACTCCCCTGCTCTTCATCCATGTAGAGCCATTAGACCTTTTTCATCCACCTGAGAGGGCAGACAGGGCCTCGGTTTAACCTCTCATCCAAAAGGCAGCACCTCCGGCAGTGCAGCACTCCTCAGTGCAGGTTGAACCTCCCTTATCCGGTACCATTCCCGGCCGCTCCGACATGAACAAATTGAAGTCCTTCCTCACTGCCGACTCCCGCAATCGCTGGCCTGGCCCCGCGATCCACCACCCCCATGATCTCTCTGCTGCACTCCCAGCCCCAAGCCAGCTAGCCCCGATATCCCCTTGCTCAGTACCTGTACCTTCTAATTTAACGCGACCTCCCCATGTCCGGAAAAATCCCTTATCCGGCACAGGCCAGGTCCCAAGGATGCCGGATAAGAGAGGTTTAACCTGTACTGCACTGGGAGTGTCAGCCTAGATTTATGTGCTCAAGTTCCTGGAGTGGAACTTGAACCTACAACCTTCTGACTCAGAGGCAAGAGTGCTCCCCACTGAGCCACAGCTGACGTGTTTAGCATCTGGCTGCACAGTACTATTCGGTGGATCAGCTTTTCACTGTAGTACCTAGAGATAAGAGATTGGTTGCTGTTTGTTCACTGCACAGTTTGCTATTTTGATTCCTAATCACAATTCTCTGGCTTCTGTTCATTCAATTTGAAAGGCATGTGGCTTGGATATGAAATAAAAAGATCAGTTCAAAAGATTATATTTTTGTGGTTTGAACCATCTAAGCAGTTCTGGCTCCAGATACTGCTAATCATTTTTGCAAAATATCTTTAGTTAATGCATTGTAGACAGACAACTCTTCAGCGATCAAAGTTCCACTTGGAGTCCAGCTAACAACGCTCCCTCAGCTGAGGAGCAAAAGAATGACAGGCAGCTCAAACATTCAACTTTGTCACCTCCTGGTTGCAGGAAGTTCATGCTGCCTCTTTATCTAACATGGCACACATTTCTGTGTCAGATGATATATCGGGGTTTAAGGTGTCAAAGCTGTCACGTTAACTCAGCTCAATCCATCTTGTTTTTCCTGAACTCTGCAACAAGCATTTCGCTGCTCTTTCCACAAGAAGACGTTCGATTGGGGAAGGTTTCCTCCATGTGTTATTTATGCCAAAATTCTAAACCCGCTCTTTATAAACATGTTGATAATTCACAGTGTACAGAGGAAATATCTCATGGTGCGTTAGCCTCCAATGGGCAACACTATCCAATCTTTCCTCATAGCTCAAATTTTCCAGTCCTGGCAACATCCTCGTAAATCTCCTCTGTACCCTCTCGAGTGCAATCACATCTTTCCTGTAATGTGGCAGTAAATGACACTAAAGAATATAAAAAACAGAGTAAAGCCCAGGAAGGCAATGTAAAGCTGGACTGAGGTAGTTTTTCTTGGTTGCATTGTAACTGTTTTCTTCTAGAGCTTCATCAATTGTCCCCTGGGGAAGGAAATCTGCCGCCCTTACCCGGTCTGGCCTATATGTGACTCCAGACCCACAGCAATGTGGTTGACTCTTAACTGCCCTGAAATGGCCCAGCGAGCCACGCAGTTGTAAGAAACTGTTACGACAAAGTCAGCAGTGTAGGAGCACCTTCATCACAAGGACTGCAGCGGTTCAAGAAGGCGGCTCATGAGCAATTAGGGATGGGCAATAAATGCTGGCCTTGCCAGCGATGCCCACATCTCGTGAACGAACACACATAAAAAAAATGAAATAGGTCCACGATCTATCTACTTGGGTTAGCAGGGGATTTGGGCTCATGCTTTAAGGAGGAATGATGAACACGCAGAGATTGTTGAACATGTGGAATGGGCTGTCCAGGGAGACAGAGCAGGTAGAGAGAATTAAAAGGTTGGAAACATTTGTGAAATTGTAATGGGTCAGCTTCACCCACAAGGTTTGAGTTGTCCAAGAACAATCAAGTGTCAAATGAAAGTTTTATTCACAAAAAGAAACAGTTCTGTACAGACAGTTTCATCCTAACTTGCTCTGTCATAACCCACCCGACTCCCCTATTATCCCAGCATGGCTTCAGGCCAATAGATATCCTCATATTTAGCCCTTTGGCTTACTACTAGATCATTGAGGACTTCACCTTCACTGTTTGAGGAAATGAGTATCAGGTGGGTTCTGTAACGGGAGAGCAATCCTCTTGTTGGCTCAATTGAATAGTCCTTTATCCTTATTCTTAATCCAAGTTCAAAGGCTAGCAAAAACTGAGACTTCTGATTAATATTCTTTATTCATCAAATCATTGCAACAAACCCATTACATGCAATGGCCATGATACTGGAACTGAAAGTTGTTCACGTGCAATTGACTCATCGTGTCTCATACATCAAGTCATCTTGACAGCTCATGCTAGCCTAAGCAAGATGAGGTAGAAGTCCCTCAGGAACCTAAGTGCACCGTATCTTTATATGGTACATTACGTTTCCCTAACGTGACACCATTACATCAGCGCATCCAATCCACACTTTAATGAAATAGAAGCAGAAAATGCTGGAAATACTTTGCAGGTCTGGCAACATCTGTGGAGAAAGAGACAGATTCAATGTTTCTGGCGGATTAGGTTTAATGAATACATGAATACGTTCTACCTATGATGTCACCATGTCGAGTGACAATCCCTCAACATGCCTGTGCAATACCATCAATAATTGTACATCATTCTTTCTACGTGAGTAACCCCCCTGTCAAACATAACCTTTGCTTTCCACAACTATTCATGCCTTATGCTCCCATTCCAATACCAGGCTATCTGGCACCACGCTAGCTGATAAAGTGCAACATCCCCACCGACACCTGGGAATCCCTGGCCAAAGGTCGCCCTAAGTGGAGGAAGTGCATCCGGGAGGGCGCTGAGCACCTCGAGTCTCATCGCCGAGAGCGTGCAGAAATCAAGCGCAGGCAGCGGAAAGAGCATGCGGCAAACCAGTCCCACCCACCCCTTCCCTCAACGACTATCTGTCCCACCTGTGACAGGGACTGTGGCTCGCGTATTGGACTGTTCGGCCACCTAAGGACTCATGCTAAGAGTGGAAGCAAATCTTCCTCGATTCCGAGGGACTGCCTATGATGATGATGATGATGGTGAGTTGGTGAACATCCTTTCCTTCATACAGACGATTATCATGGCCTACCTGACACAACCTTCAGCTACTGACCTCATCCTGATTAACCACTACAACTACTACAGAATTACCACAGGCTATTCTACCCTGATGTGCCTACGATTACACTGCTCCGTCAGTTTACCTCTCAAATGGTGAGGGTGAAAATTCCCCCCCGGGTCCTTCAGCAACCTTAACTTACAAGTTCAACCCATGAGCTCCATAGACATCCTCAGACAGCTGCACATCAAGTGCAGGTACTTTAACAGGCTTTCCCTCGACCATATAATGTGCACACCAATCTCGGTCTCAGACCTCACTGTTCCTGTAGTTACGTGTGAATATTGTATAATGAATCTTCAGATGGCATTCGTTAGCATACCACATAAGAGACTTGTTATGAAAATTACTGTACACAGTGTTAAAGTTAATGTAGCCATATGGATAGCTCGGGGGTCGAGGAACAAATCGTTTGAGGAAATGGTGGTTTTTTGAATTGGCAGGATGAGGGTAGTAGTGTGTGCTCAGGGATCAGTGTTGGGATAATTACTAAGTCTGAATGGACCTACATAAGAACATAAGCAACAGGAGCAGGAGTAGGCTGTTTGACCTCTTTTGCCTGCTCTGCCATTCAATAAGATCATGGCTGATCTGAACTTGGCCTCAACTCCACTTTCCTGCCCGCTCCCCACAACCCTTGACTCCCTCAACTTGGACATTGCATTACAAATCGGAAATAGCTGCTCCTTCCAATGGCAAATTAAATGGACAGTTCTTTAAGATGGTTCCCACAGTTTAGAACCCCTCACTAAATTTAATAATTGCCAATCGTTTGTTCATTTTTTTTACAGTTGAATGGAGTAATTTTATTTATAACATTCAACATAGCTCAATCATCTGTTCATACAGTTTTATTTTCTCCAGATAATTCTCCAGGTAAAAACCAAAGGGAAATTTCATAATCTCTGACAAAAGGTAGGTACTTCAGGGAATTCAGGGCCAGGGTGATTTCCTGGACTTGTTTTGATCACCTGGGAATTTCCCAGATTTTTTCCCCCAAATTGGCCTGGGTTTTTATCTGTTTTTTCGCCTTTCCTGGGAGATCACATGGTTTTGGGTGGGGTGGGGTGGGGAGTGTGTATATATTGTCATACACAAGGTATCACAATTGTGTGGGTCAGGCTGGATGGACCAGAGGGTCCTTACCTGTCTGTCATTGTTCGTACATTCATATATAACCTCTTACATGCCAATCTTCAGCTTATTAAGAGCTGTCAGTGGCTTTTCAACCCAGGTGTTGGCTTTTCACAAAATGAATCAGGGGACAGCGATAGGCGACAGGACCCAATCAGATCAGCTGTTTGTTTAAACTTTACCCTGTATTGATATCTGTACAATGACTTATATTTTCATGTTAAAAAATACCTTTATTCCTTCTAGGAGAAATTATTATTGGCTCAAAAATCAAAATTAGAGCCAGATCCAAAATGGCAGAAATGCCCCAAATAAAGTGTCAAAAAACCCCAGAAAACCTCCTGGAGTGCCACCCTCTCAGCTTTCGCTAGAAACAAAACCCCTTGCCATCAGCACTCACATTCCCCTTCAGTCATTTCGATATTGACCATTGCTGCAAACTCATTTTGTGGACTCCAAATAAAAATGATCCGAGACCTGCGTTAAATTGTGGCCTGCCTGTGTCGCTCTGCACTTTCAGCGCAGCCTCCTGTTTTTACATGTCATCAGGCCTACATTCAGGGCTGCTGTTTGAGCTGCCAGTTTTTCTCAGTCTTTGGCAGCTTTTGTGAAGTTATAGCTCATCTTTTGCTGGTTTTCCCAGTTGGGATGTATATATCCCACGCTGCGGTTGTTTGGAAGCAGGAAATCACATACAAGTGAGCGAAGGTTATACATAATATTTTAAATAAATGAGATAGATAGGCAAATATAATTATCAAAATCTTTAAAAGCCAGATTTTTAGATATTTAACAGTAATTCACTTAACCAAATTAACTAATTTATGGTGCCGACTTTCTGTCAACTATGCTTTTCTACTTCAATTTCTCCCTTTGTCTCTAATTTATATTTCTGTTCTTCCCTTGTGACTCTTTTTATGATTGTTTATGTATCTATTTATGAAAACTGACTGCATAGCCCTGGCACGACAAGCCAAAGTTTATACCGGCCCCCTGCACACAGTCAAGACCCACCCCTGTCCATGCATAGGAACCTAGGAAGGCACAAGATAGGAAAAGAAGGCAGTCCATCTAGCTGCCACCAAACATTAATCCCTCTCATTCACCCACCAACCCAAACATCTCTCCAATTCTCTCTGAAATTATTCCAGACTCTCTGTCTCTGCTGCCTCAACCATCTAGTCATCTAACTCACTCTGCTTGCTGCCCAACTAGATTTTGAATGACTAATGTCTTTGAATCTGCTACCTTATTTGACAGATCATTCCAAATCTCCATCACCCATAGAGAATCTTTTCTTATGTTAAAATTACATTTTGCTGTTTTTAAATTTATCTATTCTGAACCTCTGGACCAGACTTATCTTGACATTGTATTCTAGGATCATTGGACTAGAAATTGGTTTAAGCCAATTTTAAAGCACCAAATGGGCGCAAGAAACAATCCCATGCCCAAATAGGGAGACCTGAGGATCACGAGCCTCATCGAAATATTCCCCAGACAGCACGCCCTCAGATGTGTCCTGGGGGTGGGGTGGGGTGGGGGTGACAGACAGCAGGAAGGGGCTCGATATCAATCGAAGGAAATACCGTGAAGCTGGGAGGCGCTACAGAAATGCTTAACAAAACTATTCACTGAGCTTTTCGGTGTGGCCACTGTTAGGCTGCCTCCACGTCCCGAAAACAACAGCGGAGCAGGCCTGAGGCTCACCCGTTTTTGGGTCAGGCGTTTTTCCGGTGTACGTGAGGTACAAGACACTACTCCCCAAAATTGGTCCTTTTTTACAGGGACCAATTTCTACCCCACTCTATCCATATCATTTAATACTTTGTGTGCTCAATGAAGTTATCTCTTAGTCTTCCTCTTTATAGACTATCATCATCATCATCATAGGCAGTCCCTCGGAATCGAGGAAGACTTGCTTCCACTCTTAGCATGAGTTCTCAGGTGGCCGTACAGTCCAATGCCGGAACCACAGTCTCTGTCACAGGTGGGACAGACAGTCGTTGAGGGAAAGGGTGGGCAGGGAGCCTGGTTTGTCGCATGCTCCTTCCGCTGCCTGCGCTTGATTCCTGCATGCTCTTGGCAACGATACTCGAGGAGCTCAGCGCCCTCCCGGATACAGTTCCTCCACTTAGAGCGGTCTATGGCCAGGGACTCCCAGGTGTCAGTGGGGATGTCGCACTTTATCAGGGAGGCTTTGAGGGTGTCCTTGTAACGTTTCCTCTGCCAGCCTTTGGCTCGTTTGCCGTGGACGAGTTCCGGGTAGAGCGCTTGCTTTGGGAGTCTCGTGTCTGGCATGTGAACTACGTGGCCTGCCCAGCGGAGCTGATCAAGTGTGGTCGGTGCTTCGATGCTGGGGATGTTAGCCTGGACTAAGCTATAAAGCTTAAAGATCTCTAATCTTTTCACATCGCTCGTCGTCTTTGAACATAGGCTCACTTTATACTCTTCCCTGCACTGTCTGCAATGGATGTATAGCCCTTTTAAAGTATGGTGATCAAAATGGTACACTGCACTCCAATGTGATCTGATCATTGCATTATGTAACCTTAGCATAACCTCTGTAGACTTGTACTCTACTGTTCTGACTTTGCGCTCCAACATTTTATTTGTTTTTCTAATTGGTTTCCTACATTGTCTAAATGTTGGAAATACAAGTTACTCCCAGATAATGTTCTTGGTCTTCTGTGCTATTCTATTCCCTTAATTTTATATCTATGTCACTCATTTTTTTTACTCAGTATGCAATACTTTAAGTTGGTCAGTATTAAATTTCATTTGTTGTTTATCTTCCCGATTGCATAACTGATCTAAATCACCAAAAGCATCTGCTGTGATAGCTTGACCGAGTTAGTAGCACATTAACCATGGCATTCCTGCAGACACCCTCACCGCCACCTTTGATGCCCGAGTCCCTATTAAAACCATTACTCTCTCTCACCCTGGCCATTCCCCCTGGTACAGCCCTCTTCTTCGCTCCCTCAAATCCAAGGGACGCAGCCTTGAACAGATGTGGCAGACAACTGGTTTAGCCATTCACTGCCAGATCTGGCTCAACCACATAAAGCATTATCGGGTCCTACTCTTGTCTGCCAAAACTGCTCAGGATCATTCTGGAATGCAAAGATAACCCCAGGCTACTATTCTGTACTGCTAACCATCTCCCTCAACCCCTCTCCCCTGTCTCCACCACACTCACCTCCAACAACAAGTGTGAGGAGCTCATGGACTTCTTTGTCTCAAAGATTGAGACCATGCGATCAGCTGCCTCTGCCACTTCCCTTCCTTCACCTAGCTCACCGGGCTGAACTTCCTCTGAGGCTCCCCCCTGCCCTAGCCCTGAACACACATCTTTCTCCAGTGTCTCTCTGATCTCCGCTCTTAACTTCTCCACGCTCATCTTGTCCATGAGACCCACTTCTTGCTCCCTTGACCCTATTCCCACTAAACTGCTGACCACCCAACTTCATTTTCTGGCTCCCCCATGTTAGCTGACATTATTAACGGTTCTTTCTCCTCAGGTACTGTCTCCCTCTCCCTCATATCTGCCGTCATCACCGCTCTCCTAAAAAACAACCCTTGACCCCACTGTGCTTGCTAGCTACCACCCCATCTCCAACCTCCCTTTCCTCTCCAAAGTCCTTGAATGTGTTGTTGCCTCCCAAATCCATGCCCATCTTTCCCGGAACTCCGTGTTCGAATCCCTTCAATCTGCTTTCCGCCCCTGCCACAGGACCGAAACGGCTCTCAGCAAAGTCACAAATGACATCCTTTGTGACTGTGACAAGGTAAACTATTCTTCCTCATCCTCCTGGACCTGTCTGTAGCCTTTGACACGGTTGACCCTCCATCCTCCTCCAACGCCTCTCCACCGTCGTCCAGCTGGGTGAGACTGCACTCGCCTGGTTGCATTCTTATCTATCTAATCGTAGCCAGAAAATCATCTGCAATGGCTTCTCTTCTCGCTCCCGCATCGTTACCTCTGGTGTCCCGCAAGGGTCGATGCTTGGCCCCCTCCTATTTCTCATCTACATGTTGCCCCTCAGCGACATCATCCGAAAACACAGCGTCAGTTTCCACATGTACGCTGATGACACCCAGCTCTACCTCACTACCATTTCTCTCGACCCCTCCACAGTCTCTAAATTGTCAGACTGTTGACCGACATCTAATACTGGATGAGCAGAAATTTTCTCCAATTAAATATTGGAAAGACTGAAGCCATTGTCTTTGGTCCCCGCCACAAACTGTTTACCCTAGCCAACGACTCCCTAGCATCTGAGGCTGAACCAGACTGCTGGCAATCTAGGTGTCACATATCTGCGGGATAACTAAAACCAACTATTTACACCTCCGTAACATTGCCCATGTCTGCCCCTGCCTCAGCTCACCTGCTGCAGAAATCCTCATCCATGCCTTTGTTACCTCTAGACTTGACTACTCCAATGCACTCCTGGCTGGCCTCCTGTCATGTATGTAACCTCTATGTAACACCACTGCAATGCTGTCTATACTTAAGCAATGCACACCTTGACCACAGGGGGTGAACTTGTGGGAGACACTCCTTACCTGGTCATCCAGGCATATAAAGGGAGGTCCCATGCAGAGTCATCACTTCTTGGTCCTGTGAATAAAGGTTCAGGTCATAGAGTGACCTTGTCCATAGAATGTGCCTCGTGTGGGTTTTGTGCCATTGAGTAAGGATTTTACACCTCCCACATTCCACCCGACGTAAACTTGAGGTCATCCAAAACTCGGCAACCCATGTCCTAACTCGCACCAAGTCCTGCTCACCCATCATCCCTGTGCTCGCTGACCTACATTGGCTCCCGATTAAGCAATACCTCGATTTCAAAATTCTCATCCTTGTTTACAAATCCCTCCATGGCATCGCCCCTTCCTGTCTCTGTAATCTCCTTCAGCGGAGATGTCTGCGCTCCTCAAATTCTGCCCTTTTGAGCATCCTTGATCATAATCACTCAACCATTGGTATCCGTGCCTTTAGCTGCCCGGGCCCTAAGCTCTGGAATTCCCTCCCTAAACCTCTCCATTTCTCTACCTCTCTTTCCTCCTTTAAACCTACCTCTTTGACCAAGCTCAGTATCAAATTTATTTGTTTTGTTTCATAACACTCCTGTGAAGCGCCTTGGGATGTTTTACTATGTTAAAGGCGCTTTAGAAATCCAAGTTGTTGTTGTTGTTGAATCAGAAGGAACTTGAGCACATGACATAGACTGACACTTGCAGTACTGAGGGAGTGCTGCATTGTCAGAGGTGTTGTCTTTCAGATGAGATGTTAAACTCTGGCCCCTTCTGCCTGTTTAGGTAAACTTAAAAGATGTCATGACACTCTTTGGCGACTAGCAGGGGACTTGTTTTGGCCAATATTTATCTCTTAACGCATATCACCAACACAGAATATCTGATCAGTTATCTCAGTTACGATGTTGGGAGCTTGCTGTGTGCAATTTGCTGCTTTGCTTCTTACAGAACAGTGACTACACTTCAAAATAATGCATTGGGAGTAAAATGCTTTGGGTGTGAAGTTGCTACGTAAATGCAAGTTCTTTCTTTTTACTGCTCTCCTTATGTTCTCTGCATATTTACCAAGCTTCCAGCACACCCTGGTCATGTGTGTAAGTAATTTACATACATCATCCAATGCATTTAGATTTAAAGAACTATTTTTGTCATTAAAAAATAGGAAAATATAAATATATATTGTGCTGAAAAGGTACACAGATGTTTGAGGGGAAATAACTGAAATGGACACAGAAAAATGTTATATGTTAAAACAAAAAATCACAAAAACCAGAAAAAACAAAGATATGTAGGTAAAAATAAAGATAACTTTTAAAATTACAATTAAATGCTCTACAGCTTAACAAGACCAGTTCAAGCAACAAATGAGCAAAACAATAATTTAAATCACAGAACATGGAGAGTGGCGCAGGAATGTGTCAATTATTAAACGAGATGGGATTTGCTGGAGGGCATGAACACTCAGGGGCCGAATTTAGTCGCTGCCCATTTCTCAGCGACCCCTGGGGCGGCACCTACCTTTTTGCCGCCTGCTGCCGCCGGGTCCCGTCGGGAGCTGCTTCCGGCTCTGTTGTGTGGGCGGCAATGGCAGCGGCAGTCGCCGGGAGCGGGCGGGAGCGGGCAGGAGCGGGCGGGAGCGGGAGTGAGCGGCAGGCAGCGGCAGTCGCCGGGAGCGGGCGGGCGGGAGCGGGCGGGCGGGAGCGGGCGGGAGCGGGCGGGAGCGGGAGTGAGCGGCAGGCAGCGGCAGTCGCTGGGAGCGGGCGGGCGGGAGCGGGCGGGAGCGGCTGGCATCATCACTGTGCGGTAGTTGGAGGCCTCTCCACTCGGAGATCTTCGGAGGGCCTCCAATGCGCATGCGCGAGATTTAACAATTTATTGTTGTAGTTTTTTTTACCTCCGACGTGTCGTTATTTCGGGACCGTTTGAGGCTGATTGCTGTACTGCGCATGAGCATAAAGGCACACCAATTTATTCCACCTGTGAGTGTGAGAGGGGAGAGGGGAGAGGAGAGAGTTGGAGGTTGCAGAGAGGGCAGTCGGAGAAATTGAGACACACAAACTGTTGAGAACCCATTCGTTTCATTGAGGATGAGTGGCCAGAAATCAGCAATGAAGACTGGCAAAACCAGGCCCAGAGCTCCCTGGTTTAATGAGGAGGAATTGGAGGAGCTAGTAACGGAGGTGGAGCGCAGGTACAAAGACCTCACCCGGGATGGTGTGGTAAGCCTTCACCACCACAATACCAACACAAAGATGAAAGTTTCCATCAGCCTAGACACATTTCAGTCGCTTTTATCACATCCAAATTAAACCTGAACCATCAGCAATAAAGTAAAGCGACATCCAGCGAACTTTTTTCCAGCAGTTCCACTCCTGACAGTCCAGCATCTGCCCGATCCCCGCGACGTGCAGTGCTCCCTGCCGCCCGACTCATGGCCAGGTCACACCTGCTTTTTGCCAGTGGTCCTTCTGGCGGGCGGCAGGTCGATCTGAGGCCAGCGTCCCTGACCAAAATAGCCGATTTTCAGCATCTGGCATGGGCGGGTAGCATGACATCACGCCGGCGGATCTCTCCGCGACCAATCTCACGTCAGGCGGAACCTGGACAGCAGATGGGTGGTTCCGGAGGAATCGCACCAAAAACATACATTCCCAGCATACACTCGGTGGCTGCGGGCACAACCTACTCCCTCAGTCTCAGTGGGGTCAGCTCCTCTCCTGTTTAAAGTGGATCGTTGAAAATTAAGTGAATTTGTGCAAAATTGTCAAGAAAAAAAGAGAAATTAAAAGTAAAAAAAACTCCTGCAATTAAGCATTCCTGATCCCAGAAGACATGTTACAGTTCTGGAATCATAGTAAACTAAATGAATGCGCACCAATTGTAATCTTCAGCAAATTGTGAAAGAATATATTTAATAATTGATAAGGTTTGGTTGCTAACTGCTGTAGTCAATGCCTGTATCTTTGTTTCAGCATTTATTGTTGTGCGTAAACACTATCGTTAATCATAGTAACTGTGACACCCATATTAAAATGCATTCAGTAGCAGGTATTTTTAGTTGACTACAACTCAATTAGTTGGCAAATCGATAGATGTTCCCGATAAATGACTGCATCATAACACTCATTTCAATTGCTGCTGGTATATACAAACTAATTCAAATTCAGACAGCTCTCATTCTTTCTGATACATCTTGGTAGAGTCTGAATGCACAGGTTCTGCCCTGGACTTAAACACTGCTGGAGACAGACACCTCTGTGTCTCCTTCTTCACTACAGGATGTTCATAGTGGTTTTAGCGCACACTGCTCTGCATTACCTTGTTAATAAAGGTATACTTTGGGTACAATATCATGTCTCCTGCCAGTTCTTTCCTTTCTATCTTCCATTTGTTTTAGTTAGTCCCTCAGGTTCCCCTGTCGGACACATCATTTCCTGGCTAGGCAGAGGGCTTGTTCTCGGGGCTCTATCTAACAGCACTGTGGGACCACCTTCACTGCACGGACCGCGTTGGTTCAAGACGAAAGCCCACCACCACATTCGCAAGGGCAACTAGGTATGGGCAACAAATGCTAGCCTTGCCAGCGATGCCCACAGCCAGAGAATGAATTTATGAAACTCTATTGTAGCTTCACAAATATGTGGATGGACTATGTGCAGGGAATTTCTCAGTAGGGAATTGTCTTGCTTTTGTTCAGTACCTCTGCCCGATGATGCAATCAGGTTATTTGATTATAATTCTGCATCCTACTAGTCTGTGGTGGAACATGTTGGGGCCCAAATGTGTATGGCTGCCTTGTGTCAATTTCATCTTGGCAACAAATTGATTCTGAAGCTAATGGGCCATGTCAAGAACATTTATTCAGTGAATATTGTGATATCTGGAGCCAATTTCTGTTTTTAGAATGGTATTCTGTTTTTTTTATTTGTTCCTGGGATGTGGGTGTCACTGGCAAGGCCGGCATTTATTGCCCATCCCTAATTGCCCTTTGAGAAGGTGGTGGTGAACTGTCATTTCAGAGGGCAGTTAAGAGTCAACGACATTGCTGTGGGTCTGGAGTCACATATAGGCCAGACCGGGTAAAGATGATAGATCTCCTTCACTGGAGGATATTAATGAACTAGATGAGTTTTTACTAAAATCCAGTTGTTTCATGGTCACCATTACTGATACTAGCACATATTGCAAGTTTTAATAGAAGCACAGAAAGGGGCCTTTCGGCTAATGTTGCTGGAACTCTTACATTCAATGACCCATCCATCCAACTCACTGAAAAGATTCACAAGGCTGGAAATTCAGCAGATTTGCGCCCATTTTACCGCCATGGGAGAGCAGAAAAAGTTATTTTTTTGGCACTTTACATAGCGCACGAAGTTTAGTGCCTGGGCGGAAAATTTGACAGCGGTTTTGAGCCGGCGATAAAAGTTATCGCCCGCCCGTTTTTTTTACCGTTTTTCTGACGTCAATTGGCGTGCAATGTTCCGCTATCGCAGCGGCAGAAAATTCGCCGATATCACCATTTTTACTGCCCACCCAAAAACACGCCCGAAAAAAATCAAGTCTAACCTGCTCGGACCACGATGCACCCGGTGCTAACGACGCCATCTTGATGCAGCAGTGAGCTGGAAGAAGACTTATTCAAGAGCGTTTTGAGCGTAATCAAAGAGCTCTCAGAGGTTTGGGGGGAAGGCCTTATCCCCCACGAGTTTACAGGCAACAGCGCTCATACCTGCAGCTATCTGAGGCACAGTGCGTTTGAAGGCTGCGCTTCCGAAAAGACGTGGTCACAGAGATATGCCATCTCATAAAGGCAGACCTACAGCCTATCAGCGGTAACAGGACTTCACTCTCCGTCGAGGTGAAGGTGACTGCGGCACTTGCCTTCAATGCCTTTGGCTCCTTTCAGGCATCCGCAGGGGACATATGCTCCATCTTGCAGCACGCTACACATCGCTGCATTCGCCAGGTGACTACTGCACTGTACGCAGGATGGACTTCATAAAGTTCCCAAGGAGGCACAGAATGAGAGGGCTATAAGTTTTGCATGAATTGTTGGCTGCTCAAGGTTCAGCCTACCATTGACTGTACGCACATTGCCCTGCGAGCACTTTTAGAGGATCCAGAGTTTTACCAAAACTATAAGGGATTCCACTCGCTGAACGTACAGATCGTTTGCGACCATACTCAGTGCATCATGGCAATAAATGCCCAGTTTCCAGGGAACATTCATGATGCTTTCATCTTGCATGAGAGCAGTGTCTCACGCATGTTCCCGCATCAACCACAAGGCCAGAGCTGGATGCTGAGGGGACAAAGGTTATGGTTTCGCCACCTGGCTCATGATCCCCCTCTGGAACCCTCAGACACAAGCCGAGCATCGGTATAATGACAGCCATATAGCCACACGTAACATCGTCAAAAAGACAATTGGAGTGTTCAAGCAGCGCTTCCGATGCCTGGACCATATCTGGAGGCAGCCTGCAATACTCCCCTCAGCAGGTCGCTGAGTTCATTGTGGTGTGCTGCATGCTACACAACTTAGCCATCATGAGGGGACAGGAAATGCCAATGGGGGTTGCAGGACCACCTCGGGAGAGAGAGAGGAGGAGGACGAGGAGGAGGACGATGAGGAGGAGCCTAGCAATGAACCCATGCCACCACCACCACCACAGGGGAGGCCTGGCGGAGCTTTTGCCACTGCAATAGTCTCACGTCAGCAGCTCATAATTCAACACTTTGCTTGAACAGTGAACAGCACATTTCACCATTGCCTGCCCACTCTATCCCACCATGTTGACTATTCCCCCTCTTATTCTGCAAATGAGACACTGCACAAGAATGGTTAAGGTGAACAAAAGAATTGATAAAACATTTGAATTTATGAAAGGGACTTACAGAAGAGGATAAAGAAAAAAAGGGAAGCTTATGTCATATACCAATGGCTAAATACTGTAGAATCTCTGGAAGAATATAGAAAGTTCAGAGGTGAAATCAAAAAGGATATTAGGAATGCTAAGAGAGAGCATGAAAAATTCTTGGCAAGTAAAATCAAGGAAAACCCAAAGATATTCTATAAATATATTAAGAACAAGAGGATAACTAAAGAAAGGGTAGGGCCTATTAGAGACCATGAGGGTAATCTGTGTGTAGAGGCGGAAGATGTGGGTATGGTTCTTAATGAATACTTTGCGTCTGTTTTCACAAAGGAAAGAGACAATGCAGATACTGCTATCGAGGAGGAGTGTGAAATTCTGGATGAAATAAATATAGTGAGAGAGGAAGTATTAAGTGGTTTAGCAGCTTTGAAAGTGGATGTCCCCAGGCCCGGAAGAAATGCATCCCAGGCTGTTGAGCGAAGCAAAAGAGGAAATAGCAGAGGCCTTGACCATCATTTTCCAGTCCTCTTTGGATTCAGGCATGGCGCCAGAGGACTGGAAGACTGCTAATGTGGTACCCTTGTTTAAGAAGGGAGAAAGGGATAGGCTGAGTAATTACAGCCCTGTCAGCGTAACCTCAGTGCTGGGAAAATTATTGAAAAAAATCCTGAAGGGCACGATAAATCTGCATTTAGAAAACCAAGGATTAATCAGGGACAGTCAGCACGGATTTGTTAAGAGAAGATCATGTTTGATTAACCTGATTGAATTTTTCGAGGAGGTAACCAGGATGGTTGATGAAGGTAGTGCATATGATGTAATGTATATGGACTTTAGCAAAGCTTTTGATAAGGTCCCACATGGCAGACTGATCACGAAGGTTAAAGCCCATGGGATCCAAGGCAAAGTGGCAAGTTGGATCCAAAATTAGCTTAGAGATAGGAAGCAAAGAGTAATGGTTGATGGATGTTTTTGTGGCTTGAAGGATGGTTCCAGTGGGGTTACGCAGGGCTCAGTACTGGGTCCCTTGCTTTTTGTGGTATACATCAATGATCTAGATTTCAATATAGGGGGTATGATTAAGAAGTTTGCAGATGACACTAAAATTGGCTGTGTGGTTGATAATGAAGAGGAAAGTCATGGACTGCAGGAGGATATCAATCTACTGGTTAGGTGGGCAGAGCAGTGGCAAATGGAATTTCATTCAGTGAAGTGTGAGGTAATGCACTTGGGGAGGGCTAATAATGGAAGGGTATACACATTATATGGTAGGCCACTTAGAAGTGTAGATGAACAAAGGGACCTTGGAGTGCTTGTCCACAGATCCCTGAAAGTAGCAGGCCAGGTGGATAAGGTGGTTAAGAAGGCATACGGAATGCTTGCCTTTATTGGCCGAGGCATAGAATACAAGAGCAGGGAGGTTATGCTTAAATGTTATAATACACTGGTTAGGCCACAGCTAGAGTACTGCGTGCAGTTCTGGTCGCTGTATTATAGGAAGGACGTGATTGCACTGGAGAGGGTGCAGAGAAGACTTACAAGGATGCTGCCTGGAATGGAGAATCTTAGCTATGAGGATAGATTGGATAGGCTGGGGTTGTTCTCCTTGGAACAGAGGAGGCTGAGGGGAGACCTAATGGTGGAGTATAAAACTTTGAGGGGCCTGGCTATATCCTCATCATGATCTACTACTTTGTCAAATTGTGTATTATCTGCAATCTTTATAATGCTGCTCCCTACACCCAAGTTTAGGTCATTTATAAAAATTACAAAGAGTAATGGACCCAAACTGACCCTTGGGGAACACCATTGCAAACACCTCCCAGTCTAAAAACATCCATGCACCACCACTCTTTACTTCCTGCCACTGAGCCAATTTTGCATCCATACCACCACTTCCCCCTGAATTCCATGGGTTTACATCTTCTTAATAAGTTTCCTGTTTGGCACTTTGTCGAATGCCTTCCGATAGTCTATGTATGAAACATCTACTGCACTACCTTGATCAACCTCTCTGTTACCTCGTCAAAAAATTCAATCATGTTAGTCAGACACAATTCATCTTTAACAAATTCATGCTGGCTCTCCTTGATTAACTCATGCCTTTCCAAATGAAAGTTTATTTTGTCCCTGATGATGGTTTCCAATAACTTCCCCACCACCGATGTCAGGCTGACTGGCCTGTAGTTTCCTCATTTATCCCTCTCCCCTTTCTTGAATATTGTTATAACATTAGCAACGCTCCAGTCCTCCAGCGCTACTCCTTTCTCCAATGAGTAATTCCTTGCTAAAGAATAATTGTCCCACCACTCTGATATTGAAGACAAGCTACTACAGTAAGAGTCAACTGATTCAGTGTTACTGATTGATAGAATGCAGAAAGCAACAAATAAACAAATCTATTCAATGTGAAATTGTCGCAATCTTCATGTTTAATTCATTTTTTCCAAAGAACATATTGTATGCTTGCATGCTTCCATTTATGAACCTCATGTAAATACTGCCTGCACACTCCTCAAAATGGTAATGCTGAAATTACCTGCTCCGATTCAACAACAACAACAACTTGCATTTATATAGCACCTTTAATGCAGTAAAATGTCCAAGTGCATTTCACAGGAGTGCAATCAGACCAAAATTTACACATAGCCAAAGAAGGGGACATTAGTACAGGGGTTCACAGAAGTAAGTTTTAAGTAGGGTCTCAAAGGAGGGGAGCGAGGCGGAGAGGTTTAGGGAGGGAATTCCAAAGCTTATGGCCGAGATAGCTGAATGCAAATGCTTTAAATTAACACTGTGTGAGCTTCGATGAAACCCATATGCAATTGAGCTGTAAATAGCAAAATGAACAGTAGACTGGGAATCTGACTATACTGAGACAGATTGCATCAATACAATTAAACCTGATAAATACCACATGGTTGCACAGAGTGCTCATCAAATCAATAAACGTCACATCACTGAATATTTGTGCTGTGTATTTGACATCACTGTCGGCAGTTTATGGGAGATACAGGCTATTCAGTTTTAGACTCCAGTTGCGTGGTCCTGAGTCTAGCCGTTATGAAGATGCTCATGTCTAACCCACGACATGGATATCCAGTGGTGTGAGGATTATTGATTTAATGAGTAATATATGCATGATCATGCTTATTATTGTTGTGTATATGTAAAGCATGCACTCCCATGTTCCGCCACCAGGGAGCACATCCCCTGAAGTCCCAAGGGATCCCAGCATCTCTTGGGAGCACTGTATATAAGCCGGCCCCTAAGGCCTGTTCCTCACTCTGGAGTGTCTTAATAAAGACTGAGGTCACTGTTAATTTAACCTCCCTGTGTGCAGTCTCATCTGTGTTAGGAACACAACAACTGGCAATGAGAATACGAATCCAACGCAAAGATGCAGCGAACTGTGGGCATCCTGGAGAAGTTCTCGGAGGGTGAGGACTGGGAAGCCTATGTCGAATGGCTGGACCAGTACTTTGTAGCCAACGAGCTGGACGGAGAAGGAAGCGCTGCAAAAAGGAGAGCGGTCCTCCTCACAGTGTGCGGGGCACCGACCTACAGCCTCATGAAGAATCTTCTGGCTCTGGTGAAACCCACAGATAAGTCGTATGAGGAGCTGTGTACACTGGTTCGGGAGCATCTTAACCCGAGGGAGAACGTGCTGATGGCGAGGTATCGGTTCTACGCGTGCCAGCGATCTGAAGGTCAGGAAGTGGCGAGCTACGTCGCTGAGCTAAGGCGACTTGCAGGACAATGTGAGTTTGATGGCTACGTGGAGCAAATGTTCAGAGACCTTTTTGGACTGGGCATTGGCCACGAGACCGTCCTATGAAAACTTTAACTGTAGAGACACCGCCCCTCAGGAAGGCCATTGCGATAGCACAGGCGTTTATGTCCACCAGTGATAACACCAAACAAATCTCTCAGCACACAAGTGCTAGCAATGTTCATAAATGAACTGGAACTGTATTTGCGAGCAGAAATGTACAGGGCAGAAACCACGAGTCTGCAACTGCCAGCAGGCCTCAGTGACCCAGATGACTCAGAGTCCCCAGCAAAGGATGAATGCAAGGCAATTCACATCTTGTTGGCGTTGTGGAGGCTTCCATTCAGCCTATTCATGCTGCTTCAAAGGGTATGTTTGCAAGAGCTGTGGAACAATGGAGCACCTCCAACGAGCTTGCAAACGAGCTGCAAGCTCTGCAAAACCTACTAACCAGCACGTGGCAGAGGAAGATCGGTCCATGGTGGATCAAAGCAATTTCGAGCCTCAGAGAGAGGAGGCAGATGCTGAAGTACACAGGGTGCACACATTTTCGACGAAATGTCCACCTATAATGCTAAACGTAAAATTGAATGGCTTACCCGTAGCCATGGAACTGGACACTGGCGCTAGCCAATCCATCATGAGTAAAAAGATGTTTGAGAGACTGTGGTGAAACAAGGCATTTAGACCAGCCCTGAGCATCATCTACACGAAACTGAGAACGTAGACCAAAGAGCTTATCACTGTCCTGGGCAGCGCCATGGTCAAGGTCACCTACGAGGGCACGGTGCACAAACTGCCACTCTGGATTGTCCTGAGCGATGGCCTCACACTGCTTGGAAGGAGCTGGCTGGGCAAAATCTGTGGAACTGGGATGACATCCGAGCGCTATCACATGTCGATGAGGCCTCATGTACCCAGGTTCTTAACAAATTTCCTTCCCTTTTTGAGCCAGGCATTGGAAACTTTTCCGGGGCGAAGGTGCAGATCCACTTGGTCCCAGAGGCATGACCCATTCACCACAAGGCGTGAGCGGTACCTCATATGATGAGGGAGAGAGTGGAAATCGAGCTGGACAGGCTGCAACGCGAGGGCATCATCTCCCCAGTGGAATTCAGCGAGTGGGCCAACTCGATTGTTCCAGTACTCAAAAGTGATGGCACGGTCAGGATTTGTGGCGATTATAAAGTAACTATTAATCGTTTCTTGCTACAGGACCAATACCCGCTACCTAAAGCAGACGACCTATTTGCGACGCTGGCAGGAGGCAAGATGTTCACCAAGCTCGATCTGACTTCGGCCTACATGACCCAGGAGCTGGAGGAGTCTTCGAAGGGCCTCAACACGCACAAGGGACTGTTCATCTACAACCGATGCCCGTTTGAAATTCGGTCGGCTGCAGCGATCTTCCAGAGAAACATGGAGATCCTACTCAAGTCGGTACTACACACGGTGGTCTTTCAGGACGACATATTGGTCACGGGTCGGGATACCGCCGAGCACCTACAAAACCTGGAGGAGGTCCTCCAGCGACTGGATCGCGTAGGGCTGCGGCTGAAGATGTCGAAATGTGTCTTCATGGCAACAGAAGTGGAGTTTTTGGGGGGAAAGATTGCGGCGGACAGCATTCGGCCCACAGACGCCAAGACAGAGGCTATCAGGAACGTACCCAGGCCACAGAACGTCACGGAGCTGCGGTCGTTCCTGGGACTCCTCAACTATTTTGGTAACTTCCTACCGGGGTTAAGCACCCTTTTAGAACCCCTACATGTGTTATTGCGCAAAGGTGAGAACTGGGTTTGGGGAAAAAAACAAGTAATTGCTTTTGAGAAAGCCAGAAACATTTTATGCTCCAACAAGCTGCTTGTATTGTATAACCCGTGTAAAAGACTTGTGCTAGCATGTGACGCGTGTCGTACGGAGCCGGGTGTGTATTACAACAAGCTAACGTTGTGGGGAAGTTGCAACCTGTCGCCTATGCTTCCAGGAGCTTGTCTAAAGCCGAGAGGGCCTACAGCATGATTGAGAAAGAGGCATTAGCGTGTGTGTTCGGGGTATAGAAAATTCATCAGTACCTGTTTGGCCTCAAATGTGATCTGGAAACCTATCACAAGCCCCTCACATCCCTGTTCGCTGAAAACAAGAGGATAAATACTGATGCCTCAGCCCGCATACAAAGATGGGCACTTGCGCTATCAGTGTGTAACTATACCATCCGCCACAGGCCAGGCACCGAGAACTGTGCGGATGCTCTCAGTCGGCTACCGTTGCCCACCACGGGGGTGGAAATGGCGCGGCCTGCAAACTTGTTGATGGTGGCGCAGCCCGCAGACTTGTTGATGGTCATGGAAGCGTTTGAAAATGATAAATCACCTGTCACGGCCCGCCAGATTAGGACTTGGACCAGCCAAGATCCTCTGCTGCCCCTAGTAAAAAAACTGTGTACTGCATGGGAGCTGGGCCAGCATCCCCGTTGAAATGCAAGAGCCAATCAAGCCGTTCCAGCGGCGAAAGCACGAGCTGTCCATTCAGGCAGACTGCCTGTTGTGGGGTAACCGCGTGGTGCTACCAAAAAAGGGCAGGGAGACGTTCATCTCGGATCTCCACAGCACACATCTGGGTATAGTAATGATGAAAGCTATAGCCAGATCCCACGTGTGGTGGCCCAGTATCGACTCTGACTTAGAGTACTGTGCACGGCAATGTGCTCAGTTGAGCAATGCGCCCAGAGAGGCACCACTAAGTTTGTGGTCCTGGCCCTCCAGACCATGGTCGAGGATCCATGTCGACTATGCGGGCTCGTTTCTCGGTAAAATGTTCCTGGTGGTGGTGGATGCTTTTTCAAAATGGATTGAATGTGAAATAATGTCGGGAAGCACCGCCACCGCCACCATTGAAAGCCTGAGGGCCATGTTTGCCACCCACGTCCTGCCTGACATACTCGTCAGTGACAACGGGCCATGTGGGGATGTTGCACTTTATCAGGGAGGCTTTGAGGGTGTCCTTGTAACATTTCCTCTGCCCACCTTTGGCTTGTTTGCCGTGAAGGAGTTCCGAGTAAAGCGCTTGCTTTGGGAGTCTCGTGTCTGACATACGGACAATGTGGTCTGTCCAGCGGTGCTAATCAAGTGTGGTCAGTGCTCCAATGCTGGGGATGTTGGCCTGGTCGAGGACGCTAATGTTGGTGTGTCTGTCCTCCCAGGGAATTTGTAGGATCTTGCGGAGACATCGTTGGTGGTATTTCTCCAGCGACCTCAAGTCTGGATTACTACTCCACCAACATAGCCATTCCTGCCAGTACTAATTATCAGGACCCTGCTGCCTTTCCGCCATGAAGCCCTGTGAAAATGCTTTTCAGTTAAGTGGATGTGTTATAACCACTGCAGATTGATCTCTGACCTTACTTCTCTGTTTATCTGTCCTCATTAAAACACAGCCATATAAATATAATTACAACAGAAACAATGAAAGGGACAAAAACAATTCACATGATTTGTACAGGGGCAAGTATGTATTATTCATTTTATTTAACCACTAATTCAAAGGTCCTCTTTAAATAATTTGACACACTTGTGGACTTTGGGCTTCAACAACGGCTATATGCATATTTTATTTATGGCGTTCAACAAATCAAATTGATAAAAATGTGGATTTTAAAAGGACATTCTCCAAAACTGCATGTTAACATTCGAGAAGGAAAAGTTGAAGTAACAAGTTGCAAAGGTTTCACAAAAGCAGTGTGTACCAGAAAATGAAAGGTTAATTCCATTGGCATTTAAATACAGGATGCGAATATCCTGAGTGAGAACGCTACAGTTTAGTGACTATTGCTGGTTTAATGTTATTGGATGGGCAATAAATGCAGGCCTTGCCAGCGATGCCCATATCGTAGAAACGAATAAAGAAGAATTCTATGCATATGATCTAAAGTTATTGAATATTCTGGGTTTGAGTTTCCGATCATTTACGCCAGTAATATCAGCGCAATGCAGGCGAAATTGGACGGACCAACGCAAAAGATCGTGGAATTTTAAACGTCAGTGAGTTACATCCAAAACCACTTACGCTCATGTTTTTTGCGATCATTTACGCTGGTTTAAGATTCAATTGGCTCAGATCAGGCCCCACCCATTAAGCCGGTCCCGCCCATAAAGCCGGCCACACCCCCAGACTGAAATGGCGAGATTCTGCCGATTGCACTGGTTCGTGAAGGCTCTTCAAATTGTAATAATTTTCTACTAGGTACACTTTCAAAGTATTTGCATATCAAAAAATAATTTAATTTAATAAGAAACTGACTAGTGTACACCAATGAAACTATTAAATGGCTTAGTATGGGTTTTTTTTAAAGTCATTTTCAGTGATTTTAAATCTTGTTACTCACTGGCGTAACTCACTGGTGTGGACACCCTTATTAACAACGCTTACTTTTGGTGATAAACCCATATTTAGCTGCATTAATAAAACTGCACCAAAGTTACCACTCTTAAATACATCTAGGAATACTTTTTAATGGAAAGACTTTTAGCAGACACTTGAACTGTAATCTAGCCAGCGCAATTTAAAACACATTTTGGGCACAATCTGCCGACTGTGCACAAAGTGGAAATTCTACCCTTCATTGTTTATTTTGTAGTGTCCATTGCCTGTTAATATAATTTGGAGCTTGCAATACTGAGTTAATGGGCTCAATTTTCCCCAAAGCTTTTTTTGGCGTACTTGAAGAGCTACGCCCGTTCTTTTGGGGCGTCAGGTACGCCAAAAAAATTTTTTCTAAGTTTCCCGTTGGATTTCTTCATTTTTGGCGCAGCCTAACCTGTCCTTTAGATTTGGGAGTGGAGCCTTGAGCTGCGTCAAGAAGATTGGATTGCCACGGTAACCAGGGATACAATGTGAGCTGAGGCTGGAAAGTGAAACATACAGCCAGCTCCCAACACATTAAAACACATTGCATCAACTTAAAAACACATGAAAATATATTGCAGCGACTTACCTCCAATTATTAAAACTGGTCCTGCTCCCCCACCCCTTGCTTAGGCCGAAGGGCTTACCGGTCTGCTTCCCTAGCCCGCCCCGAGCCCCTTGCCGATGCCGGTCCAGCTCCAGCTCCAGCTCCCCCCGCAGCCCCGAGTGCCTGGCCGAAGGGTTTGCCAGTCCGTTTCCCCGCCCAACCCTGACCCCGAGTGCCTTGCCGATCCGCTCCACCGCCCCCTAACCCAGGCCGAATGGCTTCACGGTCTGCTCCTCTGCCCTATCCCAGGCTGAATGGCCTCCTCCCTCCTGGTCCCCGCACCTCACTACACCCGAAAGGCTTCCCCCCATCCCCTCTCTCCCTCCACATCTCACTCCCCCTCTCTCTTACCTTTCCTGCTGCTGCTGTCCGGGCATCTGCTGCACTTACCTGCACCGATGACCTTACCTGCACCGATTTCCTTACCTGCACCGATTTCCTTACCTGCACCGATTTCCTTACCTGCGCCGATTTCCTTACCTGCGCCGATTTCCTTACCTGCACCGATTTCCTTACCTGCGCCGATTTCCTTACCTGCGCCGATTTCCTTACCTGCGCCGATTTCTTTAACTCTCCAGAATATTTTTCTGCAGAGGCCACATACACTGGTCTAAGCAGAACTGGAGTAACTTTCAGCTGGCCAAACTTGCCGAAATGGCCAGAGTTGGCGTAGGTGGTTGGTTACGTCCTCTTTGGCTGAAAAAAAACTGACCTAAAAAAATCGTAACTAGCTGAGTTACACTGGTGCAAATTGATTGGGGAAACTGTGTTTTTTAAACTTAAGCCAAAAAAAGCAGCCTGCTCAAAAAAAACGGTGCAAATCACTGGGGAAAATTGAACCCAAAGGGTGTACAATGCCAATTGTTTGACTACATTGCGCAGTGTACCTAGCATCTGTTCCTTGTGTGATTTCACTGAGGCACTTTGTGCACTAATTTCAGCAATGCTGGAGTGGCTGGAGATTAATAAGTACAGAGTAAGTATGTCCGTTGATACCCAAATATATTCACTTTTCTGTACATGCTATATTCTAGAGTCAGACAAAATAGAAGGCCCACACTGGCACATGGGGCTGAAGCAAATTGCAGAGGCCGTGTGAGTAATAGCATGGAGAGATATGTAAATTACGATGATGATATTGAATTCAATGTGTTGAAAGATCATGAGCCAATGGAAGTTGAGGAGTACAGGAATGATAGGCGAGCTGGACTTAATGATGGTTAGGCTGTGGGAGTTGGAGTTTGGGACAAGCTGGAATTTATGTATGCGATTTCAAGCTCAGCTCAGGGTGAAATAGCACACTGAAGGTGTACATGCGTGAGTTCAGCCTGAATGAGCAGTTGGGAGGAGATATGGATTTGGGGGACTAGGGTGCAGAAGTTTATGCAAGAGCCAAATCGCATGGCTTCAGTCTTACTGATGAGTTGGAGGAAGTTCTGGCTCATTATGAGTTGAGAAGCAATGAGACAGCACAGTTGTACCCATGGAGTTAAGAATGGCGGTGGAGAGTTACAATTAGAGTGGTGGGTGTCAACAACATACATATGAAATCTGATCCATGTAGATGAGGAATAGATAGGGACCTCTAGGTTGGACCCTTGGGGGACTGGAGGTGACTGTACGAGGGTGGGAGGAGAAACTACTGCAGGAGACAGGATGGTTACATTGGTACAGGTAGGAGTGGAATCAAAAGGTCATGCTGTAGAGGTGGACCACAGATGGTGGAGTAGGATGGAGTGGTCAAATTCAACCCAGAGATTGAAGAAGACAAGGAGCAATAATACACCATGGTTACAGTCCCAAAGGATGTTGTTGGTGACGTTACCAGCATGATCTTGGCACTGTGGAAACCAGACTGGGTGGCTATGCTACACTTGAGAACCTTAGGGAGGACAAAGATAAGGCGGGCATTTGAAAGGACAGAAGGGTCAAGGACAGACTTTTTGACAAAGTGCGTGATTATGACAGTTAAATAGGGCACGGAAGCAGTGTCTATGGAAAGAGAACTGTTGACAATGTTAGCAAGCACGAGACCAAGGAAAGGCTGCTGTGTGGTACGGAGTTGGACTGAGATGGGGGTCGAGGACATAGAGATATGACGATAAAGATGGAGGAGATGGGGAAGAAACTACAGAACTATATAAATTCAGGGCTCGGGGTGGAGTCTGAGGCAGCTAATTGGTTAGTCAATCTCTAAGATGAAAAAATGTTGTCAAGAAGTGAGTTTTGAGATTATCCTTACCCTCCATGAACATGCTGGGGTGTCAATCCACAATCTGGGTCGGATATTCATGTGAAGGTTTGCGTACTACGTCCTACCTGTGCAACTCTTGGGGGCTGTTGCCAAGAACTCTTTTACTCTTTGGTAGTTACAGTACTTCAAATGTAAAGTTGACCTTCAGTTCCTGAAGCATATCTTACATTATGAAACTCTGTCTTGTCTATTAGTACCCCAGTCTCCAAATCTTTGATCTCAAATTCATAATCCTGAGATTACACCAGTTACAGTTGTCTCTGGCAGCACTTTATTATTGTGCCAGATTCATGGGTTTTTAAATTAAGCTCTTCAACTGTATATATAGAAACATAGAAACATAGAAAATAGGTGCAGGAGTAGGCCATTTGGCCCTTCGAGCCTGCACCGCCATTCAATAAGATCATGGCTGATCATTCCCTCAGTACCCCTTTCCTGCTTTCTCTCCATACCCCTTGAGCCCTTTAGCCGTAAGGGCCATATCTAACTCCCTCTTGAATATATCCAATGAACTGGCATCAACAACTCTCTGCGGCAGGGAATTCCACAGGTTAACAACTCTCTGAGTGAAGAAGTTTCTCCTCATCTCAGTCCCAAATGGCTCACCCCTTATCCTAAGACTATGTCCCCTGGTTCTGGACTTCCCCAACATCGTGAACATTCTTCCCGCATCTAATCTGTCCCGTCCCGTCAGAATCTGATACGTTTCTATGAGATCTCCTCTCGCCCTTCTAAACTCCAGTGAATAATCCAGTATCTCCTCATATGACAGTCCAGCCATCCCTGGAATCAGTCTGGTGAACCTTCGCGGCACTCCCTCAATAGCAAGAACATTCGCTGCACTTCCTCAGATTAGGAGACCAAAACTGAACACAATATTCCAGGTGAGGCCTCACTAAGGCCCTGTACAACTGCAGTAAGACCTCCCTGCTCCTTACTCAAATCTCCTAGCTATGAAGGCCAACATACCATTTGCCTTCTCAACCGCCTGCTGTACCTGCATGCCAACTTTCAATGACTGATGAACCATGACACCCAGGTCTCGTTGCACCTCCTCTTTTCCTAATCTGCCGCCATTCAGATAATATTCTGCCTTCGTGTTTTTGCCCCCAAAATGGATAACCTCACATTTATCCACATTATACTGCATCTGCCAGGCATTTGCCCACTCACCTAACCTGTCTAAGTCACCCTGCAGCCTCTTAGCGTCCTCCTCACAGTTCACACCGCCACCCAGTTTAGTGTCGTTTGCAAACTTGGAGATATTACACTCAATTCCTTCATCTATATTGTTAATGTATATTGTAAAGAGCTGGGGTCCCAGCACTGAGCCCTGCGGCACTCCACTAGTCACTGCCTGCCATTCTGAAAAGTACCCGTTTATCCCGACTCTCTGCTTCCTGTCTGCCAACCAGTTCGCTATCCACGTCAGTACTTTACCCCCAATACCATATGCTTTGATTTTGTAAACCAATCTCTTGTGCGGGACCTTGTCAAAAGCCTTTTGAAAGTCCAAATACACCACATCCACTGGTTCTCCCTTGGTCACTCTGCTAGTTACATCCTCAAAAAATTCCAGAAAATTCGTCAAGCATGATTTCCCTTTCATAAATCCATGCTGACTTAGACCAATCCTGTCACTGCTTTCCAAATGCGCTGCTATTTCATCCTTAATGATTGATTCCAACATTTTCCCCACTACTGATGTCAGGCTAACCAGTCTATAATTACCCGCTTTCTCTCTCCTTCCTTTTTTAAAAAGTGGTTTTACATTAGCTACCCTCCAGTCCATAGGAACTGATCCAGAGTCGATAGACTTTTGGAAAATGATCACCAATGCATCCACTATTTCTGGGGCCACTTCCTTAAGTACTCTGGGATGCGGACTATCAGGCCCCGGGGATTTATCGGCCTTCAACCCCATCAATTTTCCTAACACAATTTCCCGCCCAATAAGGATAGCCTTCAGTTCCTCCTTCTCACTAGACCCACTGCCCCCTAGTACATTCGGAAGGTTATTTGTGTCTTCCTTCGTGAAGACAGAACCGAAGTATTTGTTCAATTGGTCTGCCATTTCTTTGTTCTCCATTATAAATTCACCAGAATCCGACTGCAAGGGACCTATGTTTGTCTTCACTAATCTTTTTCTCTTCAAATATTTATAGAAGCTTTTACAGTCAGTTTTTATATTCCCTGCAAGCTTCCTCTCGTACTTTATTTTCCCCCTCTTAATTAAACCCTTAGTCCTCCTCTGTTGAATTCTAAATTTCTCTCAGTCCTCAGGTTTGTTGCTTTTTCTGGCCAATTTATATGCCTCTTCCTTGGTTTTAACACTATCCTTAATTTCCCTTGTTAGCCACAGTTGAACCACCTTCCCTGTTTTATTTTTACTCCAGACAGGGATATACAATTGCTGAAGTTCATCCATGTGATCTTTAAATGTTTGCCATTGCTTATTCACCATCAACCCTTTAAGTATCCTTTGCCAGTCTATTCTAGTCAATTCACCCCTCATACCATCGAAGTTACCTTTCTTTAAGTTCAGGACCCTAGTTTTTGAATTAACTGTGTCATTCTCCAGCTTAATAAAGAATTCTACCATATTATGGTCACTCTTCCCCAAGGGGCCTCGCACAACAAGATTGCTAATTAGTCCCTTCTCATTACACATCACCCAGTCTAAGATGGCCAGCTCTCTAGTTGGTTCCTCGACATATTGGTCGAGAAAACCATCCCTAATACACTCCAGGAAATCCTCCTCCACTGCATTGCTACCAGTTTGGTTAGCCCAATCAATATGTAGATTAAAGTCGCCCATGATAACTGCTGTACCTTTATTGCACACATCCTTTATTTCTTGTTTGATGCTGTCCCCAACCTCACTACTACTGTTTGGTGGTCTGTACACAACTCCCACTAGCGTTTTCTGCCTTTTGGTTTACAGTTTACAGTTACACTTTACATATATAAACAGTTTAATTATGGTGTCAGGATTAATAATTGACCTTATCTTCTCATATGGTCCAAGTCTGCACCTTATAAAATCCCTGATATAGGATATTTAAACCTCCTTCTAATTGTGTGGTGTTCCTCTCTACCATTAAGTTGATTCTGTGTTTACAATGGCAATCTCAACATATCAACCCTTCAATCCCAGGACTGGGATCTATTTTCTACATTTTTATACAGCAACCCTTTCAACCTGTGGTTTCTGTACAAAAGATACTTTGATCTTTAAACGGTCGTGTTCCTCCCATTGGAGTTGTTCATACTCAGCACACAAGGCGCTGCATGATCATACCTCACAACTGGATGAGAGGGTGATTTTTCTCCGGTCCGAGTTCTCACACATTTCTGGAAGTGCTGCACAATATATATGATATGATATTGTGACATGTTTCTTCTCTCTTTCCAGATGCTGCTGCCACAGCTTTGTAATTATTAACTGGCACAGCAATGTGTGTGCCCGCTTCCTGTGATGCCAACAAGATGCATATTTAGGATGGCACGGGTTATTAGCTGACATAATCTTCAATGTCCTAGTCTCCATAAAGACACAAGGGATGAATTTGTGTGGGGATGGTCCAATATTAATGTCAGTGGGAAAACCATGAAAATACAGCTGTTTCTCCAGGGTTTCCAGAGCTCTTCGGGCCAAAGTGGTAGCAGACAGGCAGGGTAACCCCCATTTAGTGTTGTAGTCCTCTATGTCGCTTTTCCTGTCTAGAACATAAAAACATAAGAATTAGGAGCAGGACTAGGCCATTCTGCCCCTCGAGCCTGCTCCGCCATTCAATGAGATCATGGCTGATCTTCTACCTCAACTCCACTTTCCTGCAACTGTCCCCGTATCCCTCGATTCCCTTAATATCCAAAAATATATTGATCTCTGTCTTGAATATACTCAAAGACTAAGCATCCACAGCCCTCTGGGGTAGAGAATTCCAGAGATTCACCACCCTCTGAGTGAAGAGGTTTCTCCTCATCTCGGTTCTAAATGGCCAACCTCTTATTCTGAGACTGTGACCCCTGGTTCCAGACTCCTCAGCCAGAGGAAACATCCTCCCTGCATCTACCCTGTCAAGCCCTGTAAGACCTCCCTTCATCTAACCTGTCAGCCCTCTACATGTTGTTCCTGGTGGATTGAATCCTGGCACGAACTGTTATCTCTCCATTTGTGTTCCTCTTGCACATGCCCTCTTCTTGGACACACATGGCATTGGGTGTTAGACCATTATCTCTATCCCTCCCTCCCTCGATGCATGTTTTTGCTATTGCACGGAAAGCAGCTCCTCTCGTGGACACAGTGCTTTGGGGAACCAGATGCTGCAGGTGTTCTCTCCCTGTGTCTGAGCTGTTCTTGGTGATGGGCATTTGCATGTCCCCTCTCCCTATGTATACTTCATTGAATGACAGGGCACTGTGTGCATCTTCTCCACATATGAACACTGTTCATTGGGTGACAGGGGACAGTGTGTCTATTCTCCCCAATTACATGATGTTCTTAACATGCAGGATACCCTCTTTTTGTGTACGCACTGCTCCCACTGCATTGGATGACATGGCACTATGTGTCCCTGCTTTGTGCACACATTGTTCTCAGTGCATGTGTCCCCTGCACACAATCATCCTAATGCATTGAGTGACAGAGCGCTGTATGTCCCCGATAGATAGTGATCCCAGCGCTGTATGTCCTCGAAACATAGTGATCCCAGCGCTGTATGTCCTCTATACATAGTGATCCCAGCGTTGTATGTACTCTATACAAAGTGATCCCAGTGCAGTACGTCCCTGAAACATAGTGATCCCAGTGCTGTATGACCTCTATACATAGTGATCCAAGCGCTGTGTGTCCTGACACTGAGTGATTCCAGTATTGTATGTTCTCTATACATAGTGATCCCAGCACTGTATGTCCTGAAACTGAGTGATCCCAGTGCTGTATGTTCTCTAAACATAGTGAGCCCAGCGCTGTCTGTCCTGACACTGAGCGATCCCAGCGCTTTATGTCCCTACACTAAGTGATCACAGCGCTGTATGTTCTGACACTGAGTGATCCCAGTGCTGTATGTTCCTACACTGAGTGATCCCAGTGCTGTATGTCCCTACACTGAGTGATCCCAGCGCTGTATGTCCCCATACTGAGTGATCCCAGCGCTGTATGTCCCTTCACTAAGTGATCCCAGCACTGTATGTCCCTACACTGAGTGATCCCAGCTCTGTATGTCCCTACACTGAGTGATCCCAGCGCTGTATGTTCTGACACTGAGTGATCCCAGTGCTGTATGTTGCTACACTGAGTGATCCCAGCGCTGTATGTTGCTACACTGAGTGATCCCAACGCTGTATGTTCCTACACTGAGCGATCCCAACGCTGTATGTTCCTACACTGAGTGATCCCAGCGCTGTATGTCCCTACACTGAGTGATCCCAGCGCTTTATGTCCCTACACTGAGTGATCCCAGCGCTGTATGTCCCTACACTAAGTGATCCCAGCGCTGTATGTCCCTATACTGAGTGATCCCAGCGCTGTATGTCCCTTCACTAAGTGATCCCAGCACTGTATGTCCCTACACTGAGTGATCCCAGCTCTGTATGTCCCTACACTGAGTGATCCCAGCGCTGTATGTTCTGACACTGAGTGATCCCAGTGCTGTATGTTGCTACACTGAGTGATCCCAGCGCTGTATGTTGCTACACTGAGTGATCCCAACGCTGTATGTTCCTACACTGAGCGATCCCAACGCTGTATGTTCCTACACTGAGTGATCCCAGCGCTGTATGTCCCTACACTGAGTGATCCCAGCGCTTTATGTCCCTACACTGAGTGATCCCAGCGCTGTATGTCCCTACACTAAGTGATCCCAGCGCTGTATGTCCCTACACTGAGTGATCCCAGCGCTGTATGTTCCTATACTGAGTGATCCCAGCGCTGTATGTTCCTACACTGAGTGATCCCAGCGCTGTATGTCCCTACACTGAGCGATCCCAGCGCTGTATGTCCCTACACTGAGTGATCCCAGCGCTGTATGTCCTGACACTGAGTGATCCCAGCACCGTATGTTCTGACACTGAGTGATCCCAGCGCTGTATGTCCCTACACTGAGTGATCCCAGCGCTGTATGTTCCTAAACTGAGCGATCCCAGCGCTGTATGTTCCTATACTGAGTGTTCCCAGCGCTGTATGTCCCCACACTGAGTGATCCCAGCGCTGTATGTCCCTACACTGAGTGATCCCAGCGCTGTATGTTCTGACACTGAGTGATCCCAGCACTGTATGTTCCGACACTGAGTGATCCCAGCGCTGTGTGTCCCTACACTGAGTGATCCCAGCGCTGTGTGTCTCGACAGTGAGTGATCCCAGCACTGTATGTCCCTACACTGACTGATCCCAGCGCTGTATGTCCCTACACTGAGTGATCCCAGCGCTGTATGTCCCTGCACTGAGTGATCCCAGCGCTGTATGTTCCTATACTGAGTGATCCCAGCGTTGTATGTCCTGACACTGAGTGATCCCAGCACTGTATGTCCCTACACTGACTGATCCCAGCGCTGTATGTCTCTACACTGAGTGATCCCAGCGCTGTTTGTCCCGACACTGAGTGAACCCAGTGCTGTACGTCCTGACACTGAGTGATCCCAGTACTGTATGTTCTGACACTGAGTGATCCCAGCACTGTATGTCCCTACACTGAGTGATCCAGCACTGTATGTCCCTACACTAAGTGATCCCAGCGCTGTATGTCCCTACACAAAGTGATCCCAGCGCTGTCTGTCCCTACACTGAGTGATCCCAGCACTGTATGTCCCTACTCTGAGTGATCCCAGCACTGTATGTTCCTACACTGAGTGATCCCAGCACTGCATCTCCCTACACTAAGTGATCACAGCACTGTATGTCCCTACACTGAGTGATCCCAGCGCTCGATGTCCCTACACTAAGTGATCCCAGCGCTGTATGTCTATACACTAAGTGATCCCAGCGCTGTCTGTCCCTACACTGAGTGATCCCAGCGCTGAATGTCCTGACACTGAGTGAACCCAATGCTGTGTGTTCCTACACTGAGTGATCCCAGCGCTTTATGTCCTGACACTGAGTGATCTCAGCGCTGTGTGTTCCTACACGAAGTGATCCCAGCGCTGCATGTCCTGATACTGAGTGATCCCAGCGCTGTGTGTCCCTACACTGAGTGATCCCAGCGCTGTATGTCCCTACACTGAGTGATCCCAGCGCTGTATGTCCCTACACTGAGTGATCCCAGCGCTGTATGTCCCTACACTGAGTGATCCAGCGCTGTATGTCCCTACACTGAGTGATCCCAGCGCTGTATGTTGCTACACTGAGTGATCCCAGCGCTGTATGTCCCTACACTGAGTGATCCCAGCGCTGTATGTCCTTACACTGAGTGATCCTAGCGCTGTATGTCTCTACACTGAGTGATCCCAGCGCTGTATGTCCTTACACTGAGTGATCCTAGCGCTGTATGTTGCTACACTGAGTGATCCCAGCGCTGTATGTCCCTACACTGAGTGATCCCAGCGCTGTATGTCCCTACACTGAGTGATCCCAGCGCTGTATGTCCTTACACTGAGTGATCCTAGCGCTGTATGTTGCTACACTGAGTGATCCCAGCGCTGTATGTCCCTACACTGAGTGATCCCAGCGCTGTATGTCCCTACACTGAGTGATCCCAGCGCTGTATGTCCCTACACTGAGTGATACCAGCGCTGTATGTCTCTACACTGAGTGATCCCAGCGCTGTATGTTCCTACACTGAGTTATCCCAGCACTGTATGCCCCTACACTGAGTGATACCAGCGCTGTATGTCCCTACACTGAGTGATCCCAGCGCTGTATGTCCCTACACTGAGTGATCCCAGCGCTGTATGTCCCTACACTGAGTGATACCAGCGCTGTATGTCCCTACACTGAGTGATACCAGCGCTGTATGTCCATACACTGAGTGATCCCAGCGCTGTATGTCCCTACACTGACTGATCCCAGCGCTGTTTGTCCCTACACTGAGTGATCCCAGCGCTGTACGTCTCGCTGTCTGTCCCTACACTGAGTGATCCCAACGCTGAATGTCCTGACACTGAGTGATCCCAGCGCTGTGTGTTCCTACACTGAGTGATCCCAGAGCTGTATGTTCCTACACTGAGTGATCCCAGCGCTGTATGTCCCTACACTGAGTGATCCCAGCTCTGTATGTCCCTACACTGAGTGATCCCAGCGCTGTATGTCCCTACACTGAGTGATCCCAGCTCTGTATGTCCCTACACTGAGTGATCCCAGCTCTGTATGTCCCTACACTGAGTGATCCCAGCGCTGTATGTTCTGACACTGAGTGATCCCAGGGCTGTATGTTGCTACACTGAGTGATCCCAGCGCTGTATGTTGCTACACTGAGTGATCCCAGCGCTGTATGTCCCTACACTGAGTGATCCCAGCGCTGTATGTTGCTACACTGAGTGATCCCAGCACTGTATGTCCCTACACTGAGTGATCCCAGCGCTGTATGTCCCTACACTGAGCGATCCCAGCGCTGTATGTCCCTACACTGAGTGATCCCAGTGCTGTATGTCCTGACACTGAGTGATCCCAGCGCTTTATGTCCTGACACTGAGTGATCCCAGCACCGTATGTTCTGACACTGAGTGATCCAGCGCTGTATATCCCTACACTGAGTGATCAGAGCACTGTATATTGCTACACTGAGTGATCCCAGCGCTGTATGTCCCTACACAGAGTGATCCTAGAGCTGTATGGCCCGACACTGAGCGATCCCAGCACTGTGTGTCCCGACACTGAGTGATCCCAGCACTGTATGTCCCTACACAGAGTGATCCTAGAGCTGTGTGTCCCGACACTGAGTGATCCCAGCGCTGTATGTCCTGACACTGAGTGATCCCAGCGCTGTATGTCCTGACACTGAGTGATCCCAGCGCTGTATGTCCCTACACTTTGTGATCCCAGCGCTGTATGTCCCTTCACTTTGTGATCCCAGCGCTGTATGTCCTTACACTGAGTGATCCCAGCGCTGTATGTCCCCACACTGAGTGATCCCAGCGCTATATGTCTCGACACTAAATGATCCCAGCGCTGTATGTCCCTACACTGAGTGATCCCAGCGCTGTATGTCCTGACACTGAGTGATCCCAGCGCTGTTTGTTCCTATACTGAGTGATCCCAGCGCTGTATGTTGCTACACTGAGTGATCCCAGCGCTGTATGTCCCAACACTGACTGATCCCAGCGCTGTATGTCCTGACACTGAATGATCGTAGCGCTGTATGTTCCTATACTGAGTGTTCCCAGCGCTGTATGTCCCCACACTGAGTGATCCCAGCGCTGTATGTTCCTAAACTGAGTGATCCCAGCGCTGTATGTTCCTACACTGAGTGATCCCAGCGCTCTGTATCCCTACACTGAGTGATCCCAGCGCTATATGTTCTGACACTGAGTGATCCCAGCGCTGTATGTTCCGACACTGAGTGATCCCAGCGCTGTGTGTCCCTACACTGAGTGATCCCAGCGCTGTATGTTCTGACACTGAGTGATCCCAGCGCTGTATGTTCTGACACTGAGTGATCCCAGCGCTGTATGTCCCTACACTGACTGATCCCAGCGCTGTGTGTCCCTACACTGAGTGATCCCAGCGCTGTGTGTCCCGACACTGAGTGATCCCAGCACTGTATGACCCTACACTGAGTGATCCTAGCGCTGTATGTCCCTACACTTTGTGATCCCAGCGCTGTATGTCCCTACACTGAGTGATCCAGCGCTGTATGTCCCTACACTGAGTGATCCCAGCGCTGTATGTTGCTACACTGAGTGATCCCAGCACTGTATGTCCCTACACTGAGTGATCCTAGCGCTGTGTGTCCCTACACTGAGTGATCCCAGCGCTGTGTGTCCCGACACTGAGTGATCCCAGCACTGTATGTCCCTACACTGAGTGATCCCAGCGCTGTGTGTCCCGACACTGAGTGATCCCAGCGCTGTGTGTCCCTACACTGAGTGATCCCAGCGCTGTGTGTCCCGACACTGAGTGATCCCAGCACTGTATGTCCCTACACTGAGTGATCCTAGCGCTGTATGTCCCTACACTTTGTGATCCCAGCGCTGTATGTCCCTTCACTTTGTGATCCCAGCGCTGTATGTCCTTACACTGAGTGATGCTAGCGCTGTGTGACCCTACACTGAGTGATCCCAGCGCTGTATGTTCCTACACTGAGTGATCCCAGCGCTGTGTGTCACTAGTGAGTGATCCCAGCGCTGTATGTCCCTACACTGAGTGAGTAGACTCTGTGGTCCCCATTCCCATGCACATACTGTTAGTGCAATGAGTGACAGGGTGTTGTGTGTCTCTTGTCCCTATACAAACAATGTTCGCAATGCAATGAATGACAGGATGCTGTATACTCCCTGGCCCCGATCACGTACTGTTTCTCGTACATTTAGTGGCAAGGCGCTATGTATCCCCGTTTGCAGGTACTTTGAATGACGGAGTGCTGGTAGCCCTCTCTCTCTGTGCACACACGGGCCCTGGTTCATCGAGTGGCAGACCACTATCTGCTCCCTGTCTCTTTGCAAACAATGTTCACACTCATTTCAGCACATTGAGTGATGGGGCACCATGCACCTTGTTCCTGTGTACAAACTGTTGCTGATGCATTGGGAGTAGCGTGCTCTTTGTGCCGAACCTGCACACATACTGTTCAGGTGCATTGAGTAACAGGGCGCATTTATCTTGTGTTTTAGATGCATTGAATACGGAAGACTGCACATGGTGCTTTGAGTGACAGTGACAGGGTGCCTATGCCCGTGTCAATACTGTTCCCAGGACAGCGAGTGCAGGACAATATGTATCTTTTGTTCATGCTGTATTCAATGATTGAGTGCCGTAGGCACCCTGTACTTGTGCACACACCATGTGCATCATACGTACATCCTTCTCCGGGTGCAATGCATGCTAGGCGGGCTGTGTGTCTCCATGCACACACTGTTCCTAGAACATTGAGTTACAGGGCACTGTGTATCTAATGATTCACTGCATTCAGTGGCAGAACACAGTGAATGTCATTCCTGGTAAACTGATTGATAGGGGAATCTGTCCCCCAGCTCCCTGTGTCTCAGTACACCCATTGACCAAGTGCTGTGTGTCACCGGTGCACCAAGTGACAGGTTGCGCTGCCCACCCCCGTGCATTGAGTGACAGGTTGTATTCGGGACCTAAAGAACACGTGGTGGATGGAGAAAGCACAGGAGATACAACAACTGGCCGACAGCCATGATGTGCGAGGATTCTTCATCGCAGTCAAGGCCACCTACGGTCCAAACTCCCAAGGCCCCACCCCACTGCTGGTCAAGAACAGGGAAACACTCATCAAGGACACCGAGGCAGTCAGGGCCCGCTGGAAGGAACACTTCGAAGATCTCCTCAATCTGCCTTTGAGTCGAGTGTCCTCGACTCCATCCCACATCAAGCTACCCGCCACCACCTCAGTAAAACCCTAACACTGCACGAGGTAGAAAAAGCCATAAGACAGCTTAAGAACAACAAGGCTACGGGAGCGGATGTAATCCCCGCTGAGGCACTGAAGGATGGCGGAGGGGCACTGTTGGCGTGAATGCATGACCTCATCTCTCTCATATGGAGGGAGGAGAGCATGACGGGGAATCTCAGAGGTGCAGTGATCGTGACCATCTTTAAAAAAGGGGATGTCCGACTGCGGCAACTACAGAGGAATCTCCCTGCTATCAACCACTGGGAAAGTTGTCGCTAGAGTCCTCCTCAACCGTCTTCTCCCTGTGGCCGAGGAGCTCCTCCCGGTGTCACAGTATGGATTTCGTCCCCAATGGGGCACAACGGACATGATTTTTGCAGCGCGAAAGCTGCAGGAAAAATGCAGGGAGCAGCACCAGCCCTTAAACATGGCTTTCGACCTTACAAAGGCCTTTGACACTGTCAACCGCGAGGGTTTATGGAACGTCCTCCTCCGTTTCGGATGCCCCCAAAAGTTTGTCACCATCCTCCGCGTGCTTCATGACGACATGCCGACCGTGATCCTTACCAACGGATCCATTACAGACCCAATTCACGTCCGGACCAGGATCAAAGAGAGCTGTGTCATCGCTTCAACCCTCTTCTCAATCTTCCTCACTGCCATGCTCCACTTCACAGTCAATAAGCTCCCCTGGAGTGGAACTAAACTACAGAACCAGTGGGAACCTGTTCAACCTTCGTCGTCTCCAGACCAGGTCCAAGACCACTCCGACCTCTGTCGTCGAGCTACAGTACGCGGACGATGCCTTCAGATACAGAGGCTGAACTGCAAGTCATAATCAACGTATTTACTCAGGCGTACAAAAGCATGGGCCTTACGCTAAACATCTGTAAGACAAAGGTCCTCCACCAGCCTGTCCTCACTGCACAGCACTCCCCCCAAGTCATCAAGATCCACAGCACAGCCCTGGACACCATGGACCATTTCCCATATCTCGGAGCCTCTTATCAACAAGAGCAGACATTGACAACGAGATTCAACACCGCCCCCAGTGTGCCAGTGCAGCCTTCGGTCTCCTGAGGAAAAGAAGGTTTGAAGGCCAGACCCTCAAAACCGCCACCAAGCTCATGGTCTACAGGGCTGCAGTAATACCTGCCCTCCTGTATGGCTCAGAGACATGGACCATGTACAGTAGACACCTCAAGTCGCTGGAGAAATACCACCAATAATGTCTCCGCAAGATCCTACAAATCTCCTGCGAGGACAGGCGTACCAACATCAGCGTCCTCGACCAGGCAAACATCCCCAGCATTGAAACACTGGCCACACGTGATCAGCTCTATTGGGCAGGCCACATTGTTCGCATGCCTGACTCCCAAAGCAAGTGCTCTACTTGGAGCTCCTTCACGGCAAACGAGCCAAAGGTGGGCAAGGAAACGTGATAAGGACACCCTCAAAGCCTCCCTGAAAAAGTGCAACATCCCCACCGACACCTGGGAGTCCCTGGCCAAAGACCAGTCGGCCCTAAGTGGAGGAAGTGCATCCGGGAGGGCGCAGATCACCTTGAGTCTCGTCGCCGAGAGCATGCAGAAATCAAGCGCAGGCAGCGGAAGGAACTTAAAGAAGGGTAACTTTGAAGATATGAGGCGTGAATTGGCTAGGATAGATTGGCGAATGATACTTAAGGGGTTGACTGTGGATGGGCAATGGCAGACATTTAGAGACCGCATGGATGAACTACAACAATTGTACATTCCTGTCTGGCGTAAAAATAAAAAATGGAAGGTGGCTCAACCGTGGCCATCTAGGGAAATCAGGGATAGTATTAAAGCCAAGGAAGTGGCATACAAATTGGCCAGAAATAGCAGCGACCCCGGGGACTGGGAGAAATTTAGAACTCAGCAGAGGAGGACAAAGGGTTTGATTAGGGCAGGGAAAATGGAGTACGAGAAGAAGCTTGCAGGGAATATTAAGGCGGATTGCAAAAGTTTCTATAGATATGTAAAGAGAAAAAGGTTAGTAAAGATAAACGTAGGTCCCCTGCAGTCAGAATCAGGGGAAGTCATAACGGGCAACAAAGAAATGGCAGACCAATTGAACAAGTACTTTGATTCGGTATTCGCTAAGGAGGACACAAACAACCTTCCGGATATAAAAGGGGTCAGAGGGTCGAGTAAGGAGGAGGAACTGAGGGAAATCCTTATTAGTCGGGAAATTGTGTTGGGAAAATTGATGGGATTGAAGGCTGATAAATCCCCAGGGCCTGATGGACTGCATCCCAAAGTACTTAAGGAGGTGGCCTTGGAAATAGCGGATGCATTGACAGTCATTTTCCAACATTCCATAGATTCTGAATCATTTCCTATGGAGTGGAGGGTAGCCAATGTAACCCCACTTTTTAAAAAAGGAGGGAGAGAGAAAACAGGTAATTATAGACCGGTTAGCCTGACATCGGTAGTGGGTAAAATGATGGAATCAATTATTAAGGATGTCATAGCAGCGCATTTGGAAAAAGGTGACATGATAGGTCAAAGTCAGCATGGATTTGTGAAAGGGAAATCATGCTTGACAAATCTTCTGAAATTTTTTGAGGATGTTTCCAGTAAAGTGGACAAGGGAGGACCAGTTGATGTGGTATATTTGGACTTTCAGAAGGCTTTCGACAAGGTCCCACACAAGAGATTAATGTGCAAAGTTAAAGCACATGGGATTGGGGGTAGTGTACTGACATGGATTGAGAACTGGTTGTCAGACAGGAAGCAAAGAGTAGGAGTAAATGGGTACTTTTCAGAATGGCAGGCAGTGACTAGTGGGGTACCGCAAGGTTCTGTGCTGGGGCCCCAGCTGTTTACATTGTACATTAATGATTTAGACAAGGGGATTAAATGTAGTATCTCCAAATTTGCGGATGGCACTAAATTGGGTGGCAGTGTGAGCTGCGAGGAGGATGCTATGAGGCTGCAGAGTGACTTGGATAGGTTAGGTGAGTGGGCAAATGCATGGCAGATGAAGTATAATGTGGATAAATGTCTGGTTATCCACTTTGGTGGTAAAAACAGAGAGACAGACTATTATCTGAATGGTGACAGATTAGGAAAAGGGGAGGTGCAATGAGACCTGGGTGTCATGGTACATCAGTCATTGAAGGTTGGCATGCAGGTACAGCAGGCGGTTAAGAAAGCAAATGGCATGTTGGCCTTCATAGCGAGGGGATTTGAGTACAGGGGCAGGGAGGTGTTGCTACAGTTGTACAGGGCCTTGGTGAGGCCACACCTGGAGTATTGTGTACAGTTTTGGTCTCCTAACTTGAGGAAGGACATTCTTGCTATTGAGGGAGTGCAGCGAAGATTCACCAGACTGATTCCCGGGATGGTGGGACTGACCTATCAAGAAAGACTGGATCAACTGGGCTTGTATTCACTGGAGTTCAGAAGAATGAGAGGGGACCTCATAGAAACGTTTAAAATTCTGACGGGTTTGGACAGGTTGGATGCAGGAAGAATGTTCCCAATGTTGGGGAAGTCCAGAACCAGGGGTCACAGTCTAAGGATAAGGGGTAAGCCATTTAGGACCGAGATGAGGAGAAACTTCTTCACCCAGGGAGTGGTGAACCTGTGGAATTCTCTACCACAGAAAGTAGTTGAGGCCAATTCACTAAATATATTCAAAAAGGAGTTAGATGAGGTCCTTACTACTCGGGGGATCAAGGGGTATGGCGAGAAAGCAGGAATGGGGTACTGAAGTTGCATGTTCAGCCATGAACTCATTGAATGGCGGTGCAGGCTAGAAGGGCCGAATGGCCTACTCCTGCACATATTTTCTATGTTTCTAAACCAGTCCCACCCACCCCTTCCCTCCACCACTGTCTGTCCCTGGGACAGGGGACTGTGGCTCCCGCATTGGACTGTTCAGCCACCGAAGGACTCATTTTTGGAGCGCAAGCAAGTCTTCCTCGATTCCCGGGGACTGCCTGTCCGAGCATTGAGTGACAGGTTGCACTGTCCCGGGACACGGGCCGCTGGGGGCGGGGCCTGGAGCCGGGAGGGCGTGGCTTGTGTTCGGGGGGGCGGGGCTCAGGCCGGGGGCGGGGCGCGGCACTCGGGCTTGCCGCTCAGTCGAAGATGGCGGCGCTGGGCGAGGAGCGGAGCTTCGGGCTGTCCTGCGGGAAGCTGAGCGCCGGGCAGCGGCTGTCGCTCTACCACGTCAAGCTCACCGACACGGCGCTGCGGGCGCTCGAGGCTTACCAGCGGCTGGCGGTGAGCGGGCGGCGGGCGGCCGGCGGGCGGCGGGCGGGTGTGACAGCTCGGTCCCAGCCCGGGAGGGGGGCACAGGTTGTGAGCCCGCTCCCCGCGGGGCCGAGAGTCCGGAGCTGGGTCCCGCGCGGCCGGAGATCACCGGACACCGTCCGTCCGTCCGCTCCCGCCCCCTCACCGCCTCCGGCCGCGCCATTGCAGGCTCGCGCTGCGGGGGGGGGACCGGCCGGAGGGTCACCTCAACCTGGGGTGGGGGCAACTGTGTCCCCGCCCCCATCCCCCCTTCCCCCTTCCCCCTTCCCCCCTTCGCTTCGCCCACCCCCCCAATCCTCCTCCCCCCCGCGCAATCCTCCTCCCCCCCGCGCAATCCTCCTCCCCCCCGCGCAATCCTCCTCCCCCCCGCGCAATCCTCCTCCCCCCCGCGCAATCCTCCTCCCCCCCGCGCAATCCTCCTCCCCCCCGCGCAATCCTCCTCCCCCCCGCGCAATCCTCCTCCCCCCCGCGCAATCCTCCTCCCCCCCGCGCAATCCTCCTCCCCCCCGCGCAATCCTCCTCCCCCCCGCGCAATCCTCCTCCCCCCCGCGCAATCCTCCTCCCCCCCGCGCAATCCTCCTCCCCCCCGCGCAATCCTCCTCCCCCCCGCGCAATCCTCCTCCCCCCCGCGCAATCCTCCTCCCCCCCGCGCAATCCTCCTCCCCCCCGCGCAATCCTCCTCCCCCCCGCGCAATCCTCCTCCCCCCCCGCGCAATCCTCCTCCCCCCCGCGCAATCCTCCTCCCCCCCGCGCAATCCTCCTCCCCCCCGCGCAATCCTCCTCCCCCCCGCGCAATCCTCCTCCCCCCCGCGCAATCCTCCTCCCCCCCCGCGCAATCCTCCTCCCCCCCGCGCAATCATCCTCCCCCCCGCGCAATCCTCCTCCCCCCCGCGCAATCCTCCTCCCCCCCGCGCAATCCTCCTCCCCCCCGCGCAATCCTCCTCCCCCCCGCGCAATCCTCCTCCCCCCCGCGCAATCCTCCTCCCCCCGCGCAATCCTCCTCCCCCCCCGCGCAATCCTCCTCCCCCCCGCGCAATCCTCCTCCCCCCCGCGCAATCCTCCTCCCCCCCGCGCAATCCTCCTCCCCCCGCGCAATCCTCCTCCCCCCCGCGCAATCCTCCTCCCCCCCGCGCAATCCTCCTCCCCCCCGCGCAATCCCCCGCCAATCCTCCTCCCCCCCGCCAATCCTCCTCCCCCCCGCGCAATCCTCCTCCCCCCCGCGCAATCCTCCTCCCCCCCGCGCAATCCTCCTCCCCCCCGCGCAATCCTCCTCCCCCCTGCCAATCCTCCTCCGCCCCCCCCAATCCTCCTCCTCCGCCCCCCCCCCCAATCCTCTTCCTCCGCCCCCCCCCCAATCCTCCTCCGCCCCCCCCCCCCCCCCCAATCCTCCTCCGCCCCCCCCCCCCCCCCCCCCCCAAAATCCTCCTCCGGCCTCCCCCCCCCAATCCTCCTTGTGAAATTTCCCAATCTAGTCATGGATGTCTGACATAAATTGTCACGCTTTTCGATTTATGTTCAAACTGTATGCAGTAATTGTAAAATATCTCAATATTTTCCAATAATTATAATAAGTTATGATGAAAGTTGAGTTCCTTAATCTCCAAATTTTCTACAAGTTTGGCATGTCACTTTAGTTGAGCAATGTAGCGAGGACTATAACTGAGAAGGTTGACTGAATTCAAGTTTTGGGAAATTCAGGTCTGATTAAATAACAGGTTTAATGTAATAATGAGCTTAAATCTTGAAGACATCTTGCATAATGTTCAATCTAAGTTGTAGTTTATAACTTGCATAAAAAGAAAAAAAACTGTAAATGTTGGAAGTAAAATAGAAAATGCTGGCAATACACAGCAGGCGTCTGTCAGTATCTGTAAAGAGGTCTGACACGTCGGATTCCTATTTCATTTATAAGTGTTTGCAGACACAAACACAATCTTGGTGCTTCTAACTTTAAAAAACTTGTAGGGCATAATGTGACAATTTCCAGAGAGAGGCTTTTTTTTTAAAGTTGAAAGTCAAAGATAATTGAGTAAATTTAGCAATGCAGATTAGAAATTGTATATACCTAAAATGATTAAGGGAGCACATTGTTGCTCAAGCCTACATTTATTAAAAATAAATCTAATGCATTACTATTATTTATCATGTGAATTATGTACAAAACCTACTTTTCAAGAGGCAAAGTGTAATGTTCAATTTTGAGCAAACTGCTTCCAACTCTTCAGCCTGAAGCAGGGAGTAAGTGCCACAGAGCGGAATAGCAAATAGTTGTCGGTTTGTAGTTGGGATTCTTTTCTATTGTACACTTGGCTTGGTGAAACTTCCTTGGCTGCGCCGTTTCCGCAGTTCATTTAGTGTTGGGCAGATGTTTTTCCTTCTCCCTATCCTGATGGCAGTGAGTTCACATTTTAAACTGTACCAAATGGAGCTATTCCTGTGATTCAGCTGGCTAAGGCAGTGGGTAGCGGATCCGGTAGGAGGTTTGAAGCACACTCTGATGGTTTCGTTCATCTCGCCGGGGCGGGGGGAGAGCGCGCAGGTGATTCGTCTCCAGGTTCCTGCATTAGAGTGTGGAAATTCAGGAAGGCTTCCTGCTCCTTGTAGCGACCCACCCATCTATGTTGGAAATGCACATGTGTGGATGTTGGATGAAGATAGCATTGGGGTCAGCAATGCTTTCCTTTACCATCTGTCTCTGCCCCGCTGCCCTGGCATAGTTACTTGGGCAAAGTACTGCAATGCAGCTGGCCGGCATGAATTGTACCCCTGCAAGGAGTTGATGCCTTTGGGAGAGGAGGGTAGTAAATTCATAGAAAAAGAAGTGTGCCAAAAAAATATTTTCATGATTTTAAAAAAACAAGTAATTTTTGCAGCATTGCTACTGCACCTTGGCTGGTTGCTCTCTACCACTCAACCTGTACTGAATAACGAGAGTCTTACTGCAGTGATATGGTGTTGATTCGTTTTTATATTGGCAATACATCGTATGTTGGTATGATAATGTACATACTGGCTATGTTTTGTGCTTGCATAAAAACAACTTCTGTGGAGTACAATTGCCTGACTGGCGTGTATTTAATCTCTTCTGCGCATCTTCAGCTAACTGGGATTTGCAGTGTGGTGTCTTATCACCATGCGTGATGATACATCGACACAGCATAAGTGTCAGTAATAATGCCATAAATTGGGATACAACAGTCTTCAGTATAGCGAGACTGTTGGATTCAGCCAGAGTTTGAACACTAAGTGTAATGTTGAATCCCCATTTCTGCTTGCTTGACAGTTTTAAATGTTGCTCTCCCACCCAATTATAAGTTCCCCTGTTGGCTGATTTTGAGCTAAAATACTATCAAGGGCTTTGCTCTCTCTTGAGGATGAAGCTGAATATGAGAGAAAAAAACACTTAGAGTTACTATTTGAAATAAATTAATCTTAATTAGTATAAATTCCCTATAATCAATCACTGCTTTGCACAAGAGATTGACAGAATGTTGCTGATGTATACTTCGCCTTTATTGCAAAGGGGATGGAGTATAAAAGCAGGGGAGTCTTGCTACAGCTATATAAGGTATAGGTGAGGCCACACCTGAGTACTGCGTGCAGTTTTGGTTTCCATATTTACCAAAGGATATACTTGCTTTGAAGGCAGCTCAGAGAAGGTTCACTCGGCTGATTCTGGGGATGAGGGGGTTGACATGAGGAAAGGTTGAGTAGGTTGGATCTCTACTCATTGGAATTCAGAAGAATGGGAGGTGATACTTAGAAAATAGGTGCAGGAGTAGGCCATTCAGCCCTTCGAGCCTGCGCCACCATTCAATAAGATCATGGCTGATCATTCACCTCAGTACCCCTTTCCTGCTTTCTCTCCATACCCCTTGATCCCTTTAGCCATAAGGGCCATATCTAACTCCCTCTTGAATATATCCAATAAACTGGCAACAACAACTCTCTGCGGTAGGGAATTCCACAGGTTAACAACTCTGAGTGAAGAAGTTTCTCCTCATCTCAGTCCCTTATCCTTAGACTATATCCCCTGGTTCTGGACTTCACCAACATCGGGAACATTCTTCCTGCATCTAACCTGTCCAGTCCCGTCAGAATTTTATATGTTTCTATGAGATCCCCCCTCATCCTTCTAAACTCCAGTGAATACAGGCCCAGTCGATCCAGTTTCTCCTCATATGTCAGTTCTGCCACCCGGGAATCAGTCTGGTGAACCTTCGCTGCACTCCCTCAATAGCAAGAACGTCCTTCCTCAGATTAGGAGACCAAAACTGAACACACTATTCCAGGTGAGGCCTCACCAAGACCCTGCACAACTGCAGTAAGACCTCCCTGCTCCTATACTCAAATCCCCTAGCTATGAAGGCCAACATGCCATTTGCTTTCTTCACAGCCTGTTGTACCTGCATGCCAACTTTTAATGACTGATGTACCATGACATCCAGGTCTCGTTGCACCTCCCCTTTTCCTAATCTGCCACCATTCAGATAATATTCTGCCTTCGTGTTTTTGCCACCAAAGTGGATAACCTCACATTTATCCACATTATACTGCATCTGCTATGCGTTTATCCACTCACCTAACCTGTCCAAGTCACCCTGCAGCCTTTTGGCGTCCTCCTCACAGCTCACACTGCCACCCAGCTTAGTGTCATCTGCAAACTTGGAGATATTACACACAATTCCCTCATCCAAATCATTAATGTATATTGTAAAGAGCTGGGGTCCTTCTAGTCACTGCCTGCCATTCTGAAAAGGATCCGTTTATCCCGACTCTCTGCTTCCTGTCTGCCAACCAGTTCTCTCTCCACATCAGTACATTACCCCCAAAACCATGTGCTTTAATTTTGCACACCAATCTCTTGTGTGGGACCTTGTCAAAAGCCTTTTGAAAGTCCAAATATACCACATCCACTGGTTCTCCCTTGTCCACTCTACCAGTTACATCCTCAAAAATTTCTAGAAGATTTGTCAAGCATGATTTCCCTTTCATAAATCCATGCTGACTTGGACCGATCCCATCACTGCTTTCCAAATGTGCTGCTATTTCATCTTTAATAATTGATTCCAACATTTTCCCCACTACTGATGTCAGGCTAACCGGTCTATAATTACCCGTTTTCTCTCCCCCTCCTTTCTTAAAAAGTGGTGTTACATTAGCTACCCTCCAGTCCATAGGAACTGATCTAGAGTCGATAGACTGTTGGAAAATGAACACCAATGCATCCACTATTTCTAGGGCTACTTCTTTAAGTACTCTGGGATGCAGACTATCAGGCCCCGGGGATTTATCGGCCTTCAATCCCATCAATTCCCCGAACACAATTTCCCGCCTAATAAGGATTTCCTTCAGTTCCTCCATCTCACTAGACCCTCGGTCCCCTAGTATTTCCGGAAGGTTATTTGTGTCTTCCTTCGTGAAGACAGAACCAAAGTATTTGTTCAATTGGTCTGCCATTTCTTTGTTCCCCATTATAAATTCACCTGATTCTGACTGCAAGAGACCTACGTTTGTCTTCACGAATCTTTTTCTCTTCACGTGTCTATAGAAGCTTTTGCAGTCAGTTTTTATGTTCCAGCAAGCTTCCTCTCATACTCTATTTTCCTTCTCCTAATTAAACCCTTTGTCCTCCTCTGCTGTATTACAAAATTCTCTCAGGTTTGCTGCTTATCTTATCGAAATGTATAAGATTATGAGGGGGCTTGACGAGGTGGATGTGGAAAGGATGTTTCCACTCATGGGGGAGACTAGAACTAGAGGGCATGATCTTAGAATAAGGGGCCGCCCATTTAAAACAGTGATGAGGAGAAATTTCTTCTCTGAGGGTTGTAGATTTGTGGAATTCGCTGCCTCAGAGAGCTGTGGAAGCTAGGACGTTGAATATATTTAAGACAGAGATAGACAGTTTCTTAAACGATAAGGGGTTATGGGGAGCGGGCAGGGAAGTGGAGCTGAGTCAATGATCAAATCAGCCATGATCTTAATGAATGGTGGAGCAGGCTCGAGGGGCCGTATGGCCTACTCCTATTGCTTATGTTCTTATACTATATTTGTGTGTGTGAAAGACATGAAGGAGTTCACATTGAAATACTCGGTTTGGAAACTGCTGCATGTCCTGCTGCAGTTGATGGTGCTCCTCGAGCCTCTGTTGACCCTTTGCATGCCAGTTTGTTCTTGTCAATTTATTGCAGCACTGGCCATGTTTGTTTTAACAGGCAAGTGGTATTTTCATTGGTTTGCAACCATAACACTAAATAACATTATATTACAGTTGCAGAATGTGTTAAGAATTCCAGCCCTAATTCTTTGTTCGTCTCTGGATCTGCAACTCCACAAGTTCCTGCAGGACACTTCAATTGTATTTTTAGTGCATGCAATCGACAAATACTGTGCCAGAAAATGTTCCATTGTTTGAATCACATACTGTAATCTGCTCTTCCAGGTAAATATTTTGCAGCTAAGAACCAAGGTTTTTTTTGTCAGACTTTAATTACAGTAACCTTTGTATGCAGAAGGACGGAAGCTAAAATTAGCCGCTGGTGCTGCATTTTCCAGTGAAAAGATTGCCCAGTGGACATCAGTGAAAGAAAACATTTTTTCTGAATTCTTAAAAAAAAACTGTTTTGATATATATACAGAAAATGCTGGAACTCTCAGCGGGTCGATGACCTGAAATGTTAACTCTGTTTCTCTCTCCACAGATGCTGCCTGATCCGCTGAGATTTCCAGCATTTTCTGTTTTTATTTCAGATTCCAGCATCCACAATATTTTACTTTTGTGTTGCTTTGATGTATTGTTAGTTTACTTGCACTAGTCCTGGTGAGAAACACAAACTGTTCATTAAACAAAGCATAATCTGTACTGAATGTAAATGCTGGAACTTTGATAGGAATTTAATGACTTTAATTCTGTCAAAACATCTCAAGCAGTTCACACAACTAAGTACTTGTTTTGGAGTGCAGTGGTTGTGACGTACAGTATCCATCTGTGGCAGACTGGCATGAGAGGAATGACAAGTTAATCCTTGGTGGTGTCAGTTGAGGGAGGAATGTTGGCCAAGACTTTCTGTCGTTTGTTGTGGGATGTTTTAATGTTGATTAATTCCCAGAACAGGCAGGTGGAACATTGGATTAGCACTTCATCTAAGGGATGGATTATAAATACAGAGCCAGTGTAGTTTGTTTTATTGCATAAAGTATAGAAAACATTGAACAGAAAAGGCACTGTGACCCATCAAATCACACAACTTCCATAGATAGACAATGTATAAGGCTTAGTGTAGGGCCGATGGCATGCAGCATTGTCAGCGTGGCGGCCCCGACCTGCGAGAGACCATCAGCGGCAGGCCATAAAAGGAGCGGCGAGTGGTGGCCATGGCAGCGTGGTGGCATACCACTACAAGGTACAGCGCGAGCTGGTGCAGGAGGGCGACGGCAGCGAAGAGTAACGTCATCAAGGTCCAGGTTGGTGATTGGAGCGTGGGCAGGAGCAGCGAGGTCAGGGCGAAGGAGCGGCGAGAGATTGTAGAGGGACGTGATCGGGGCCCAGGAGAGGCACGAGTTTGGGGCCAGAAGAGGCGAGGGCCCAGGGACAGCACGGGCCAGCCCACACTGCGATATGTGAGCGCACTAGGTCCGTACAGCAGAGCTGGTCTCCAGTCGTCTTGGTTAATCCTTGCCACTGGACCAAGACCTAGCTCTGTCAAGCCCGTATGGTGGCTGGTGTGCAACGGCCACCACACATTAAAAAAAAAATCCTCGCACAGGCATCTTCCACCCTACACAATGTAGTTCGGGATCTGGAATATTAGGCCCTTCATTGAAACACCTGTGAACTCATCCCTTTTTTGGCGTGGAAGCAAATCATCCTCGTTTCGAGGGACTGCCTATGATGATGCATAAAACTGGGAATTCTCTACTCCAGAGAGCTGTGGAGGCAGGGTCATTGAGTATATTTAAGGTGGAGATAGACAGATTTTTGAATGATAAGGGAGTCGAGGGTTATGGGGAGTGGGCGGGGAAGTGGAGTTGTGGCCAAGATCAGATCAGCCATGATCTTATTGAATGGCAGAGCAGGCTCGAGGGGCCAAATGGCCGACTCCTGCTCCTATTTCTTATGTTCTTATGAAACCCCATCTCTCTCTCTGAAGTAAAGAAGGAAGTTCTTTCAGCAATATTCATGCCTCGAAAACATTCATACCATTTAGAGTTTATGAAATAAAAAGCTCAATATCCCAAGGAACCTTCTATTTATTGTAACAGTTCCAAACATTGGTTAACCAACGTCACAAATTGGTTCTGAGTCACTTTTTTAATCCTATGTACAGTAGGATGGAACTATATTTATAATACATATAATCTTTCTGGCCAGCTGTTCCCATTGAGTCCTGAACAGAAGGATGTTTCTGAAGGTTTGGTTTGTGTGTCAAGTTGTGTACTGCAGTGGGTGTGGACTGGAACTTTACATGGTCCAGCCCATCTTCATATCTCTTCATGATAAGGTAATGAGTGAAAAATAGCTTTTTACTCGTAAATTTTTAAATTATTCTCAAAACTAAAAGTATAAAATATAGTCAAGATTGCATAATTTTTCAAGTATGCGTAGGGTAATGGGTGGCTTATGCCAAAACAATCAAGTCATTTGAAATTAATTGCTCCAATTCAATTTGTTTACAAACAATACAATTGCTACAACTCCATTTAAGAGTTTATAAAGAATCCCCTCAATATAGACTTTAGAAAAATTAATAAACATTTTATGCTACCAATGTAATACCCTTTGCCCAGAGTTAAACCATTAACTTAGCTGCTATAGTCTGTCCATGATTTGGATACCTATGATACCAAACCAGCACTTGTGTTGCATGCTGATGAATTGAAAGTGCTAAAGAATGTTAGGACTTTGTTGTATAAAAGCCATTTTCTCTGAATAGGTTTGTAATGTTTATGTAGATGCTCATCTGCAATAGTAGACATAAGAACATAAGAAAAAGGAGCAGGAGGAGACCCTTTGGCACCTCGAGCCTGCTCCGCCATTCAATAAGATCATGGCTGATCTGATCCTGGCCTCAACTCCACTTCCCTGCCTGCTCCCCATAAGCTTTGACTCCCTTATCGTTCAAGAATCTATCTATCTACAATGTAGTAGTACCAATGTATGGAGCATTTTGCTAATATCTATGGTCTTAAAATACGTACTGTATTGTGTAATGTATTTGCTTCATGGGTTCTTTGCTTAAGAATTCATAGTTACACATTTGCTGTACAGAACTAGCTGCTTTATTAGCAAAGGTTTAACAATCAAACTGAACACTACCAGTTTATCCACCAGGCTCACAACTGCCCACCTCATCGTGGAGAACCTGAACTCAATTAACTGGGGTTTTATTGAATCTTGTGAACATCACGTGACTGGCTAAGCCACTCACAGTGCAACAGCTCCACAACTATTTTTGTTGTACCTGTAAATCAAATGTGAATCAAATGCCCCCTTATTAAAGGGGCACTAAAACCGACAATTTAAACAAATTAAACTTTAAACGGTCAAATTAAAATTTGGTTGCCGGGGCTGATGATGCACTCCAGTCCCTCCGGCGCCCATCTCTCGTGGAAGGCCACGAGAGGACACCGAGTGCTCCATCTCCAGGGACACCCTGGCTCGGATATAACTGCAGAAGAGAGGCAGGCCAGTCGGGCTGAACGACCCCCTCGACCGCCCGCTGCCTGGACCGGTTGATGGCCACCTTGGCCAGGCCCAGGAGCAGTCCTACGAGGAGGCCTTTCGACCCGCCCGCTCCTCTCCGCACAGGTTACAACAACTCCACAACTCTTTCCATTGGAAACAAAATTAACCAGTTAAGTCAAGTGCTCCTCAGTCTGGGGGACACTCCAAACATTTTTCAAGGCCCTTTTTTGGGGTTTTTTTGTAGTTTTTTTGGGGGCACTAAAACCATAATTTACAAGTGCCCCCTATAAAAGGGGAGGGGGACACTAAAAACCCGGCAATTAAAACAAATGAAACTTTAAAACATGTAAAATCAAATTAAAATTTGGTTGCCGGGGTGATGATGCACTCCAGTCCCTCCGGCGCCCACCTCTCGCGGAAGGCCGCGAGCGTACCGGTGGACACCGTGTGCAACAACTCCACAACTCTTTTGGAGTTAACAATAAACATTAAATCATAAACATTAAATCGTGCCCCCCCCGATCTGGGGGACACTCCAAACATTTCCCAAGGCCCTGTTTTTTTTGGTATTTTTGTAGGTTTTTTTTGGGCTCTAAAACCATAATTTACAAGTGCCCCCTATAAAAGGGGAGGGGGACACTAAAAACCCGGCAATTAAAACAAATGAAACTTTAAAACATATAAAATCAAATTAAAATTTGGTTGCCGGGGGTGACAGTGCACTGCAGTCCCTCCGGGGCCCACCTCGCGGAAGGCCGCGAGCGTACCGGTGGACACCGCGTGCAACAACTCCACAAGCCTGGGAGCATGCTCACAGGTGCATACATTACATGCCGGTTGAGATAAAGATTTTGAGGAAAGTTTAGCTTTGTTGGAGGAAATGGGAGACTTCAAGGTTGATTAGTTTTCAGCATTATAAAGAATAAAATGTTTCCAAGCAAATTGTTCCCCTAGGGTAGAGGGTCCAAATACCAGGGTACATAAGGTTAAAAACTAGTAGAGAATTGTCTTGTGGAACTCTTTTGGCCAAAGGTTAGTAGAGTTGTAAAATTGAATTGCTAAGTAAGGCTATTGAAGTGGACAGTAGAAATGGGTTCAAGAGAGAATTGGATGCATTTCTGGAAAGAGAAGGGATGTGGTGAGAAGGGAGGGTTGTTGTGCCTAATAACTTTTTCCTCTTCCTAAAAAGTGTTTTTTAAAAATTAATTCGTTCCTGAGATGTGGGCATCGCTGGCAAGAATGGCATTTATTGGCCATCCCTAATTGCCTTTGAGAAGATGATGGTGAGCCTCTGCCTTGAATTGCTGCAGTCCGTGTGGTGAAGGTACACAGTGCTGACTTTGTAGCAGCGGTTTGGTACAACTGAGTGGCTTGTGAGGCCATTTCAGAGGGCCTGGAGGCACATATAGGCCAGACCGGGTAAGGACGGCAGATTTCCCTCCCTAAAGGGCCATTAATAAACCAGATGGGTTTTTACAACAATCCGGTAGTTTCATGGTCACCATTACTGATACTAGCTTTAAATGAATTTTTCTACTGGTATTTGCATCAAAAATATACATCTGCCCACATTTTTGTTGTGTATGTAAAAGCATATTGTCAGAATTCCTAGATGTTATATTGAATCTGATTAAATCAGAATTTGATAAATTATATGAATTTGATAAATTAGTGTATTCACTTTAACAAATATGGATTTATCCTGTCTAACCACCTTGCATTCCTCTAAAACAAACATGTATTTTCTTTCCTAGGCTTCCTTACCAAATCAGCCAGTAATCTGCTTCCAGGGAACCCAGGGGGTAAGTACTGTCCTTAAGTGTTGTCATTAATTCACCCTCAAATGTAGGTTTGCTGCGGTGCTAATTTTGATGAATTTGGTAACGGTGAAATGAGCTCATTTAATTCAGATTGCATGCAGCATAATGTAATACATAACATCAGCGTGTCACAGTGAAAAGAGAGCTTGAATTTATAAAGTGACTATCACGACTCTGAAATGCTCCAAAACACATTGCTGTAGAATTAATAACTATGAAGTACTGTATACTGCTTTTTAATGTAGGTAAATACTGCTGCCATTTTGTGGCAGCAAGACTCTGCAAACATAAGCTAAGGGGCTCATTAATTTGTCTTTGGCGATGTTGCTTGAGGGAGGAAAGTTGGCCAGGACACCGCAAAAACTTCTCTGGACCATGTTCTCCTTTGAACGGTGCCATGGGATATATTTTTTAACATCTACCTGACTTACAACAGCAGACGAGATTTAGATTAGTTGATTTTGTTGCTTCGGGGATTCGGTTACATGAAAAATAACTTTGGTCCACACAGTTTCTGACGACATCTTAGCTTGAAAAGATAGCATGACAGACTCTCAATTATTGCAGATGTGGGGAGTCCGATAATCAGAAGTTGGATTGATGGTGAGGAGAGGTGGGCCATTAGAAAACAAAAGGCAGGGAATGGTAGAAGGTCAAGCGGAGAGGAGAACAGCATTGGGAACTAAGTGAACAGGGAGAGGCAAACGAACATGTCTGCTCGTCGGTGACGTTGGATCTGACTACATGTGCCCATGCTTGCCTGTGTGCAGTGCACCTTATTTCTACTCCCTCAATGTTTCATACATTTTTTCTCATAGTGGTGTCACTTGAGTCGACTCTTGCGGCTGTCAGACAGCAACTGGCATTTGTAGAGTTGTGGGAGCTGTTAGGAGGGGGCATTAGTTCAAGTGTTAGCCACCAAAATGCCGTGCAGCCTCTTTAATGAGCGATAGCAGGCAATTTACGTGACAATCAGCCCTTTAATGATCCCTTGGGTGGATGTTCCTTCAACTCCTTTACCAAGATGGAGTCTTGTGCTAAACGTGGGCTAAACAGGCGTTGCAGCTCAAGACCCTATCATGGCCACCTCGGAGGCTTTTTAGTGCCTAAAGTATCCAGGGAAAATCGCCCCCACAACCTTTTGGATCATGTTCAAGATTAATTTTGGTCAAGTGCATTGTATTACCTTTATTAAAATCCTGACCCATTGCTTCCCTGGCTGTGCACAGCATTGATTTAAAGAAATTATTGTAATACACTGGAGGTTTTTAGCACTTCTGTACCTTGGCTGTAAAATGTAAAAACACATTAGTTTTATTGATCCTGATTCCAGAATTCACGTTTTAAATATAAAGTGCTTTTAAATTTGACAACTGCCAGTAACCATTATCTCCCCTGGATGTCCTTTGACTCTCTGGGTTGCGGCTAAAATGACTTAGCTTGAAGCAGTACTTCCTAATTTGATGTGACTGTGCTAATCTACATTTAGGCACGTGATTTGAAAGCTATTGTTTCTAGCAAAAAAGGATAGATGAAAGATACGTCGTGTTTTTTTTAAAACTTTTTCCAGTGGAAAGAAGGTTAGAAAGTATAGAGTAAATTAAGTAGACATTGAGTAAAATTATTGTTTTTTTAAAAAAGTGGATTGTTGAAGGGACGATCTGGTGAGGAGGAATAACGTGCTTAATTCTTTTCTACTTAAAATTACTTTGTTGTCTTAATCGTACTAAATGCATTTAAGACCAATGGCACATCTCATTATTTTTTATTCTACCTTTAGGCACTTTTAGATCCAGCATTGCGAGAATGTGATGCTTCAATTAATCCCCACAGCCTCCATGTGCCACTCTTCCCCCATTGACTTTTCTTCAAACCAACGTCTGTGGGGACTGGAGACCAGTGGTTGATAGCTAAAACAGAATGCAAGGAGAAGCTAGATAAGCACATGAGGGAGAAAGGAATAGATGGGTATACGAACATACGCTGATAGTTTTAGATGGAGAGGGCTGGGAGGAGGCTCGTGTGGAGCATAAACACCGGCATGAACCAGTTGGGTGGAATGGCTGGTTTCTTGCTGTAAATTCCACGTAGTTGATTACTTGTGGTTTCCATTTGGCAATGAAACAAAATTCTAATTAATCACTTTTTGGCGGTGGTGGTTGAGAGGGGAATCATGGCCAGGAGAACTCCTTGCATTGCTTAAGAGCGTTTTTTAAAAATCAGGTTTTTTTTGTTCGTGTGGGTTTCATTGTAACAAAAGATGATCTTTTCTATCAGGTTTTGACTTGGGAATGTTGGAGCAAATGTTGTTATTGGCTACAAAGGTGGCATATGGCAGGGTGGGTCTCCCTGCTACATGCCTCTGGTCCTGTCTTCAATTTTCCAGGTTAATTTAAATATTTTAGATAGACTTCTGGTGGGAATCCCAACTTGTGTCAGCCATTGAATGGGGGAAATAAATCACTGCGGAAGATCTCTATAGCTGAAGAGAAGGCTCAAATTTTTTTTTTCATTAAAAATTGTGAGATAGATAAACTAAAATCAGTTGCACACCTTTTGAGCCATTTAAATGCCTCCTCCCATCCCAATATCCTGGCAATGCTGTGCGCTAGAATCGCATGACATTGTTGCTGTGGTGCATGTGAAGAGAAATATGTCACATTTCCACATTTATAAGGCACTTTACTAGACCTGCCCATGTTTGGGACACCTGCTGTCATGGAAGTGGCAGTGAGCTGATAGACCTGTTCTCTGCCCGTTTTCCCACTGGTGCCTGCCCAGGTTGTGCTTGTTTATCAGCGGAAGTGATGAAGAAATTCGGCCCTGCGGTACCTTGTTAATTAAACCTTGGTGATCTACTCCAAACAAAAACTGTATTCTTAATCTCAAAGGTATGTTTGGAAGATTTCCAAACTGTTATTTTACTGTTTTACTGACCAAACTTTTGAATAACTATGTTGTAGTTTCCATTTTACTCTGGTTATGTTGGAATGAAACAACAAGCTTCTTAGTGCCAGATATATTCATTTATTGGAGATTTTATATTTTTAGTTTGAGTCACACTGCTACATGAAGTTGATGTATGTGTATAAGCTATCAGTAAAGCTATAATCCTTTCCAGTGCAAAGTTAGATCTGCTCTGCCTGATCTAGGCATATTGCAAAACAAACAGTGCAAATCCTGTTTCATTACTAAGTAATGTAGATATTGGAGAGCAGATTGTTATTTTCTAAGTATCTAAATTACAATGCCCAATTTACTTTCGTTTGATGAATCAAACTTTGCCCTCTTGCCTCCAATGTGAGACAAGAAGAATGTTTCTGTCAAAACAAAATTTGAAAAACAGTCCATCAATTTTGTAACCAAAAGAGGAATTAAAGGCTTAAATCCTGCTCCATCTGGTTTTATTCATTCAATGGTGTTGCCTCTTCTCATCTCCCTCCCTCACAAGGATGTCAAGGTGTCCTTGACTTAAATGTCCATCATAAGTACCTGCAAAGCTGCAACTTGGAGTAGGTCTTACCTTCACTAAACCTTAGATGATACACATTCAATCCTTTCTCGTGCCTGAAGTCTCTGCTCCTCAGTAAGCATCTACCTTTCCTTTTTTATCTTGCCATTTGGAAACTCATCATCATCAGCATAGGCAGTCCCTCGAAACGAGGATGACTTGCTTCTACGCCAAAAAGGATGAGTTCACAGGTGTTTCAATGAAGAGACCTATTGTTCCAGGGCGCGAACTACACATTGAAGGGTGGAAGATGCCTGTGCATGGATTTTTTTTAACCAGCACACCAGCCACCACACGGGCTTGACAGAGCTAGGTCTTGGTCCATTGGCAAGGATTAACCAAGACGACTGGAGACCAGCTGTGCTGCACGGACCTAGCGCGTGCACATATCGAAGCGTGGGCTGGCCCGTGCTGCCCCTGGGCCCTCGCCTCTTCTGGGCCCCGATCACATCCCTCTACGAACTCTCGTCGCTGCTTTGCCCCAACCTCGCCACTCCAGCTGTACCTGCCTGCACTCCAGTCAACGACCTGGATTTGGGTGACGTCGAATCCAGTCGCCCTCTTTACAGCCGTTGCCCTCCTGCAGCAGCATGCGCTGCTCCCTGCAGTGGCATGCCGCTGCATGTCGCTCCCTCTAATGGCCCCGGCCTGCTGATGGTCTTGCAGGCCAGGACCGCGGTGATTTCCGGGCCGGGCCACCGCACGAGAGTGAACAATGTGATTTGGAAACCATGTTGCTGTTGGCAGGCCAGCTATCCCCAAAGAGGGAGGGTGAAGCCTTTCTCAGGATTCCCCTTTGTACATACATGAGGCCAATTTTAGGGTGATGTTGACCAAACCTGGAGAGAAAGGTGGTTGTTAACGATGGATAGTGTAGGGAGATAAGTTCCTTGGAATTGTCTGTCCCCTTTTTAAAAAAAAATAATTATTTGGTCTCCGCACTGTGACTAGGGTTTCCAGTTTAAACTATTTTGTTAACTACCTTGTTATAAATTCAGAGCCAAAAGAATGTTGAATTCTTGCCGCCCCCCCCCCCCCGCCCGCCATGGCACATTTTGAGATAATTTATTTTGATATCGCTGATAAAACACTGAAACAAAGGGAAACACATTTTTGTTTTAATGCACCCACATCTACTTTTTTTCCTGGCACACCTCAGTATTTTGTGTTGCATTTGTGATGGTATTGTCTAAAATGAAAATAGTTTTGCTTTACATCAATGGCAATATAGAGGAAGTGTTAAAACTATCTGCCAACTAACACTGAAACTGCTTGATTAGTGATGAAAGAACAAACCTCGTTTTTCTTGTGCTTTTCTTGGAATCTTTTATCTGATGCCAGCTTTTTAAAACCTGCATTTGTTGCTCGTCCGCAGGCTGAGCAAGTCGATCCAGCAAACAGCTGATTCATTCGACTAACGATGTTCTAATTCGCCAACCACTTAATTAATTTGTTTCAAAGCAGATTGGCTGTTGCTAAGTAGATAAAATGCTGTCTTAATGACCTTATTTAAACCTGGAGTAAATCAGTAGTTTGTGACTCACTGCATTTGCAAGATGGCACCTCCGGCAGTGCAGCACTTCCTCTGCACTGTAGTAACAGTCTGGATTATATGCTCAAGTCTCTGGACTGTGACTTGAACCTATGACCACCTGACTCAGGTGAGAATGCTGCCACTGAACCAAGCTTTATTGGCCTTAGAGGGGTTACAAAACAGATTCACTAGAATGGTCCCAGGGCTTAAAGGGTTAAATTATAAGGCACGGTTTGATAGACTTGGTTTGTATTCCCTTTGAGTTTTAGTGGGCGAAGGTGCGACGAATGAGGGTACAGGTCCAGAAGATCCGAGGGCCCAGGGTCAGCACGGGCCAACCCACACTGCGATTATGTGTGCGCACTAGGTCCGTGCAGCAGAGCAAGTCTCCAGTTATCCTGGTTAACCCTTGCCACTGGATAAAGGCCTAGCTCTGTCAAGCCCGTGTGGTGGCTGATGTGCAATGGTCACCACGCTTTAAAAAAATGAACGCACAGGCATCTTCCACCCTTTCAATTGGAGTTCAGGATTGGAACATCGGGTCCTTCATTGAAACATCTGTGAACTCTTGTGGAAGCAAGTCATCCTCATTCGAGGGACTGCCTATGATAATGATGATCTGACCTCAACTGGGGCAGTGTAAGAGTGCTGCAATTATCTTCAACCACCTTGGGTTAAGGAGGGGCACATTGGTCAGGGTTCTTGAGTCTGATTGCTATGTAACGATCAGTGCCGGGGAGTGCTTACGTGTGGTTGTTGGGGGAGGACAAAGCTGGAGTCGCTTGTGATGTTCCCATGAACACTCTGCCAACATTCACTGGCAAGGCTGGCAGAAGAATAAAAGCCACAATGCTGATACCAGCCGGTGACCACTGCCCTGTGGAGCCGTCGCCCGTGGAACTACTGCCCAACAAGGAGTTAACACCTTCAGAGAAGAAGAGAACATTGATGAGAAAAAAGGGAGGAAAAAAAATAACTTTTAGTACTTTAAAAAGTGGCAAAAGTATATACTGAAATGATAAAGTTTTCACGTTCGATTTGTTTGGGTTGGACTTCATGAGGAGGGGGATTCATTGGGACCAGGAAAGAGGAGGAATTCTCTGACTAATCCTACAAATTAGTGGTTACTTGTAAATCTTAATCCATGTGTCTTAGATTTTTGAGAGATTTTATGATTTCTGCTTGCTTATTTTTTCTCAAATCTCTTGTTCTTAAAAATATTAATTGTAATCGGCAGCTGTTTGTTTTGTCTTGTGACTACAATAGCTCCGAACTGTGTTATCAATCATTTTATCTGTGAAGTATGTACAGACAACTTGCGATTATCCGCACATGGATCCAACGGGAAACCGTTTTAATGGGATTTAAAATTTCGGCCTGGGAAGGCATCGGGCCGGTGCGTTCGGAGTCCGTTCGGCCGGGAAGGCATCGGGTTTTAACTTTATAATGTTAATCGCTCTCACGGAGGAATCGTTTACCTGACATGGCCCAATCCCCGAGGGATCCGGATAATCGAGAGTTGCCTGTACTCGGAATATTCTGCTTCATTTCAAACTTTTCCACAAACTATTGCACTCCTAAATTACTGTTAACAGCAACAGGCTGGCTTTATTCTGATTATAACATGTCTGAAACTTGATTTAGAAGGTTGTGGGTTGATGCTTCACTCCAGAACTTGAACACACAATCTGGGCTGACATGTTGCCTGGACTGGAGAATTTTAGCTATGAGGAAAGATTGGATAGGTTAAGGTTGTTTTCTTTGAAACAGGGGAGGCTGACGTATATAAAGTTATGAGGGGCCTATATAGAGTGGATAGGAAGGACTTATTTCCCTTAGCAGAGGGGTCAACAACCAGGGGGCATAGATTTAAAATAATTGATAGGAGGTTTAGAGGGAATTTGAGGGGAAATTTATTCACCCAGAGGGTGTTGTGGGTCTGAAACTCACTGACTGAAAGGGTTAGTAGAGGCAGAAAGCCTCACCACATTTAAAAAGCACTTGGATGTACACTTGAAGTGCCGTAACCTACAGGGCTACGGACTAAGAGCTGGAAAGTGGGATTAGGCTGGATAGTTCTTGGTTGGCCAGCGCGGACAAGATGGGCCGAAATGGTCTCCTTCCGTGCTGTAAATTTCTATGATTCTATGACTGTCCAATGCAGTAGATGCATAGAAACATAGAAACATAGAAAATAGGTGCAGGAGCAGGCCATTCAGCCCTTCTAGCCTGCACCGCCATTCAATGAGTTCATGGCTGAACATGAAACTTCAGTACCCCCTTCCTGCTTTCTCGCCATAACCCTTGATCCCCCGAGTAGTAAGGACTTCATCTAACTCCCTTTTGAATATATTTAGTGAATTGGCCTCAACTACTTTCTGTGGTAGAGAATTCCACAGGTTCACCACTCTCTGGGTGAAGAAGTTTCTCCTCATCTTGGTCCTAAATGGCTTACCCCTTATCCTCAGACTGTGACCCCTGGTTCTGGACTTCCCCAACATTGGGAACATTCTTCCTGCATCTAACCTGTCTAAACCCGTCAGAATTTTAAACGTTTCTATGAGGTCCCCTCTCATTCTTCTGAACTCCAGTGAATACAAGCCCAGTTGATCCAGTCTTTCTAGATAGGTCAGTCCCGCCATCCCGGGAATCAGTCTGGTGAATCTTCGCTGCACTCCCTCAATAGCAAGAATGTCCTTCCTCAAGTTAGGAGACCAAAACTGTACACAATACTCCAGGTGTGGCCTCACCAAGGCCCTGTACAACTGTAGCAACACCTCCCTGCCCCTGTATTCAAATCCCCTCGCTATGAAGGCCAACATGCCATTTGCTTTCTTAACCGCCTGCTGTACCTGCATGCTAACCTTCAATGACTGATGTACCATGACACCCAGGTCTCGTTGCACCTTCCCTTTTCCTAATCTGTCACCATTCAGATAATAGTCTGTCTCTCTGTTTTTACCACCAAAGTGGATAACCTTACATTTATCCACATTATACTTCATCTGCCATGCATTTGCCCACTCACCTAACCTATCCAAGTCACTCTGCAGCCTAATAGCATCCTCCTCGCAGCTCACACTGCCACCCAACTTAGTGTCATCCGCAAATTTGGAGATACTGCATTTAATCCCCTCGTCTAAATCATTAATGTACAATGTAAACAGCTGGGGCCCCAGCACAGAACCTTGCGGCACCCCACTAGTCACTGCCTGCCATTCTGAAAAGTACCCGTTTACTCCTACTCTTTGCTTCCTGTCTGACAACCAGTTCTCAATCCACGTCAGCACACTACCCCCAATCCCATGTGCTTTAACTTTGCACATTAATCTCTTGTGTGGGATCTTGTCGAAAGCCTTCTGAAAGTCCAAATATACCACATCAACTGGTTCTCCTTTGTCCACTTTACTGGAAATATCCTCAAAAAATTCCAGAAGATTTGTCAAGCATGATTTCCCTTTCACAAATCCATGCTGACTTGGACCTATCATGTCACCATTTTCCAGATGCACTGCTATGACATCCTTAATAATTGATACCATCATTTTACCCACTACTGAGGTCAGGCTGACCGGTCTATAATTCCCTGTTTTCTCTCTCCCTCCTTTTTTAAAAAGTGGGGTTTGCCTATATAATGAGTCAAGTGCACTTCAAATGTAATTAATTGTATGTGACATACTTTGAGATCTGATAATGTGCTTTATAAATGCAAGCCTTCCTTCCTCCCTGAATGGTGATTAATATTCAGAAATGCAACTTTCATTTATATAGCGTCTTTAATGTAGAAAAACGGCCCGATGCATTATTAAAACAAAATGGACACCAAGCCAAAGAAGGACATGTTAGGTTGGATAAGCAATAGCTTGGTCACAGAGATGGGTTTTAGAGAGGGAGTTGGAGAGGCCTAGCGGTTTAGGGAGGGAATTCCAGAGCATGGAGCCTAGGTGGCTGAAGATATGGACTCGAGTGGTGCCGGCAAAGCGAGGGGGGGAACCTGAGGCCAGGGGAGCAAAGAATTTGGTTGTAAGGCTGAAAGAGGTTACAGAGGTCGGGAGAAGTGAGGCCATAAAGGGAATTGCACATGGGATTGAGAATTTTAAATTTGCAGTGCTGGAGGATTTGTAGCCAATGGTCAGCGCGGATGGGTGAACAGGACTTGGTGCGGAATAGGACAGCAGAGTTTTGGATGAGCTGAAATTTAGAGATTGGAGGATGGAAGGCCGTCCAAGCGAGCATTGGAATATTTGAGGTGATAAACATCACAGATGAGGGTTTTGGCAGCAGCTGGACTGAGGGAGGGGCTGAGGCAGGCGATGTTACAGATGTGGAAATAGGCAGCCTTTGTCATGGAGAGGATATGAGTCAGAAACTTGGCTCAGGGCCACATAGAATGCTGAGGTTGAGAACAATCTGGTTTAACCTGAGACATTGGCCAGGGAGGGGGATAAAATTGGTGGCAAGCGAACGGCGTTTGTAGCGAGGGCTGAAGACATTGGGAAGATCAATGTTTAATTGGAGGATGTTGCGGCTCATGTTGGATAAGCAGTCTGACTACACAGAGGCAATGGAAGAGTTGAGAAAGGTGGTGTGAGGTAGAGCTGGGTGTGGAACCTGATACCATGTCTTTGGATGAAGTTGCCAAGGGCAATGTGCATAAAATTAATTGCTGCATTTGACTGCACAACAGCTTCAACAGTAATGAATTGATTGAAAAGCACTTTGGGACATCTTGAATGCATTTTCTGCCCATTGTATTTGTGTCATGCTTAAAAAGTATCAAGGAACAAAGGCAGCCTATTTACAATGTGCAGAAATTGCCAGAGCCATAATGTCAGCAAGCTTGCTAATTGATCTTTCAACAAACACAGCCAGGGTTCTGATGTCCAGTCTGAAAAGCAATTGACCTTTGAATAATATACCTAGTATTTACTTAACATCAGTCAGACCATGTAAGGAAAGAACTTGCATTTATATAAGGTCTTAATTGCATCCTTCAAAGCACTTTTCAGCCAATTTTTTTTGGAAGTGCATTTGCTGTAGTTATAGAGGCAAATGTGGTAGACTGCAAGGCCCCACACACACGGCAAATGTATCGATGACCAGATTTTTTGAGATGTTGGTTCTAGGAAGATTGTTGGCCAGGAAAGCAGGAAATCTTTCCGCTCTTCTTCGAATAGTGCTATGGAATCTTTTACGTCCGCCTGAGCTCTTCAGTCTAAGGGACATTCGAAGCATCCGAGAGCCCCACAGGTACAACTCCGAGAGAAAGAGATGGGCGTCGGGGCACACCATCTCACTCTTCATTTACACTATGGGGGTAGATGGGCCTGCACCTGATGCACATGCAGGCCAGCTTCGCCTCCCCTCTGTCCGCTAGATGGCAAAGCCTTGAAAGCCCAGGACCACAAAGAAGGCAGAGGACGACAAATGGACCTCTGTTGCCTATTTTCTTGACCTTTGTGCCTGGGGAATGGGCCCTTCATTGGGGGGCCCAAAGGTCAAGAAAATCTTCCCCTGTATGTGCCAAGAAAGAATGAAACTGTTTCTCATTTGGATTTAACTCTATGTTGAGGAATGTACCAGCGAAATAGTTAAAGGCGGAACAGTTTAAGTGGATCCAGCTGCTTTGGAAACTGCCTTGTCATAAAAACAAGGTGGTTTCTAAAACATCAAAGTAATAATCATTATTGTGGTTTTCCAATGTAAATTCAATGTTCATCAACAATTGGGTGTGACTGTGGAGCAGCAGAACCCTGAAGGTACAAATGGATTTTTCCTAATCAAAAAATCCACGCACAGGCATCTTCCATCCCCTCAATTGGAGTTCAGGACTAGAATATTGGGTCCTTCATTGAAACACCTGTGAACTCATGTGGAAGCAAGTCATCCTCGTTCGAGGGACCACCTATGGGGCCCAAGTTTCCACACGCTAAAAAACGGGCGCCCCTCCGAGCTGGGCGCCCATTTCTCGCGCCTAAAACGGCGCCGGAAAAAAAACGTGCGATTCTGGAGCGCCCTGCAGCTCCTTGTCTGTTTGGCGCGGCGCCCAGGGGGGCGGAGCCTACACTCGCGCCGATTTTGTAAGTGGGAGGGGGCGGGTACCATTTAAATTAGTTTTTTTCCTGCCGGCAACGCTGCGCGTGCGCGTTGGAGCGTTCGCGCACGCGCAGTGTGAAGGAAACATTGGCACTCGGCCATTTTTGTAGTTCTTTGTAGCTGTTTAATTTTTGACCATTTTTTAATAAAAACACATTGCCATCAGCACTGAGAAGGCTGCAGGAAGCCTCAGAAAGTTGAGGCAGCCGTTTCCCTCCCCCTCCCCGCCCACCGTCCGGAACAAACGGCTGCCCCCCCCCGCGGGAATGAACGGCTTTCTCCTCCCCCCCCGCGGGAATGAACGGCTTCCTCCTCCTCCCCCCCCCCCCCCCCCCCCCCGCGGGAACGAACGCCTGCAGCATTCTCCCTGGCTGAAGCACTTTCACACAGGTAGGAAGATGGTTTATTTAATCTTTTCTTTGCTTATAAATATTTATTCAGGTTGGATTTATTTGTATAAGTATAAATAAGGATATATTATAAAATTTAATGACTTCCCTTCCCCCCCCCCCCCCCCCACACCACCTCGTTCTGGACGCCTAATTTGTAACCTGCACCTGATTTTTTAATGTGTAGACAAGGTTTTTTCAGTTCTACAAACATCTTCACTTGCTCCATTCTAAGTTAGTTTGGAGTACGTTTTCACTGTGGAAACTTTGAAATCAGGCGTCAGTGGCCGGACACGCCCCCTTTTGAAGAAAAAATTCTGTTCCAAAGTGGAACTGTTCTACCTGACTAGAACTGCAGAAAAAAAAATGTGGAGAATTGCGATTTCTAAGATAGTCCGTTCTCCACCAGTTGCTCCTAAAAATCAGGCGCAAATCATGTGGAAACTTGGGCCCATAATGAGTAAAACACTGAAAAGTTAAGTAGTTCTGATTTGGACAGGGCTGTCTTCCACATCTGCAGTTTCTGAAGTAGATTTCACACTGCTGTGTAAATTTACGAGAACACAGTGAAGTTTCACGCTAGTGTGCAATTGTTTTGTGACCTCCATTCAACCTGGTATAATGGAAGAGTATTCAGTGAGAAAAGTTGTTTGCAATTCAACAAGCAGCTGAATTTGCTTCGTCAGACCAGCTTGGAATTTTGTTGAAATTCACGTTACTGGGATCAGCGGAGACATGACCGCTTTATCTGTTCATTCCCTTTGCCTTCATCACCCAGATGTCGGCTATGTTATTAATTGGCAGCTATCCTTCCAGATTTGTACATGAATAAGCTTCAGGAGCAGGTGAAAATCTCAGTTGAGAGAGCTTTATTTTTAAATCATGTACAATAACAAAAGTTTATGGAATATTAATTGCACAGTAACCAAATATGTGTTACTGCACAGTAACCACAATGCCACAATGCTTTCACCTCCTGTGCAAATTCAATGGAATCTTTCACCAGTGATGGAGCAAATGCTCCTGCAGTTGTAGAGCCCCTCCCTTCAGACCATGATTTTTAAAAATTAATTGCACACCGTGGACTGTTTTAATTTTCTTGCAGAGGTAATAGTTCCCTAATGTCAAGTTAGCCATACAAATGAATGAACAAAAGTAATCATCGCAAACTCTTCAGTGTAATGTTTTTTTGATTTTAAAAAAAGAACAGGGCTAGGACTTGTTTGAATGAAGTGGTGGAAACATTACTCATTGTGTAGCTCAGTCGTGAAAGTTTTTAGAACAAAATATAAATGCACAGCAAATGCTATATTTGATAAATATGCTCTCATCATATATTTTCTGTCTTAAGCCAAAGAAAATCCTTTGCAAATCTTGCTTAGATGTGATTAGGCTCCATTTTGTTTCAGTCCAGTATTTATAAGCGAGTCAAGCTGACAACGTTAAATTTCATGGCCCCACTGTGAGCCTTCCCTCCAATGTGCCCCAGTTCTGCTATCTGCGCACCATACCAAGGGTACAAGCGAACTTCCATTCAGGCTATTAACACAACTAAATTAACTACATTAGAGAGCCTATCAGGCGTGACTATGTTTACCACACTAATTCTGCAGATCTGCAATACATTATATGGCTTACTAACAGTTAAGAATTTAGAACTCACATTGGGGATGCTAACGTTAATTATTGCTGCCATCAGAATATACTGCTGCATTTCACATTGGCTTAGGCATGATGCAGATAACTGTTCACTGAGAATCTGTCTGGTTCCTCAAAACCCAACTGCTTTTGATAGTGGCACTGCTGACTTCAGTTAATAAAAGGGATCTTGTCTCAGACCATTAATAGCAGACACAAACCAGTTAGTCATCAGACAACTTAAGGTAATTATCATTAATTTTATCACCTTGCATATTTTTTCTTTTCCACTTGCAAGTGTTTTGAAAGCCTGCTGATTCGTATTCATGGAAGAGAAAAATGTGCTGAATAATGAAGTGTTAAATATATACCATAATAAAGATTTAAGGATTATGAAATGCACTGTAACCAGTGTGTGCGTGTGGTTGTTTTAAACAATGCTTTTACCTTTTATTAAAATTCAACTGAAGGTTAATAGTGAAGTGGGACTGTAAACTGCTGTACTAATTTCTGGTTTTACATACTAGTTTAATAGCTGTGGTTAAAATTCAGATTTTAATAACATTTCTCCTACAGTTTTTGTATATTTCCTTCGTGTGCATCACTAGATGGAAAGCATGGTAGATCCCAATTCTTGTGCTATTTCCTTCAAACACATTCCTATTCTGTGTATAGTATATAGTTGGAGTTCATTAAGCGAGCTCATTGCAATTGTTTGGATACACATTGGTAAATGCAACCAAATTAATTTGACCAAGTGTTAGTTTGTCTCAGTGGCTGCACTCGCTTCTGAGTCAGAAAGTTGTGGGTTCAACCTCACTGCAGAGACCTGAGCACATAATCCAGGCCAACAGTTGAGTGCAGTACTGAGGAGTACTGTATTGTCAGAGGGAACCAATCTTTCGGATGAGACTGAGGTCCTGCTGCTTGATCAGGTGGACATAAAATATTCCATGGCACTGTTTGCAAGGCAGTTCTTTTGGTGTCATGGCCACCATTGTCATGGCCACTGGTGTCATGACCACCAAACGTAGCCAAGTTTGCTGACAATACAAATTTGTGAGGAAAAGCAATGTGTGAGGAGGACACAAAAAATCTGCAAAAGGACATAGACAGGCTAAGTGAGTGGGCAAAAATTTGGCAGATGGAGTATAATGTCGGAAAGTGTGAGGTCATGCACTTTAGCAGAAAAAAAATCAAAGAGCAAGTTATTATTTAAATAGAGAAAGATTGCAAAGTGCCGCAGTACAGTGGGACCTGGGGGTACTTGTGCATGAAACACAAAAGGACAGTATGCAGGTACAGCAAGTGATCAGGTATCTTGGCCTTTATTGCAAAGGGGATGGAGTATAAAAGCAAGGGAAGTCTTGCTACAGCTATATAAGGTATTGGTGAGGCCACACCTGGAATACTGCGTGCAGTTTTGGTTTCCATATTTACGAAAATATATACTTGCTTTGAAGGCAGTTCAGAGAAGGTTCACGAGGTTGATTCCGGGGATGAGGGGATGACTGAGGAAAGGTTGAGTAGGTTGGACCTCTACTCATTGGAATTCAGAAGAATGAGAGGTGATCTTATCGAAACGTATAAGATTATGAGGGGGCTTGACGAGGTGGATGCAGAGAGGATGTTTCCACTGATGGGGGAGACTAGAACTAGAGGGCATGATCTTAGAATAAGGGGCTGCCCATTTAAAACAGAGATGAGGAGAAATTTCTTCTCTGAGGGTTGTAAATCTGTGGAATTCGCTGCCTCAGAGAGCTGTGGAAGCTGGGACATTGAATAAACTTAAGACAGAAATAGACAGTTTCTTAAACGATAAGGGGATAGGGGTTATGGTGAGTGGGCAGGGAAGTGGAGCTGAGTCCATGATTGGATCAGCCATGATCTTATTGAATGGCGAAGCAGGCTCGAGGGGCCTTTTGACCTACTCCTGTTTCTATTTCTTATGTTCTTATTTAAGCCTCAACCAGTACCACTAAAACATATTATCTGGTGATTTATATCATTGATGTTTTGGGGATCTTGCAGTATGCAAATTGGCTGCCAAAGTTTGCCAACAGTAATTGATTGGCTGTAAAGTGCTTTTGGATGTTCCTTGGGCATGAGAGGCACTTTATAAATGCAAGTTGTTACTGAGTGCTAATTTACCAGTTGAGTTTTATTTCACTATCTGTTACAGAAAATAGTCACAAGTTACTTCCCAACATATGCTTATATTATCAGTGTAGATGTATCTTTTCAAACCTACCTGTTTTTTTATTGATCTTTCTCGTTTAACTGAAGTCACTGGTAGAATTGTTTTTAAATTGTCGGTGTCCATGTAGTTATATACATTTTTTTTAAAAGAGCCCCTGAAATTATTCTTAGGTGTGATCTTGCATACCCTCATGCCTCTATCTCAACAAATATTGCAGAAAAGGGTATTTTCACTGAGACAGTCTGTGAAGAATTATGTTTATAGAAGATTTTTGTAAGATGACAACATTGTACCATGTACACTATGAAATTTTAAGTAACAATGTTTTGCATCTACAAGGGATTTAAAGCAGAATGCAACCCTATTTAACAGTTTTGAAGTGCAATCCTCTTAGTGTTTAGAACCATGTGCATTTGTCTTGTGCTGTACATGGTCCAGGAGGGTTTAGGTTTGACTACCCAAGCTCACTTTTCTTACACCCAGCAGACATAAGCATCTTATTCTCCTGTAATTTAAGTTGCTTTTCACCTCAGCAAGCATGTTCCCACCTTGAGGAGCTAACTGCAAAATTCACAAGCTTATTGTGGCCTCAAATTTCGATATGTTCACCACTAAGTTGGAGCTAGAATGCATATTTTGATCTATGAAATCATTTAACACAGATTAAAATCTCTTCAAACTTGCTGCTAGGTATCATTAAGAAAACAAATGAAACGGCCACTGTTAGGTACACGTAGCCACACTAATTGTAGTATCATTACTGTAAAGTGCCAAAACATGGCAGATTGTGTTGGGGAGAAGCTGGAGTGGACCATCTCACGACCTAAACTGTTCACTAAACTTTTTCCTGCATCCTTCAGCTCAATTTATTTTTTGCACCACAACTTGTTGATAACGGTGTTGTGAGAGGGCAGCGGGGCAGCACCGGCCTTTGTGAATGTCGGGACCACCATTGTATCCCCATAATCCACGAGATTTAAGGATTCAGAAAGAAATTTGATGGAGAAGGAAAGGGAGTGAATTAGAGTCAAATCAGGTACGAAAAGTGAAACCGAGAGCGGGAAAGAAAGATTGAATTAAGAAGGGAAAAAAAGAGACAGAAATGAAGAGAATAAAAATTTAAAATGTAATATTTTACAAATCTCCAACAACAATTCACTACCTGAAGAAATGAGACTCCACAGTTTAAATTGTTCCCTTTCTAGGCCAGAAAGATTAATTGGCAATCATTAACATTGTTAAAAAGATACTTGCACTATTAATTACCAAACTTGACCTTCTGTGGCGTGTTTAATGGGCAATTACTGTGCACATCCAGCAAGTTCTTAAATAATGGGAAGGTTGAGGGCGAATGCTGCGAAGTAAACGGTGGAGTGGCATAAATCGACCAGCAAGTTCTGGAGATTCGCAACTCGCGCCATATTTCTCCATCTGCCGATTTGCATATTGATAACAGCATGCATCATTAATACACCATTATTTTTCCAGCCGGATCTGGCCCAATGTAGCCCAGCTTTGTTTTGACATTTGAATACCACAATATTGTAACTGATGGGCCCAATATCCACATCTGAATATCCTGCAAGTTTTGAATATACAAATAATACATTTCAGGCTTGCATCAAATTGGGCAAATGGAAATTATAACTTTCTGTTGTTGCTCTTCAACTGTTAGTAGCTAAGATGTGTGACTTAGGGCAAAAGTTAATGTTTCAGAAGTAAAAGGTAACTCTTAAACCTTCGAATCATGAGTGCCATTGGTTCATGCTTCATTTAGTATTAAAAAGGGCACAGCTTTTACTCTTGAATGCTTACATGTTATCTATGAAACAGCAGATGGATGAAGACACAGCTGCTGCTATCTTCTCTGTTCTTACTTCCCTGAGCTTTCCTCGGTTTAATGTTGACTGCTTCACAGGTTTAAGAAAACTGAACTTCTTAAAAAGTGTTTTAGAATGAATCATAGAATAGTTACAGCACAGAAGGAGGCCATTCGGATCATCAAGCCCATGCCAACTCAGCCGTCCTTTCCCCATAGCCCTGCAATTGTTCCTTCAGTGCTTATCCAATTTGCTTTTGAAAGCCACGATTGAGTCTGCCTCCATCACCCTTTCAGGCAGTGCATTCCAGATCCTAACCACTCGCTGCGTAATCATTTTTTGCTCATGTCACCTTTGGTTCTTTTGCCAATCACCTTAAATCTGCTCGCCTCGGTACACCTGCAGGACCTGTGATTTTTTTTTTCTTCAGCTGATCCCCACATAGTGACCGTGGCAACTCTAGGGCAGGCGGGAACAGCCAGACACACACAAGCCTCTTTGGTGAGCAGATTGTGATATTCGGTGATGTCTGCTTGCTTATTGTGAACTGATGATTTCCTGAGTTGCTTAGTAAGAAAGACAAATAATTGAGGTGGATCTTGGAAAACTTAGAGTACAGGTGCACTGGACAGATTGCTTTGAATTTCAAAGGGATGTTGGATTCAGTAAATTAGCATGCCTTTTGAAAATGAAGCCTGCCTTTCCTCGGCATGAGTGGTACGAGAACAGAGACACCAACACTGCCTGTTATAGGGGCTTAATAATTTAGCATGCACATGGCCTGAGTAACTTCTTAGGATTTCTTTCCCCCCATGTTTCCACTCCCTTCCCCTAAATTATTTGATACTTTGCTGACTACGTTTCCACGGGTATCGGCACATTTTTAGGTATCTTACTCGAGTCACCATTATTCATGTGTGAGCCTGGACAATGAGTGTCTGCGGGTTTTCAATTGAGGAGGTATCACCGATCCTATCCTCATCTGTCGTCTGCGCAAACAGCAAGGGTTTGAATAGTAATCAGAAGTGGGAACCCTAGCTTTAAAAAAAAAATTATATTTCCAATTTTTCCCTCTATCCAGGGCGCAGAAGAAAATAGTGATGCCCCTACTGGTGTGGTGATTGAGATCAGGTAGCTCAGCATAGACAGGGGACCTGGGTCCTCCCTGATCTGTGTGACTCAGCTGCTTGTAAACTTAATCAGCTGAGCCTTGTGTGCAACAACTTTGTTCATTTTAATACAAGGTCAAGTATAGGAGCACCACACTTCACTGAACTTCAGTCGAAGTTTCAAAAGGAAGATTAAAGTGTCTCAGATGCACAGTAATTGTTGCTGTCCAATTTCTGGCACTGTGTTTACTTTTTAATTTGAGTAGGTTTAAAAGCCTCTATAATGGAATGATGTTTTGTTTAATCTGTTTAACAAAAAAAAAAGCCCATGGGTGTGCTTTCAGTTGCTATTTAAAGAGAAGGCCTGATGAGGGAATTGTGCTGATACCAGCAACTAGTCATGCAAGCCTGGAGGTGTGGCCCTGTACCTGACATGCAGAAACAGAATAGAGCCCGAGCTTGTAACAACAAGAATGAGGCTATTCAAGCATTTTGTTTCTTCAAAAAAATGATACAGCATCTTACAATGTTGCCACTGAAATTCCATTTGGATTGGGGAAAAAAGTTACCACTAGATTTCACTTTTCTAGTCACCCCAGCACTGTTTAAAATATTTCTACAAATTGGAATGATTAATTCTTTGTGGTGTCGAAGATCCTAATCTTTAAACACAGCGTTAAATTTACTTGCAAGTTAAAGAGCTCATTTTCAGCAAAATGGTTCTATATTCAATATATGCAGAAAAATTCTTCTTCTGTGCCCCTGCAAAGCAATTGTGGCACCCCAATTATTGCTTCAGCTGATACCGGCCGAGCGATCAAGGCTGCACATTAATATCAACCAGGACCAGAAAATCAAGTTGCCAATTCCTATGAATTTTCATTATGAAAAAGTTCTGCAGACATGAAAAAGAATTTCAGAAATACTTGTGGAATAATCATTAGACAAACTGAGTGCATTTCAAGGGGCAAATTATTGCATTGAGGGTTATGAAAATCCTGGTGGTATGTGATGACCGAACACATTAACGTACTCGTAACATCAAGCACAGCAACTCTACGGGACGTACGAGGTGGTGAAAACAAGAGACGGAAATGGAACATTGCTGTCAATGTCAAATTTCATTTGAGCATTGCTTTTGTTTGGCAAATGTTCTGTTGTATGTGAATATCTACCCTATACCAATTTTCTTCCTCCTGAAGGCTCTTACTCATGCTTAGGTAGGGCTTCTCTAGGTAGAGGACCCTCCCTGGTACATCGCCTAGATGACTGGCTATTTATGTGTCAACCTAGGCATGGAGTATTAGCAGGCTTATATGACTGTGGGAGGTCGTCATATCTGAGCGTGATCCTGGCCTCACCTGAGATCCACACATACTTTTCTTTACTGGATAGCAGTTGGGAGCAGGAACACTGGCTCTTTCTTTTCTTCTGTGACCCCGACCCCCCCCCCCCAAATAGCCAGCTTCAGCTGATGTCGGCCAACACAAAACAGCAATCAAGCCTGCACATTAATATCAACCAGGACTAGAAAATTCAACTTGCCAATTAGTAAGACAGATTATTCATTTTTAAAACTTACTGAGCTGATGAACTGACTAATCAACGTTAATGACCTTTTCCGACCACGTGCTCTGTGATAAAGGAAGCCTTGCTAGTTGTAAGAAGTCAAATTATGTCTTGTGTGGAAAAAGTTTTTTTTTAGCTTTGGAAGTGTTCATTATTGCAAATAAGAGTTGCTTGAATGCTCGCTCTTTCAAATGCTTCTAAAGCCATCCCCATCCTCCCTCAGTGACTGCCTTCAGCCCAGTGTCCCTGCTTTGCACCTTTCGCTTCTTTGACACTGATCTACTCTTCGTTCCTCTTCCAAAATCCCTCACCATACTGCACCATCTTTTGGCTTTGTCCCTAACTCTTTCTGGCTGTTCTTTCTGTCTTGGTATTTATTTCTTCATCTCTAACATGCTCTGAGATGTCTTTCTGATTTAAGTTCTTCTGTACAGCTGCACAAATTGTGCTTCAAACTTGTTACCTTGTTTAGACTAGATATTCTGCAGTGAGTGTCTCACCTCCTGACTCCCCAAAGCCTTTCTACCATCTACAAGGCACAAGTCAGGAGTGTGATAGAATACTCTCCGCTTGCCTGGATGAGTGCAGCTCCAACAACACAAGAAGCTCGACACCATCCAGGACAAAGCCACTCCCTTGACTGGCATCCCATCCACCACCTTAAACAATCACTCCCTCTTCCATTGGCACACACTGTGGTTGCAGTGTATATCATCTACAAGATGCACTGCAACAACTCCCCAAGGCTTCTTCGACAGTACCTCCCAAACCCGTGACCTCTACCATCTAGAATTAGAAAGGGCAGCAGGCGCATGGGAACATCACCATCTTCAAGTTCCCCTCCAAGTTGCACACCATCCTGACTTGGCAGTATATCAGCATTCCTTCATTGTCACTGGGTCAAAATCCTGGAACACTCTACTGAACAGCACAGGGAGTTCCTTCACCACACGGATTGTTGCTGTAAAAGAAGGCGGCTCACCACCACCTTCTCAAGGGGCAGTTAGGGATGAGCAATAAATACCGGCCTTGCCAGCGACGCCCACATCCTATGAATGAATAAAACAAAAAGATGTATAATCAATATTCCAAAAGCAAATAATGTCTATTGAGTATAGCCTTTGTGATGGTGCGATATCGGAGGGAAAATATTTTCTCTTAAGTACTTTGGCATGAAATTAGTCCCTGAAGGTGGGTCTTGTTTATAGTAGAATCTATTTCGAACACCTAACTCGACATGAATACCTTGCTGAAATTGTGCGTTGCTTTGTTCTATTCATGTCCAAATGCTGAGCATGGAATAAAACCTTCAAGCAATTTTTAAATGGGATTATTAAAAATCAGGAGCAGAAAAAAATAATTCTGTCCTGTATTTAGAGCATATACCTTTAGAAAGACATTGCTTTGAAATTTCTAACTTGCAGAACAATAGTTGGATAGCAATATGGTAACTGCAAAATGCATAATTGAGTAATTCTTGATTTTATTTTTAGAACTATGGAGTCATTTTTTTTTAGAAGCCCCTTTCACCATCCCATCCCTTACAATTCTAGAAATCCTGAAGGATGAGCTCAGACTGGTTTTACTGGAATTAATTTGTTGCTAACCAACATAAGAAATAGGAGCAGCAGCAGGCCCTTTGAGCTCGCTCCGCCATTCAATAAGACCATGGCTGATCTTCTAACTCAACTCCACTTTCCTGCACTATCCCCATATTCCTTAGTATCCAAAACTCTTGTCGATCTCTGTCTTGAATCTAGTCAATGACTGAACATCCACAGCTCTTTGGGTTAGAGAATTCCAAAGATTCACAACCCTTTGAGTGAAGAAATTTCTCTTCATCTCAGTCTTAAGTGCCCAACCTTTTATTCTGAGACTGTGACCCTAGTTCTGGACTCCCCAGCCAGGGGAAACATCTTCCCAGCATCTACCCTGCCAAGCCCTTTAAGAATTTTATGGGCCGAAAGTTCCGGCCTCGCCGCGTCCGTACGGAGTGCGCACGGACCCGGCGAGGCCCCACAAAAGCCGGTTTTCGGGTTGCCGAAAACCAGCTTTTCCAATCTGTCCAGATTTCTCATGACAGATCCTCCGCATTCCTGGGAGAAGGACATCCGCGCGGGAGAGATTGGGCTATTTGCCCAACTCATGCCCGGTGAATGTACTTCAAAGTTTTACACCTGGTAAAAGCAGGTGCATAGCTTACTTTTACCAAGGTGACACTTTTAAAACATATAGGGCTGGATTTACGAGAAGTTTGCGACTGGGTTTTTGCTGCGATTTGACCCACCGCGGTGAAAAACCTGTTGCAAAACCCGGGTAAGATCCTCGGATACCTGTTTGCAGCGGCGTTTCCAAGTATCGCTGGGGAGAGGTGCGCCGACATGCAACGACGTGAATTGCGTTTGCGGCGGACTTTCAGCACTCCTGACCCGTATGCCGCGCCCAGAATTGCAACAGCCCTGCCAGCAGCAGTAAGTATGAAAACCTGCAAAAAAGGTAAGTTAAAGTTTTTAGTTTTTAATCCTTTTTCCGCGATTTGCTAGCTAAGGGTTTTGTGAATGATTTTTGCAATTTTTATTTTCCGCCCCTCCCAAGGCCCCTCTCACAGTGCTCCTGGCCCCGGACTAAATTTGACGAAACTTGGGTTTTTGCGTCGCGAATCCTTGTGCAGCGCCCCCAAGCCCTGCACAGCAAATCTAGGCCTCTGACTGGTATCCTACATTTCTCCGGGACCACCAGGTACTTTGGTAGATTTTTTGGGGTGAGAGACGTTCGTACGAAGGAAGCCTCCAACCGCAAATTTCCCCCCTATATGGTTGAGAGATCACCTCTCATTCTTCTAAACTCTAGGGAGTATTGTCTTGGTTTAACATGGATGGATGTGTCTGTCCCATTTAAGAGAACAACTGCACACAGAACAATTTGCTCCCTTTATTAGTAGCTTGCAGAAAATGTATGCACCACTGTATTTTTTAAGCTTCCAGTTTGGGTGCAAAGGATTGACTGCAGTGTGTAACTCAAATTTCTAAATGTCTTCTTGGAATTGGTGGCAAAATATGACTTTAAAAATTGTAGGAATTCATCTACGGTAAATAGATTTTTAGGCACAATCTAATAACTTTGAAGGTTTGTCAAGAAAAGACCAGTTTAATCAGTTAATCTACTTGTGTGCTATTTACAAGCCTCAGATTTGCTATCTATTTAGTTGAGACAGCTAAAAGTAACACCTAAAAGTATCATCATCATAGGTGGTCCCTTGTATTGAGGATGACTTGCTTCCACGCCAAAAAGGGATGAGTTCACAGATGTTTCATGAAGGACCTAATATTCCAGGTCCCGAACTACATGTTGAAGAGTGGAGGGTAACTAATGTAACCCCACTTTTTAAAAAAGGAGGGAGAGAGAAAACAGGGAATTATAGACTGGTCAGCCTGACATCGGTGGTGGGGAAAATATTGGAATCAATTAATAAAGATGTAATAGCGCATTTGGAAAGCAGTGATAGGATCGGTCCAAGTCAGCATGGATTTATGAAAGTGAAATCATGCTTGACAAATCTTCTAGAATTATTTTTGAGGCTGTAACTAGTAGAGTGGACAAGGGGGAGCCAGTGGATGTGGTGTATTTAGACTTTCAAAAGGCTTTTGACAAGGTCCCACACAAGAGATTAGTGTGCAAAATTAAAGCACATGGTATTGAGGGTAATGTACTGACGTGGACAGAGACCTGACTGGCAGACAGGAAGCAAAGAGTAGGCATAAACGGGTCCTTTTCAGAATGGCTGGCAGTGACTAGTGGGGTACCGCAAGTTTCAGTGCTGGGACCCCAGCAATTAACAATATACGTTAATGATTTAGACGAAGGAATTGAATGTAATATCTCCAAGTTTGCAGATGACACTAAACTGGGTGGCAGTGTGAGCTGTGAGGAGGCTGCAGGGTGACTTGGGACAGGTTAGGTGAGTGGGCAAATGCATGGCAGATGCAGTATAATGTGGATAAATGTGAGGTTATCCACTTTGGTTGTAAAAACAGGAAGGCAGATTATTATCTGAATGGTGACAGATTAGTAAAAGGGGAGGTGCAACGAGACCTGGGTGTCATGGTACATCAGTCATTGAAAGTTGGCATACAGGTACAGCAGGCGGTGAAGAAGGCAAATGGCATGTTGGCCTTCATAGTGAGAGGATTTGAGTATAGGAGCAGGGAGGTCTTACTGCAGTTGTACAGGGCCTTGATGAGGCCACACCTTGAATATTGTGTTCAGTTTTGGTCTCCTAATCTGAGGAAGGACATTTTTGCTATTGAGGGAGTGCAGCGAAAGTTCACCAGACTGATTCCAGGGGTGACAGGACTGACATATGAAGAAAGACTGGATCGACTAGGCTTATATTCACTGGAATTTAGAAGAATAAGAGGGGATCTGATATAAACATATAAAATTCTGACGGGATTGGACAAGTTAGATGCAGGAAGAATGTTCCCGATGTTGAGGAAGTCCAGAACCAGGGGTCACAGTCTAAGGATAGGGGGTAAGCCATTTAGCTCAGAGATGAAGAGAAACTTCTTCACTCAGAGAATTGTGAACCTGTGGAATTCTCTACCACAGAAAGTTGTTGAGGCCAGTTCGTTAGATATATTCAAAAGGGAGTTAGATGCGGCCCTTACAGCTAAAGGGATCAAGGGGTATGGAGAGAAAGCAGGAATGAGGTACTAAAGTTGCATGATCAGCCATGATCATATTGAATGTTGGTGCAGGTTCGAAAGGCCGAATGGCCTACTCCTGCACCTATTTTCTATGTTTCTATGTAAGATGTCTATGCGTGAATTTTTTAACCACATGGCTTGATAGAGCTAGGTCTTGGTCCAGTGGCAAGAATTAACCAAGATGACCGGAGACCAGCTATGCTGCACGGACTTAGTGCGCACACATATCGCAGTGTGGGCTGCCCCTGGGCCCTCTCCTCTGCTGGGCCCCGAACTCATGCCTCTGCTGGGCCCCGATCATTCGCCGCTTCTGCGCCCCATCTTCGCCGCTCCTGCTGTACCTGCCCACACTACAATCAGCAAGCTGGATCTTGGTGACGTCCAATCCAGTCGCCCTCTTCACAGCCATCGCTCTCCAGCAAGTGGTATGCTCGTTTGAAGGCCCCGACCTGCTGATGGTCCTTGCAGGTCCAGGCCGCCACGCCGGGGCATTCAAAGGAGCAGCATGCTGCCCGACTGGGCGTGGCAGCCCCAACCTGCAAGGACCTAAAAGTATATTAAGGAGCAGATAGCTGTTAAGAAATGTTACTGCAGGTGCAACGTCCCGAATCTGGGAACCCTCGGGACCGAGGCCGTTCCAGATTCCGTGTTTTTCTGGACTTTGGAATGACTTTCTGATGTCATGAATCCGGAAACACCTGAGCCCAGGTTCGGGTATTTTCGGATTTTGGAATGTCAAGGGCGGGGTGGGGGGGGCGGGTGGTGCTTGCGAGGAGCTGTTTGGACCACCGGCCAAGGTGATGAGGTCATCAGGCGGGGCCCAACCGAGGAGGAGCTGAGGTAAGGGCAACGGCGGTGAGGAGAAGGGGGCGGTAAGGTGAGGCCCGAGGTCAGGCAGCGGCAGGACCTCGATATCGGCGTGTTCAGATTCCGGACGACCCTGCCATCAATCGGTCAGGATTCTGGAACTCCGGATTTTGGACGCTGCACCTGTATTGGATTAAGGAGCTAATGCTCCCAACCTTATCAGGTACTTGTGAAAAGTGTGGGCAAGGTAGAGCATAGTTAAATATCTTGTACCTGAATCGTTAACATTTTTTAATTAGTTGTACATTGTGGAGTATAAATAGAATGTTTAAGTTTCTGTGAGAAAGATGCCGAATTAATTGTGTATTCACACATGGATACTGGCGTGCATTCATGAAATTACACTGCATCTTTTGGATCTCCTGTTGGAAATTCCCAGGAGTTTGGATCAGTTCTTTGTGGTCTGAATGTTTCAGCGAAGTACTACCTAAACTGGGGCTGAGACCCGGCAGGGGGAATTCGAATCCTCTGTTGCTTGATTTTTGTACAAGTTCTATTCCAGGTGTCATGGTACATCAGTCATTGAAAGTTGGCATGCAGGTACAGCAGGTGGTGAAGAAGGCAAATGGCATGTTGGCCTTAATAGCTAAGGGATTTGAGCATCGGAGCAGGGAGGTCTTACTGCAGTTATACAGGGCCTTGGTGAGGCCTCACCTGGAATATTGTGTTCAGTTTTGGTCTCCTAATCTGAGGAAGGACGTTCTTGCTATTGAGGGAGTGCAGCGAAGGTTCAGCAGACTGATTCCCGGAATGGCAGGACTGAGATATGAGGAGAGACTGGATCGACTGGGCCTGTATTCACTGGAGTTTAGAAGGATGAGAGGGGATCTCATAGAAAAAAATAAAATTCTGACGGGACTGGACAGGTTAGATGCAGGAAGAATGTTCCCGATTTTGGAGAGGTCCAGAACCAGGGGTCACAGTCTAAGGATAAGGGGTAAGCTATTTAGGACCGAGATGAGGAGAAACTTCTTCACTCAGAGTTGCTAACCTGTGGAATTCTCTGCCGCAGAGAGTTGTTATGCCAGTTCGTTGGATATATTCAAGAGGGAGTTAGATATGGCCCTTACGGCTAAAGGGATCATGGGGTATAGAGAGAAAGCAGGAAAGGGCTACTTAGGTGAATGATCAGCCATGATCTTATTGAATGGTGGTGCAGGCTAGAAGGGCCAAATGGCCTACTCCTGCACCTATTTTCTATGTTTCAATCACTGCCAATATAAGAATTTTGGGTTATGGACGTTGGTTGCATGGCATAAATTTAGCATTGTGCAAAGATGTTCAAACCTGTTTTTTAATTTTTTTTAACTTGGGACCATTTTGATAGTGCATACTTGAAATATAAACAGAAAATGCTCAACATTCAGCAGGTCAGGCAGTATCTGTGGAGAGAGAAACAGAGTTTCAGGTCGATGACCTTTTGCTGGAACTGGGTTAATGTGCATACTTGAGGTGGGTGGAGGATTTTTTCCCTAAATTCAGCACACCCTTGCATTTTAATCTTCACTAGGAAAATTAAGGTGTACCATTGGGGAAGATTCACTGAAACCCTATAAGAGCTATCATGTTAAACTGAAATACAATAAATTAATAGCTTTTAATGCAAAATAAACGCGTTCTTTCAACTGATTAGAAATACTGCACTAAAGTGTTTAAAATACAAATATTTCATTTCATTGAAAGTAGCACATTGCACGAGCCAACTCCAATAGCTTTGATTCACAATCTCAATGTGTAAAGACTTAGTGCAGGAGATTCTTGCATGTTAACTGGCAAGTGGAAGCTTGCCCATGTGAGGTACATGAACGTTTGAAGACATTTTTCCCCACTGTTGAGTCATTTGCTGGTATAATTGTGGTAATTGTTGCTTGCAATATCGGGTTCCTGAGCGCTTCAGCTATTTTGCTAACTGTTCCGTCCCTGTATCAATGATGACAAAAGATGAACAAATACATTGTTGTTGCATAAAGTGTTCCTGATCATGTGCAGGACTTTAACGATGGTCCTGTGCGTCACTGAGGCTCAGAACGTGTATGCTCTAGATTTATTACCATTCCATGCACTAAAACCATTTGCAGTGCTTGCTAAGTATTCTGATTTATACAGAACATATTTACTTTGCAGTGAGTTCATAGTATCAGCTGTGGTTCAGTGGGTAGTACTCTCACCTCTGAGTCAGAAGGTTGTAGGTTCAACTCCAGTGCAGTACTGAGGTACCGTCTTTTGGATGAGACATTAAACCGAGGCCCGTCTGCTCAAATGGACGTAAAAGATCCCATTACACTATTTCGAAGAGGATCAGGGGAGTTATCCCGGTGTCCTGGCCAATATTTATCCCTCAGTCAACATCATAAAAAAACACATGATCTGGTCATTATCACATTGCTGTTTATGGGAGTTTGCTTGTGTACAAATTGGCTGCGGCATTTCCAACATTACAACAGTCCGATGGTGGTGAAAGGCGCTATATAAATCCAAGTCTTTCATAGTATCAAATAATTTGCTCTTTTGAATTTATACCTTAAAAAGTATACTTGGATATTAAAGTTGAGCTGAGGATAGTAGTGATAGTTGCATTAAATACATGTGATGTTTCAGTCTTCATTCTGCATGTTTTGTATAGACCATCTATGTACAATAGCAAGGTTTATTTTACTGTATTAAACATTCAGATCTCTGTGTTGCTCTGTTCCCCAGTGAAAACTTGCTTTTTGCAGTAGTGCAAACTTAAATAATTCAAGTTACACTAGCCTGAGGGTTTGCTTGGTGGTCTCAGTGTTTTCAGCATTGCTAATTAATCAGCGCAATAGTATAAGGAATTTTTGAGAAGATTTACTCCTTGGTGTCAGTTATTTATAACTGCTTAAACCATTACTTAAGCTGGAATGTGGCTTGTTTAAATTTTGAGCCATATCACAGCATCATGCAGTGGTTTCTCGTGTACCATTACATTTATTTTTAAGCATTTTTAACAGTGAAGTATTCTATATTGTGTTTCTGCGAAAAATTTTACATCATTGAAGCATGTGTGTCATTTTTTTTATAGCAGTACATCAAAATTCCTGCTCCTAACTCAGACTGCCATAATGGTGTGCGCTGTTTTTCATTCTACTTGTCGACTGACAGCAAAGACAAGCCTCAAGCAAGCTTTGACTGCATCCACCAGTATGTTTCCAGGTAAAAAAATAAGTATAGTTGTTAAGGCATGATCTTGTATGCCACTATTGTGTCAAGCCAAGTTCCTTCTGTGAATCGAGCTAAGACAGATTACTCCAGTAAGTGCCAAGTGGAATTTTCGACTGATTTGTTTTGCAGGCTCCCCATGTTTCTTTTTTACTTTTTTGCCTCTTTTGTAGTCTTGTTGCTTCCATTGTCACAACAATTCTCAGTGGCCACTGCTTATTCTCTCTTTCTCCTTCTTGCACTCTCCCCCTTTCTCCTCAATGAAACCCATCAAACAGGTTAATTGTAACGCTGGAAATCATAATTTTCATTGCTAATTGTCATTTTTGGTCATGCACGCATGTTTGAATTTTCTTTGGTGTATTTAGAAAGGATCATGTTCCAAATGCGACAATTAAATATTAAACATTTTGTTAGTTTAATTGGTTATTAGTTGGAGGCACAGCTTTAGTAAATGTTGGTTCCCTAGAGGATGAGACTGGGGAATTAATAATGGAGAACAGGGAAATGGCAGACGTTGAACAAATATTTTGTATTGGTCTTCACAATAGAAGACACTAAAAACATCCCAATAGTGGATAATCAAGGGGCTATAGGGAAGGAGGAACTTAATACAATCACTATCACTAATGAAATGGTAAAATAATGGGATTAAAGGCAGACAAGTCCCCTGGATCTGATGGCTTACATCTTAGAATCTTAAAAGAAGTGGATGCATTGGTTGCAATCTTATCAAAATTCTCTGGATTCTGGGGCAGTCCCAGCGGATTGAAAAACGCAATTGTAACGCCCCTATTTAAAAAAGGAGGCAGACAAACAAGCAGGAATCTATAGATCAGTCTGCCTAACATCTGTCGTTGGGAAAATGCTGGAGTCCATTATTAAGGAAGCAGGACATTTGGAAAAGCATAATTCAATCAAGCAGAGTCAGCATGGTTTTATGAAAGGGAAATCATGTTTGACAAATTTGCTGGAGTTCTTTGAAGATGTAACGAGCAGGGTGGATAAGGGGGGAACCAGTGGATGTGGTGTATTTGGATTTCCAGAAGGCATTCGACAAGGTGCCACATAAAAGGTTGCTGCATTAGGTAAAAGTTCACAGGGTTGGGGGGTAATATATTAGCATGGATAGAGGATTGGCTAACTAACAGAAAACAGAGAGTCGGGATAAATGGGTCATTTTCCGGTTGGCAAACAGTAACTAGTGTGGTGCTGCAGGGATCGATGCTGGGTCCTCAACTATTTACATTCTATATTAATGACTTGGGTGAAGGGACTGAGTGTAATGTAGCCAAGCTTACAAAGATGGGTGGGAAAGCAAATTGTGAGGAGGACACAAAAAATCTGCAAAGGAATATTAGACAGGCTAAGTGAGTGGGCAAAAATTTGGCAGATGGAGTATAATGTGGGAAAATGTGAGATTATCCACTTTGGCAGAAAAAATAGGAAGCACATTATAATTTTAAATGGATAAAAATTGCAAAGTGCTGCAGTACAGAGGCACCTGCGGGTCCTTGTGCATGAAACACAAAAAGTTAGTATGCAGGTACAGCAAGTAATCAGGAAGGCATGGAATGTTGGCCTTTATTGCAAGGGGGATAGAGTATAAAAGCAGAGAAGTCCTGCTACATCTGTACAGGGTATTGGTGAGGCCACACCGAGAGTACTGCATACAGTTTTGGTCTCTATTTAAGGAAGGGTATACTTGTATTAGAGGCTGTTCAGAGAAGGTTCACTAGGTTGATTCCGGCGATGAGGGAGTTGACTTATGAAAAGTTGAGTAGGTTGGGCCTATACACATTGGAGTTCAGAAGAATGAGAGGTGATCTTATCGAAACATATAAGACAAGGTGGATGCAGAGAGGATATTTCCACTCATAGGGGAAACTAAAACTAGCGGACATAATCTGAGAATAAGGGGCCGCCTATTTAAAACTATGAGGAGAAATTTCTTTGAGGGTTGTAAATCTATGGAATTCTCTGCCCCAGAGAGCTGTGGAGGCTGGGTCATTGAATATATTTAAGGCGGAGATACAGATTTTTGAGCGATAAGGGAGTAAAGGGTTATGGGGAGCGGGCAAGGAAGCGGATCCGAGTCCATGATCAGATCAGCCAGCTCGAGGGGCCAAATGGCCTACTCCTGCTCCTATTTCTTATGTTCTTATTTTTAGTGGTGTTTTAGTGGGATACCTAATGTAATTGTCACTGTGGCTTCCATTGAGGGTTTGTGATTGAGGTGGGGGGGATCGTTGAACTATATATAAATCTGGATTCTTTTTGAATTGTATTACAGTGCTACCTTGTTAAATTGTGTTCCTGTTCACAGTTGTGATCTTTCTTCACTTCCCCCCCCCCCCCCCCACCCCCCAAAAAAAAACTATTGTGGGGGAGGAACTTAACACAATCACTAAGGAGGTGGTACTCAGGAAGATAATGGGACTAAAGGCAGATAAATCCCCTGGACCTGATGGCTTGCATCCTAGAGAAGTAGCGGTAGGCATTGTGGATGCATTGGTTGTAATTTACCAAAATTCCCTGGGTTTTGGGGAGGTCCCAGCAGATTGGAAAATAGCAAATGTAACGCCCCTATTTAAAAAAGGAGGCAGACAAAAAGCAGGAAACTAGACCAGATGGCCGAACATCTGTGGTTGGGAAAATATTGGAGTCCATTATTAAAGAAGCAGTAGCATGACATTTGGAAAAGCAAAATTAGGTCAGGCAGAGTCAGGATTTATGAAGGGGAAGCCATGTTTGATAAATTTGCTGGAATTTTTTGATGTAACGAACAGGGTGGATAAAGGGGAACCAGTGGATGTGGTGTATTTGGACTTCCAGAAGGCATTTGACAAGGTGCCATATAAAAGGTTACTGCACAAGATAAAAGTTCACGGAGTTGGGGGTAATATATTAGCATGGATAGAGGATTGGCTAACTAACAGAAAACAGAGAGTCGGGATAAATGGGTCATTCCCTGGATGGCAACCAGTAACTAGTGGGGTGCTGTAGGGATGAGTGCTGGGACCCCAACTATTTACAATCTATATTAATGACTTGGAAGAAGGGACTGAGTGTAACGTAGTCAAGTTTGCTGATGATACAAAGATGGGAGGAAAAGCAATGTGTGAGGAGGACACAAAAAATCTGCAAAAGGACATGCAGGTTAAGTAAGTGGGCAAAAATTTGGCAGATGGAGTATAATGTTGGAAAGTGTGAGGTCATGCACTTTGGCAGAAAAAAATCAAAGAGCAAGTTATTATTTAAATGGAGAAAGATTGCAAAGTGCTGCAGTACAGCGGGACCTGGGGGTACTTGTGCATGAAACACAAAAGGATAGTATGCAAGTACAGCAAGTGATCAGAAAGGCCAATGGTATCTTGGCCTTTATTGCAAAGGGGATGGAGTATAAAAGCAGGGAAGTCTTGCTACAGCTATGCAGGGTATTGGTAAGGTCACACCTGGAATACTGCATGCAGTTTTGGTTTCCATATTTACGAAAGGATATACTTGCTTTGGAGGCAGTTCAGAGAAGGTTCACTCGGTTGATTCTGGGGATGAGGGGGTGACTGAGGAAAGGTTGAGGAGGTTGGACCTCTACTCATTGGAATTCAGAAGAATGAGAGGTGATCTTATCGAAACGTATAAGATTATGAGGGGGCTTGACAAGATGGATGCAGAGAGGATGTTTCCACTGATGGGGGAGACTAGAACTAGAGGGCATGATCTTAGAATAAGGGGCTGCCCATTTAAAACAGATGAGGAGAAATTTATTCTCAGAGGGTTGTAAATCTGTGGAATTCGCTGTCTCGGAGAGCTGTGGAAGCTGGGTCATTGAACATATTTAAGGCGGAGATAGTCAGATTTTTGGACGATAAGGGAGTAAAAGGTTATGGGGAGCGGGCGAGGAAGTGGATCTGAGTCCATGATCAGATCAACTATGATATTGAATGGCGGAGCAGGCTCGAGGGGCTGTATGGCCTGCTCCTGTTCCTATTTATGTTCTTATCAACAAGTAGACAGAAAGAACTTGCATTTATAGGGCACTTTTCATGTCCTTCAAATGTCCCAAAGTACTTCACAATCAATTCACTACTTTTGAAGTGTGGTCTTGGCAAAGGGAGTAGCCAAGGTCCCATAATCCGAGAAATGACCAATTAATCTGTTTGGTGGTTTTGATTGAGGATTAAACTTTGCTCCTCTGTGAATAGTGCCCTGGGATCTTTTACACCCACCTGAACAGGCATACGGGCCTCAGTTTAACATTCTATCCAAAAGATGACACCTCTAATAATGTAGCGCACTCTCAGTACTGCACTGAAATGCTCAAGTCCTGGAATGGAGTTTGAAACCATGACCTTCTGACTCCGAGGCAGGAATGCTGCGTCTGAACTCAGCCGATACTGTATTTTTGTAGCTATAAGCGCAGTGAAAGCAGCCTATGTCTTTAATAATTTGCTACTAGATCTGCCACTTTTGTATTAATGCTATACTAAATTTAGCTCTGTATAATAGCTATTTTGTGTAAGTATACAATCTTCCTCATTCACTGCTGGTGTTGAACCAGGTCTGGAAAACATTCTGGGGAAATGAAGTGGTGGTCTATTCCCCCTCTGGTCGTGTGCTGGGAGCAGCAGCTTGTTATTTCCCAGCCAAGAATAACATTCTGCTCTCTGAACATTGCCTTCAAAGCAGTCCTTTGTGATCATTTATGTCAATATTCTTTGGTTTTGAAATTATATTGTGGGATACAAGTGTATGAACACTTAATGTATTTGTTTTAAATGTTAATGAAGATATTAACCCATTTAAAAATAATTGGGGTCGCGTCTTTGCTGATGCTCCATGTGTAATTTTAGGGCTCTTGAGTTTATGATGCTAGTTGTTATAGTTCATTATTTCTGTTCACTTATAGTGAAAATTTTTTTCTTGTTTTGACTTATACAAATGTAATTTTGTTTGAACAATTGGAGACCTTTTTTTGTTTGCCCTTTAATTTAATTTACGTTTCTGTCTGCAAAGCAAAGCGGGCAGGTTAGCATCTTGTGTTGCTCAAGGACAAAAATGTCAGATGTCTTTCTTTTCCTGTAACTGTCTCTTCACTTTTCTCCATAATTCTCCGTTTTCCACTATTTGACTCCCAGTCTCTGTGTGTATATCTGCATGTGCAGCTCACTCATTTTCTGTCATTGCCTTGGTATCAAATTCTTGTCTGTCTTGTGAACGCTCTCACCCTGCCCGTTAGGATCCCCCTGCCATGAGCCTCAGCATGTTACTTGCTTGTCTTGTCATTGTGGCTGAAGTGGACACTTAAATCTGTGACTCTGACACTTGATCTTCGTCCTCATAGAATCATTTACAGCACGGAAGGAGGACATTCGGTCCATCGTGTCCGTGCTGGCCGACAAAGTGCTATCCAGCCTAATCCCACTTTCCAGCTCTTGGTCCATAGCCTTGTAGGTTACGACACTTCAAGTGTACATCCAAGTACTTTTTAAATGTGGTGAGGGTTTCTGCCTCAACCGCCATTTCAGGTAATGAGTTCCAGATCCTCACCACCCTCTGGGTAAAAAAAATCCCCTCAAATCCTCTCCAAACCTCCTAATCCCCTCTAAGCCTCCTGTACCTAATTTTGTATCACAGCCCTTGTTGACTAGACATGACAGTTCTAAGAAACGTGAAATATCTATATTGTCCTCCCCTTCTATCAACAAGTTCTGTCATCTTCCTGCATCCCCCCCCCCCCCCCATCCTCAAAGGAGGATCAACGGCACTCTAAAGATTTTAATAATATATGTGGAGATTTCTTTTTTTTTTAAAAGGTGGTTATATTATTTTTGATCTAATTCATCACCAGTTGTCCTCACACTTGATATCCACTGCAGTATTCTTATAGCGACGAGTGCTGTGCTATTAACTTCCATCTGCATCGGTTGGTGCATACTTGTTCCAACTGGTGCCCTGCCAGCCTGTTATAGTGTCTACCTTTAGACATTTGAATCTTGTCCTAACTCAGCTTCTGTTGCCCTTCCTTTGGATATCTTGACATAAGCAAACACAGATTTCCGTTTTGGAAGATGTGGCTTTGGTTTCAGCACACTGACTCGCCATTGATCTGCCTTATTTAGTTTAGCATTCTGGTCAAGTCTTTTTTTGGACACACTTGGGTTTCCTTCCAAAAGTCATTTTTTATTTCCATTTAGATCAAGAAATTGTAATTCCTTCATTTTATCCATCCTCACAAATCAATCCAAGAATGTCACTTTCACAATGTTGAGCCTAATAGTCCTTGTGTCTGACTGCAGAATGTGCCAAATCACTTTGTCCCAGGAGCCAAGAGCAACCAGTTTCTAAGCAAGAGTTGTAAAATGGACAATGGATTGCTATCAGCTCTCTGGCACAAGACCACATCTCTCAGGAGATGGGAGCGTGGCCCATGAAAGTTTATTTAGCCCATTCAACAATGTTCCAGGGCATTGAATCCGATTCTATTCACAACCTTTGCAAAGCTGCTGCATGGAGTAACCCCTGCAAGTTGGGAAACAGTCATTTAGGCTTGACAACTGTAGACGAACAGCCGTTGGTAGATCTGTCTAGCGACTGGGCACCTGGATGTACCTCTTTCAGGATGTTGTTTGTTTATAGGTCAGAACAAATAACTTCTCTGGCATGTGTCTGAAACATTTATATGGTGCAGGATTTAGTTACTCTGTGGGTTGGTGTCCATACCACCGTCAAAAATGTCACTGCAGCATTGACCACCACTGGCTTTCCTCAGAATGTGACCCAGGCCTGTCTTAATTCCAACAGTGTACACAGGATGCAGCCTTTGATAAGTTGAAGGAGACCCTACGAGGTAGATGACGTATTCTTTTATTCAAACTTCTAAACAAATACTACATTAATCAGCCTTGATTGTCATGAAAACAAAATTGCCCATCCCACAGGAGACTTACTCAAAAAAATTCAATAACAGCAACATTTTTAACATAGAAAAAAACATCCCAAGGCATTCCGCAGAGGCGCAATCAGACAAAATGGATGACGAGCCATAGGAGGAGATATTAAGGGGTGACCATAGGAGGAGATATTAGGGGGTGACCATAGGAGGAGATATTAGGGGGTTGACCATAAGCTTGGTCAAATAAGCGAGTTTTAAGGAAGGTCTTGGAGATGGACCAGCGGTGGGGGTTTAAGGAGGGAATTCCAGAGTGAGTTGCTAAGACAGCTGTCAATACTGGGGTTTAAGGCGGGGGAGATGCAGGCGAATGAGTCAGAGATGGAGAGTTCTGGGTGGGGGGTTGTAGGGCTGGTGGGGGTTACAGAAAGGGTGTGTTGGGTGAACGTGAGCCAATGTAGGTCACTGAGGATAGGGTTGTTGGATGAGTGGAACTTGTGATGGGATACAGGCAGCAGAGTTTTAGATGAGCTGAAGTTTATGGAGCTGGGAGGCTGGCCAGTAGAGCATTGAAATAATTGAGGTTTAAGAATTTGTTCTGACTTAACAGAAGTCTAGTAGAACTGCAGCTTCCTATTCATGAATTAATACTTGAGCCTTTACATAAAGAAGGCAAATTTGTTGGTCAGATTTGGATTGCGGCCCCATTTTTAACCACTAATTTTAGTATTCCATTCTGACCTCCAAGAGAGCATGATTGCTTCAAGTATAGGATCTTCCATGTATTGGTTTAAACCTAACTTGTGTTACATGAAGGGATTTCTTTAACTTTTGTATGGGTGGCATTAAGTAGCGCCTACTAATGTTCCCTCTAAATTGTCAGTGTTTTATGCGGCCTCTTTATTTCAGTGTACGGTCCCTTTAAATGCACGGTATTTGAAATGGAAAAGCTTGAGTGGCCTGCAGAGAGTACCTTGCAGATTATTGCATGGCTGCGTACGCGCACAGCTTAGCGAGAACATTGGTACCAACTATTTGTGGTACAGTCCCCTTGGTAGAATGTTGTCATCGCTCATCAGCATCTGCAGCTCCCTGAACCGCTTCCTGAAGAAACCTCCATATTGCCGTCCTTTAGACTCAACCTCACTATGGCCACAGTCATCAGGAGACTGGAGGAGCAAGGAGCAGAACCTGTCATTCAGAAACAAGCCATTAGCAGGTAGAGAGAGCATTGCTGCAAGATTCAGAGAGGAGGAAAAAACACACACATCTTAACCGAACAATCATTTAAACAACCCAAACAGCTAATCAGAGCACCACATTTTCACTCTTGGCATTGTTGGGCATGAAGTTTTATTTTTGTTGAATGTAAATACAGGTGCAACGTCCCGAATCCGGAACTCCGAAAGCCGCAATAGTCTGAAAACTGGACATTTTACGCATTCCAGATGGGGTTATCCAGAATCCGGAATTTTTGAGGCGGCCAACAGTGGGGTGGTTCAGTTTGGTAGGAGGGGCAAAGAGGCTGCTTACTGGTAAAAAGCACAGCGCTGGGGGAGCCACGAGTGACAAGGAGCAGCAAGCAGCGAGGTCTGAAATCCGGCACGGATTCAGTCGAGGATTCCGGATTTCAGACAAGAAAATAAATAGTCTGAAATCCGGCATTCTTGACCAAATCCGTGCCAGATTTCGGGTTTTGCCAGATTTCGGACCTCGCCGCTCAAAACCTGGGATGGATTCGGTCGAGGATTCCAAATTTTAGACTATTGATTTTCTTGTCTGAAATCCGGAAAAACCCAAAAACCGGCACGGACTCTGTCTCGAGGATTCTGGATTTCGGACATTGTACCTGTATATGTATTTTTCAAAATGCGCAACTTTTTCATGTGTTCTTCACTCTCAATATCACAGGTAAGTAAGCATTGCTGATTGTGCCGGAAATAAACGGGACACTTAAGACGCTATAACCCAGCAACTTTAAAATTGACGTTAATGCAAATAGCTAATGGCTATCGCTTCTTGGCTGATATATGCGATTGCCTGGTTTAAACGTGGACGTTTTAAGTGGTGGGGACTGTATCCAAATTCATGAGGAATGCTCGGAAAGTGAGATAAATTCTGCCCCCTCAGGTCTACCTTAATGGGGCTTGTGTTTACTTCTCAGCAAGCTATTATTAGAGCTTTTTGAACTTGTGGTTTCTTGTGCTCTTTCTGACGAGGAGCAATTATTTTATTAATTTTTTTTGTATGAAGGGTTGATGAACTGCATGTGATGGTAGACCCACTGTTTGGTAGATAGGTAGGAATATGTCTAAGGGACAATGTCGCTTTCATTGAATGTCCCTTTCATTGAATGTCCCTTTCATTGAATGCATTATTTGTATATGAGCATTACGAAGTGAACTTCAGAGAATGAGGAAGACCATACTAGAAGATCGGCAATCCAATATTAGATCAGGCTAAAGTACAATTGCGTCACTTGAAGATCTTTCTATATTCTGATAGTATGGTTTCCTTGCTGTATTTATCCAAATTATTATTTTTTAAGTGGCAAAGTATAGATTTTTTGTTTTATTAAAAGTTTAACAGAAGAATAGTATATTATGGATCGGGCCAATACTTTTGTTGAAGGATTTGTTGCTGAGTGTTGGTTTTGTTTTGCTTTTGTTGTTTAAACCAGTTTTGAAAGAAATCAACTTGACTGCCTGGGAAGTATTCAGGATAAAATCACAGTTTGTGCCACTGATGACTCCTACCAGATGACTCGAGAACGAATGTCACAAGTAGAGAAGGAGTCATGGAGTCGAACAACTATAGAAATTAAACCAGGGGCGTCCTATCAAGGTATAAATACCATAAAACTGAAATGATGGTCTGTACACATTTAATTGTTGATTCAACAAAACGTACCTGCTGTAACCGAGCTCCTCCAGATAGCAAGTCTTTGTTTCCCGGCAAGTTGGTTGAAAGCTAAATTGTGTGTGATCACAAGAATATAGCTGTAATACTGTTGTAACTACTGAGATTTTATATATATATATATATATATATACATACTTACTTAAACTTGCAATACATTTAGGAATGTAGGAAAATGATTTACAATTAAATATGGTCATATTTTTAGTTAAAATAAATTACAAAAAATTTCAGAATAACGTAAATACTGATTGCATTTTATTTACTCAACCTGTGCATTGAGTGGTGCTGAATATGCAGCTTCAATCAGGTAACAATATGAGTGAGCTGTGGCAAAATGGCTTCTTAACCGATATACAACTTACATGATATTGTGATAAAGTAAATGTTCTACTTTCCATTGATTGGCAAATGCTACGTGCTTTGGAAGTTGTCTCCATTTAATTTGCTGAACAGTTGCTACGCAAATTGAAGCAACAGACATAATTGTAGGTTGTTAGGGTTTAGCTGCTGGATTTAATTTTCTAAAACTGTATAGTACCTGGCATGTTCCCATAATATCCAACAACTGGTAATGTTTAAATCCTTAATTTATAGCAGATAAAAGTATTGTATATAAGTCCATTCAGTAGTCTACTGGTTCATCACAGCCCATTGTTATATCCTCCTTTATATAAAGAAGGCCTTGTTTATAAATGTTTTCTTTTGGTTGCCCAGCATGTTTACCGCCATTTAAAATCCGGTTTTGTTTCCTAGGTACGCGCAAACCAGTCCATATTCGAAAGCAAGCCGCTAGCCCAGCTTCCGATGGCATTCTGCTTAGAAGACACTCTCCCACAATGAATCCATGCTTTGGGTTGAAGAAAAACCATGCCAGTGCCGTTATCCAAAAGCCTCTTAGAGATCGTGTCATCCACCTTTTGGCTTTGAAGCCATATAAAAAGCCTGAACTTATTCTGTGGTTGGAGAGAGAGAAAGCAAACCCAAAGGACAAAGCTGAACTGTCATTTGTGTTGGACCAGGTGAGAAGGATAAAAAGAAAGAACTTGAATTTGTACAGCACCTTTCCTGACCTCAGGACATCCCAAAGCGCTTTATAGTCAATGAAATACTTTAGAAGTATAATCACAGTTGTAATTTAATGAAATGTGGTCGCCCAATTGCGCGCAGTAAGGTCCCACAAAGCAGCAGTGAGATAGATCACAAGATAATCTGCTTTCGGAATGTTGATTGAGAGACTAAAGAATGGGACAGTTGAGGAGCAGTGGCAGACATTTAAGGAGACATTTCAGAACTCGCAACAAAAATATATCCCAATGAGAAGGAAAGACTGCAAGAGAAGCGATAACCAAGGAAATAAGGGAGAGTATCAAATTGAAAACAAAGGCATACAATGTGGCCAAGATTAGTGGGAGGCCAGAGGCTTGGGAAATTTTTAAAAGCCAGCAAAGAACGACTAAAATAAACTAGCACGAAATATAAAAACAGATAGTAAAAGTTTCTACAGGTGCATAAAAAGGAAAAGAGTGGATAGAGTAAATGTTGGTCCCCTGGACAATGAGACTGAGGAATTAATAATGGAGAACAGGGAAATGGCAGAAACGTTGAACAAATATTTTGTATCGGTCTTCACGGTAGAAAACACTAAAAACATCCCAATAGTGGATAATTAAGGGGCTATAGATAGGGAGGAACTTAATACAATCACTATCACTAATGAAGTAGTATTCGGTAAAATAATGGGACTAAAGACGGACAAGTCCCCTGGACCTGATACCTTACATCTTAGGGTCTTAAGGGAAGTGGCTGCAGAGATGGTGGATGCATTGGTTGTAATCTACCAAAATTCCCTGGATTCTGGGGTGGTCCCAGCAGATTGGAAAACCGCAAATGTAACGCCCCTATTTAAAAAAAGGAGGCAGACAAAAAGCAAGAAACTATTAGACCAGTTAGCCTAACATCTGTCGTTGGGAAAATGCTGGAGTCCATTATTAAGGAAGCAGTAGCGGAACATTTGGAAAAGCATAATTCAATCAAACAGAGTCAGCATGATGTTATGAAAGGGAAATCATGTTTGACAAATTTGCTGGAGTTCTTTGAGGATGTAATGAGCAGGGTGGATAAGGGGGAACCAATGGATATATTTGGATTTCCAGAAGGCATTCTTGCAAAGTGCTGCAGTACAGAGACCTGTGGGTCCTTGTGCATGAAACACAAAAAGTTAGTACGAAGGCACAGCAAGTAATCAGGAAGGCAAATGGAATGTTGGCCTTTATTGCAATGGGGTTGAGTATAAAAGCAGGGAAGTCCTGCTACAACTGAACAGGATATTGATGAGGCAAAACCTGGAGTACTGCGTACAGTTTTGGTCTCTGTGTTTAAGGAAGGATATACTTGCATTGGAGGCTGTTCGGCGAAGGTTCACTAGGTAGATTCTGGAGATGAAGGGGTTGACTTATGAAGATAGGTTGAGTAGGTTGGACCTGTACTCATTGGAGTTCAGAAGAATGAGAGGTGATCTTATCGAAACATATAAGATAATGAGGAGGTTTGACAAGGTGGATGCAGAGAGGATATTTCCTAGGGGAAACTAAAACTAGGGGACGTTGTCTTAGAATAAGGGGCCGCCCATTTAAAACTGAGATGAGGAGAAATTTCTTCTGAGGGTTGCAAATCTATGGAATTCTCTGCCCCAGAGAGCTGTGGTGGCTGGGTCATTGAATAGATTTAAGGCGGAGATAGTCAGATTTTTGAGCAATAAGGGTTATGGGGAGCGGGCAGGGAAGTGGATCGGAGTCCATGGTCAGATCAGCCATGATCTTATTGAATGGCGGAGCAGGCTCGAGGGGTCAAATGGCCGCCTACTGCTATTTTTATAAATATTAGCCAGAACACCAACAGTACCCCCTGCCCTTCACATAGTGCCATGGAATTTTTTACGTCCACCTGAGGGAGCAGACTGGAGTTTAATGTTTCTTTGAAAAGACAGCACCTCCGACAGTGCAGTGCTGCCTCTGTACTGCATTGAAGTGTGAGCCTAGATGTGTGCTCAAGTCTCTGGAGTGCTGTTTGAAGCCATGGTCTTCTACATCCGAGGCACGAGTGCTATGACTAACCATGGCTGACAAGATTGAAGTTGAAAGCCATTGTAACCCAAAAGATGTCCAATGAAAGGAGTATTGTGCTCCAGCTAGCTTATGTAGTACCTAAATTTAGAGTAGTTAAGAACCAGTCTCTCACTTTGACCATTATGAATTGTAGTAAGTTAATTCAATTTTTTTAATGGGCCCTTACTGTGAGTGTAAATATTGTACTTCTAATAAGTTAGCGAACCATAGTTTTTAGGTTGCACAATTTCTGCACCAAAATTTAAGACCAATTTTAGTAATTTCGTATATTTCTCTAATCTCTATTTTACAATTAACTCTGCTGATTTTTCTGAAATCACAAGTTTGTAAAACAAAAATTTCAGTGCTTTCAGTTTTCTGAAGCCAAATAGTACAATCAACTGTGAGTGTCGCTTCCATGTATTTAAATATCAATTTACAGTACACTGGGGATAATCACTTGAATTGGTTTTACAGGAAGGGGGGAGGAAAGAAGAAAGTCTCCTATGGTGATTGGCAGCAAATCCTCTGATAGAAGTGGGAGCCATGACCTGATTTTAAAGTGTAAGACATTGTACAACTACCGTCTTCATTTCAGCATAAAGCCTCATGAAATGGTCTTTTAGTCCTGATATGAAAATACTTGCTCTGTTCTCTGTCTTTCCCTTCTCTTGAACCGTGCACATTCTCACTTCAGTTGACTCCCTATTGTCATGTCTCACACTCTGCCACTTTTAGGCCACCGCCGAGGGTTTTGCAGAAATGATTGAAGGTAAATTGCTAGCCCACTTTTCGCTCACTGTGGGGGAACTGTTCTGCTGTATTCCTTCTGTAACACAGCAAATCATTTAAAGTTGGAGGGACGTGGGTGGTGTGAAACCATTGCACAACTTGTGTGTCATGTATGTTGGTGTATTGCCAAGTATTTTTATAAAATTATTTAGTTGAACACAATATTCTGTTTGTCACGAAGTGTACCATTACCGAGTTTTTTGATAAGATTGTCACAATTTTGAATGTGATTCTCAATTTCCTGCTACATTCCATTTAGCCCGTATTATTGTGTAGGATTGCTTGCTTTAGCTAATCTAGTATACAGCTTTTAAACTGGTTTCGTAGTCATTTCAATATATTTTTAAAGTCATTCAACCTTTGATTTTAATTTCCAAGTTTTCAGTGAATCCTGTCTTTGAAACTCTTAGGTTTGTAAAACCTAGTATTGTAGCTAACTACACACACATATAAAAAAATTAACACTCTGACTCCTGTTGCTGCAGCAATTAGTATATTCACATGAGTTCTTCTAGGTGTTGTACAATGTTATAAGACTGTTTGCATCACTTCGAGAAAATGTTGCAGGTGTACTGGTTAGACTGAGCAAAGGGTTTAGTGGAAATCTATTTTCAGAAGATACAGATGTGTTGTCATGCTATTAAGAAACCTTAAGAGAAAAAAATAAAATGCTAATTGGTAGATCACATAATTAATTAACACAAATTAATTTCAAAGGGAATATAACATGGAGGAAGAAACTCCTTGCCAATAGGAACATTAGGTAACGTTCAACACCTCAATGCAAGTGGTATCTGTAGCCTGACAGCAGAGTCATAATGGATACAACATTTGCCACTCCACTTGTTTTACCTGTATGACCTCTGGAAATAGGTTACAATCCACCTGTTCCCAATCTGATGCAGAATTGGTTTAGCTGATATTTTCAAGATCAGCATGTATGTACATGTAAACAATGTCAGATCTTTTCACCTGTGCCTATTTACAGAATTGTTGCTGACTTTAATTGATCTGAACTAGAAACATCACTGTGCAACTTATCTCTCCACCAGTACACACAAACTTTCTCTCATTTCTTTCTCACTTATCTTTTTGTCACAATTTAATAATACTTTGGTAATAATAATGCCAAGAGGTAGTGCCTGCTTTTCTGCATGCCTCTGTGAAGCGCCTTGGGGCATTTTACTTCGTTAAAGATGTTATTACTGTTGTCGCTTGTATTACTTCTGATAGATAACACTAACTATTCAGACCTCCTGCCACTTGTGGCACTGTGGCAAGTTCCTCATATCTGCCCACCATTTTGTTTTTGCTATTTCCCAAGTTTTACACTTTAAGTTTAGAAAAAACATTCTCTTCTCATTGCTTAGCTCTCCCATTCCCCCAATTCTAACTCCAATCCCAGATGCAATTTAAAAAAAAGTTCTCAAACTCACTCCATGAAAACCCCAGTGGCACTCAACTCATTCAGAGCCCTGCTCCCCAACCTGAACCCCCTCATTGGTTTTCCGGCCCCACTCAATGGAAGCTTTGCTACTGTCCAAACCAATGTTTTTTTTATCATTTGCAGCCCTACTTAAGGAAGTCCCTTGGCTACCTGACACGTTAACCGGTTCCATTGCTTTACTTCCTGGCCCTACTGCCGCTAGACCAATTGATGGGCTCTGTTTGCACCACTCTTCAGCCCTGAATTCAGCTTGTAATCAGTCAGTTCAGCCCAGTGTCTGTCTCCACACCCGTCCTGGACCCATCCCCCAATCTCAACTGTTAATCCTGCTCTTTTTTTCTCTCGTTGATTGCAAGATTGTTCCTTTTACTCTGAGTAGCTTTATTATTTTCTGTTTACATTCAAAGAAGAAAAATTGCAGTCAGTCATGTTTAAAGTTGCTTGGTTTCGGCTTGGTCATTATAGAAAAAAAATTCTAATGCGCGTGAAACAAAAATGACTGAAATGGTCGATTTATGTCAAAGAATAACACACACAACATCCCTCTTCCTTTACTATTTTAATAAGTGTTTTCACCCTGTCGATTCAACATCGCAAATTAATATGTTCAGCCACTGCTCTGAATGACTGATTATTGCAGACAATTGCAGACTGTTCAGGATTTATCTTTATACAAATTATTCTCCTGTGTTCACATCCTGTGGCTTTTTATCATCAGTCAAATTTTAATCCTACATGCAAAACTTCCATCCACTTTCAGGACCATGAGGGTTTCAGCCACCAAAGACACAAAGACTTGCTTTTATATAGTGCACCTTTCACGATCTCTGTGCGTTCCAAAGCGCTTTACAGCCAATGAAATACTTTTGAAATGTAGTCACTGTTGTAATGTAGGAAACGCGGCAGCCAATTTGTGCACAGCAAGCTCCCACAAACAGCAATGTGATAATGACCAGATAATCTGTTTTCAGTGATGTCGATTGAGGGATAAATATTGGCCAGGACACCAGGGCTAACTCCCCTGCTCTTCTTCGAAATAGTGCACACTCCTGACTTGAGCCTTGTCGATGGTGATAAGGCTTTGAGGGGTCAGGCGGATTTGAGTCACTTGCCGTGGTATAGCCAGCCTCTACCCTTCTCTTGTAGCCAAGTATTGATATGATTGATCCAGTTCAGCTACTAGTCAATGGTGCTCCCAAGATGTTAATGGTGGGTAACTGGGCGTTGGTGGTGCCGTTGAAGCTCAAGGGGAGAGGGCTTGGCTTGCTTTTATTTGAGATGGTTATTACCAGCCGCTTAGCAAATGCTACCTGCTATTTGTCAGCCGAAGCCTGAATATTATCCAGGTCGGCTAATGTGGACTGCTTTATTATCAGTGGAGTTGTGAATGGAGCTGAACACTGGAATTGTCAGTGAAATACCTCACTCCTGACCTAATGACGGTGGTAATTGGCTGGGTTAGAGTCATCCTGTTTTTTGTTATTGCTCATATTGGCCATACATTTTAAGTCATCCTCGACCCAGAGGGACTGCCTATGATGATGATGTGAATAATGACAATATTCCACATTGTCAAATAGATGCCAATGCCATAACTGTATTGCAACAGCTTGGCTGGGGGAGAGGCTCGTTCCAGTGCACAGGTCTTCAGTACTACAGCCATGATGTTGTCCAATGCCCTTAATATCACATGGCATGAACTGAATTCGCTAGACACCTGTATCTATGAAGGTGGAGCCTGTGGGGGTAGGGGAACCAAATAAAATCATCCACGCGGCACTTTTGGCTGAAGGCACTTGCACACACACGTGCCTCTTGCACTCACATGCTGGGCTACACCACGATTGGGGATATTCATGGAGCTTCCTCCTCCTGTTGGCTACCGAGTTGTCCACCACCACCCTCGACAGGATATGGTAGAGCTTACAGACCTTTTCTCTGATGTGTTGGTTGTGGGACTAGAGCTTGCTGCTTTTGGTGTTAAGTATTCAGTTAGCCCTAGTTTCATACCTCATTCTTGGGTATGCTTTTTATGTCCATTTGCACTCTGCATTATAACAGGGTTAGTTTCCTGGCTTGATGGTGATCAAGGAATAAACAACACAATCTCTTGCATAAAGTCCTTTAAATTAAAATTTGGAAGACATTTAAGATTATTTGAATTTGTCAGTAAGGGGAAAATCTTTGCTAGAATTTGATTCCCTTCTCTTTAAAAATGAATGTGGCATTCCATGTCTTAAAAGAAAAAGACTTGTGTTTATAGTCCAAGACAACTGGATGCCCCAAAGCAATTTACAGCCAATGAAGTACTTTTTTGACATGTAATCACTGTTATAATGTAGGAAACACGGCAGCCAATTTGCACACAGCAAGATCCCACAAACAGCACTGATAATGACCAGATAATCTGTGCTTTTTTAGTGATGTTGGTAGAGGGATACCGGGTTGGCCAGGACACCGGGGATAACTCCCCTGCTGTTCTTTGAAATATTACCATAGGATCTTTTCCGTCCACCTGCGAGGGCAGACGGGGCCTCGGCTTTGTATCTCATCCGAAAGACGGCACCTCCGACAGTACAGCGGGCTTCCTCAGTACTGCACTGGAGTGTTAGCCTAGATTTTTGTGCTCAGGTCTCTGGAGTGGGACTTGAACTCACAACCTTCTGACTCAGGCAAGGGTGCTACCAACTGAGCCACAGCTGACACTGTGGGCTGTAAATTGCGGGTTTAGGTGCACGAAGCACATGTGCCTAAACTCAGCACTTGCACTCTGTCAAAATGTCTTTTGACAGATCGCACGCATGCGAAGGAAAAGGGCCTCCGTGGGCGGAGAGTTGGGCTATTTGCCCCAACTCTTTACGCCTGGTAAAAACAGGCCTAAGACATTTAATTCAATTTCCATTAATTTTAAATATGTGAGGTGTTTTTTATTGATGTATTGTGTTTCTGTATTTTTGGGAATATCCCCATTTATAGTAATGGGAGCTCCGTACAAACTGAACTCACCATTACTATCAATGAGAATATTCCATGTTCATTGGTGGTCTGGCCAACGTGATCCTAGTAATGCGTCTATGCTGATGGGATACGTGGGCTTCTGCGCTGAGCTGCGCATTTAGGCCTTGGAGCCGAAGTGTTCATTCCTCCGGGACCACCAGGTACTTTCGTAAATTTATTTGCGGTCGGAGGCATCCGCCTGCGGGATGCCTCCAACCGCAATTTCTGGGCCTGTGTCTTAACACTGGTCTAGAAATTGGCCTCCTTAGCACCTCCCGTTATCTCTTCCGGGGGAGCGATAATGGTGCGCTTAACCGTGTTCCGACTGGGCGCGGTGATGACATCGATTCCCGCCATATTCAGCCGGTGGTTTGCGGTGGTGGTACAGCATTGCGCCCCGATCTCCTTCATCCAGAGATCGAGACGTCATCAGCGTACGTATCGCCCCAGACCCGAACTTCAGTTCCACCCCCTGTAGCATCACCGGGGCAAAAACACCGGCAGCTGCAGGAGGCATCTATTGGGAAGCCGGGCGCTTTTGGGCTGATACTTAAAGGCGAGGTGGCTGAGGTAAGTACAAAAACAATTGACCTTTTCTCTCTCAGGTTTTTGGACGGTCTTCTTTGCCCACGATCGATCAGCCTGGCACTCTGCTTCAGTGCATCGGGCTGATCGGGTGGGATCGTAGCTGCTGTCGGGGAGAAGGTAAGTTTTTTTTCCTGTAGGGCCTGCACCGATGGCCTTTCCCTTTAAGAGAGGGTAGGAACCTTTCAATCCAACAGCGCTGCATGGCCTAGTGTGCAACTCTGCTCCACTTGTTACCTGCCTGTTGCCGATTGCGCTCCAGGAAGGAATTGGAATATCTGATTTAGTGCTCCACTTCCTTCCTGGAGCGCTACTCCTGAATTTTTTTAAAGTAGAAAAAATTATAATTTTTTCCACTTTTAAGAGTTGGTGCCACTTCTGAATTTCTCCCACTGTGTTTTAAAAAAAAAAAATCTCTTAACCTCAGGTGATCTTAATTGACTCAAATATTTTACATTGCAACACTCATTTAGAGTAATGTCCTAATATGCAGTCAGTGATCAGGATTGTAGAATGAGCAGCATGCAGCAATACATTTTAAACTCTGAAATAAAGATCTCAATGGTGAATAGGTTTAGTCCGGTGCTGATGTTACTTTGCACTGCACGGTTTGTGCACTCAGGAGGATGAATTTGAATTTTAAGGCTTTCACTTTACTGAAATTAAACTTAATGGGCTTTACATAATTTTTATTCAATTGGAACTTGTAAGAACACACTCTGGAATTTCACTCTGCAATAGTAAAAAAAAATCTTGTTTACATGACTTTTCTTTCCCGAATCACCCAAGCACAAAAAACTGTACTTTGAATGGGTGGCTCTAATTCAGATAAAATGCTTGCTTATTTGGTTATTTTGTTCTGACCATGCATCTTACTTTCTCACTATAGGTAGCAAAGTTAAATGCAAAGGACAACAGCTATACACTAAAAGATGACCTTTACAAGGAAGTCCAACAGGATTGGCCTGGCTATAGTGACGAAGAAAAACAATTGATACGAAGGCACCTAATAAGGTAGACTTTTATACATCACTAACTCTTAAAGAAAAGTTTGTATTGAATGCACTTTGCTCGTGCTTCAGACCTTGAACTTCGAAGTGTCTGAAGTATTTTTTTTAAAAGAGAGAAGACCTGTCATTTCATGCTAAGTTTTCAGACCTTAACCTAGCCTCTCACCAAAGAAGGGCAGGATTCCGAGATTTATAAGCAGCTACAAATCTACAGAAATTCCCCCAGCAAATTAGCCTGTAACTGATCTCCAAAAATGCCCATTTAAACCACTCTCCATTGTCCAAGCCTGTAGGGAAGTGGTTTAAATCGGCATATCTAGAGACCAATTAGAGGGATTGGCCAGGGCTAGCCACAGCTCCACCTTCGCAAGTAGACATCATAACCAGACTGTGCTTGAGCAATGTCATGGGAACTCTATAAATATCTCTCCCATGGTGTTGTTTACGCTAAGTGGTATGAAGTGTGAGTTTATAATGACACGGGAATTATATTGTAACTCGCGGTGTATTATACTGCTGCTAAGATGAAGCTGTGTTTAAACTGGCCTGTGTCATAAAGCCAGGAAGCCAATTGCTGTCGATAAAAGAAAGGTTAAGAAATCTAAATATATTTGTGTCACTTGGATATGATTGGCTAAAATTTCACATTGATAAAATGGCAATGAATGTCAATCGGTCAGTTAGATAAGGCACCAATTGGGAGAATGCGAAGCAGGTGCATAAACATCAATGAAAAGCGAACGATGCATCCAAACAATGCAATCAGCAATGAGCAGTTAACAAAAGCCGCCAGTAATGAAGGGAGCTAGCAAAATTGCATGAAATATTTTTAGCAAAATTGCATGAAATATTTTTAGAAAAATCTTTTTGCCTGACATCTTTAATTCTCTCAAAGATTCTCACCAACAATATGCTTTATAAGGCATAAAATTACAAAATTCACAAGAAATGATTAAACGTGCCTATATAATAGTATTTTGTTCCAAATAAAAGTCCTGAATTCTACATATTTATTTAAACAGAACCTATCAGTGACACTGGGGCCGAAATTGATGAAAGGCAAGTTCCGCCCATTTAGTCAAAAAGACCGCTGAGATCCCGACGGTACTTTGATCAGTTTCGGCCCCAGTGTCACGAATAGGTTCTGCTTAAATAAATATGTGGAATTCAGGACTTTTATTTGGAACAAAATACTATTATATAGGCAAGTTTAATAATTTCTTGTGAACTTTGTCATGTTGTGCCTTATATGACAGTACTTGTGGGCCCCCCCGACCTGTGTGAGAACACCACTGCAGGTCGGGGCTATAAATAGAGCTGGAGCGCTGGGCCCTGGAACATTATGGCGGAGGTGCGGCGAATGAGGGTACGGGGCCCAGAAGAGCCAAGGGCCCAGGGGCAGCACGGGCCAGCCCACACTGCGATTATGTGTGCGCACTAGGTCCATGCAACAGAGCAGGTCTCCAGTCGTCTTGGTTAATCCTCGCCACTGGATAAAAGCCGAGCTCTGTCAAGCCCGTGTGGTGGCTGATGTGCAACGGTCACCATACCTTAAAAAAAAATTCAGGGCATCTTCCACCCCCTCAATTGGAGTTCAGGACTGGAACATCGGGTCCTTCATCGAAACATCTGTGAACTCTCGTGGAAACAAGTCATCCTCGTTCGAGGGACCGCCTATGATGATGACTTTGGGCGGAACTTTGGTCAAAAAATAGAGGGAAAAAAAAACACCTGGTAGGAAAAATGGGAGTTGCACGTGGATTTTCGGCGGTCCTGGTCAAATTAAGTCTGAGGCTGGAGTCGGCCGAGGGAGGGGGGAAAACACGAAAAAAAAATTTCAAAAAATAAAACATCGGAAAACATTCAGAGGACCCTTTTCCACTGAATCGCTGCAAAAGAATTAGGAAAAAAACGTTCACTTATCTTTTTTTGCTAGGTTTCATACCTACCGGCCATTGAAAGCCTGTTCCGACTAGGCGTTTTTTTTTTCTAAAGTAGTACGGAGCACCGCTCCCACCAAACTCGGGTGGGAGCGATTTTCCCAGTGTTGCCCGCTCCCCAACGGTATTTCGAAACTGCCGGCGTAAGGCCCTGATGAAACTTCCAACGAATGGAAGGCCGCCCAAAACCAGGAAATAGTGTCAAAAAAACCCAGTGGTACCCGGCGGTAAGGTCATGAATTTCAGGCCCAATAAGCATTATTGCAGCGATATTTAGTAAAGAGGGAAAGGTGGAAATTAGTTTTATGTTTCTTAGCCATTAGTATGAAAACTGAATAGATCGAGCAATCCACCCATTTGATACATCTTTCATCTATCTTCAGTAGGTCAGGAAAAGACTATACAATATAAATACATATTTCCGGAGCATCAAAAATCAATTCACTTTTCTGAGCATATTGCAGAAAATGCTTTCCAGATGCTTTCAGTGGGGATTTGCATGTTCTTTCCTTGCAATGATATAATCTCTGACTCACCATGAGCAATTCTATGAGATCTGCTGGTTTTATTTAAAAAATTATATCTAAAAAAAATTGCGGGTTATTTTCATAAATTCTGAGTGAACCGACTCATGCTCATTATGGTCTGGAATTTACGGGGCCGATGATGGCATACTCTGCAAGTGCTGCAAATAACCCCGCAAATTCCAGGTTTCCCGAAACTTGCAGTCTATCAAGTTTCTTTTTGACAGATCGTACGCATCCGCTGTAAATTCACTTTCGCTGGCGCAGAGCTGGGCTACAGCCCGTGGTCACTGGCCGTATCCACCCCACAGTCACGCAGTTAGGCCGAATGGCCTTTTCTGTGCTTTAAATTCTATGTAAATATCATAAAACTGATGGTTGAAACCTTCAATCCTGCCTTTGTTACCTCTAAACTTGACTATTCCAACGCACTGCTGGCCAGCATCCCACGTTCTACCGTCTGTAAACTTGAGGTCATCCAAAACTCTGCTGCCCGTGTCCTAACTCAAACCAAGTCCCGTTCATCCATCACCCCTGCTCCCTGACCTACATTGGCTCCCGGTTAAGCAATGCCTCAGCTTTAAAAATTCTCATCCCTGTTTTCAAATCCCTCCATGGTCGCAGCGCCCCTCTCTATCTCTGTAATCTCCTTCAGCCACACAACCCTCCTGGCCTCTTGAGCATCCCCAATTTTAATCGCTCCACCATTGGTGGCCGTGCCTTCAGCTCTGGAATTCCCTCCCTACATCTCTCTGCCTTGCTATCTCTCTTTCCTCCTTTAAGACATTCCTTCAAACCTACCTCTTTGACCAAGTTTTTGATTATCTGCCTTAATATCTTCTTATGCGGCTCGGTGTCAAATTTTGCTTGATAATGCTCCAGTGAAACGCCTTGGGACATTATACTATGATAAGACAGACAGACTTACATTTATTATAAGCCCCTTTCACGTCCACTGAATGTCCCAAAGTGCTTTACAGCCAATGAAGTACTTTCTTGACGTGTATTCACTGTTGTAATGTAGGAAAGGCACTATATAAATACAAGTTGTTGAATGTCTTCATCTTGGTTAGGTGACCAGCTGCAAGTTATAAAACAAATTAAACTGTCTGGATTTTAAACCAATGTTCGGGTTTAAATTATACAATTGTATGTCAAACTATATACCCCATTCAAAGAACCAGATGCAACCAGGAAGGTTTTCTGTCTTGTGACCATCTCTATCTTTTCCAAGTGAAATAATCCAGTGTACTGTTGGAAGTACTATGAGGTTACTTTATTAAGAACTTATGCAAGTGAAATTAATCTTCTTTGATCTCTAGCCATTTAATACATCGGGCCCAGATTTCCCCAGGAGTTGCTCTTTTTTTTGGAGCAGCTAGATTTTTTTGGAGTAACTTAAAAGTCACAGTTCTCCCCATTTAAATTGCTCCAGTGTAAATGAGTTAATTAGGTTTTATTTTAATTCCATTTTTTTTAAAAGGGGGTGTTACCAGCCACTTACGCCTGTTTTGGCCATTTAAGCAAGTTTAGCCAGCTAAAACTTACTCCAAACTCGAGTAAGTGGCCACTTTTTTACGTTCTGAAAACCCCTGCGGTGAATTAAGAGATCAGCGCAGGTAGCCTCCAAATGTCAGTGTTATGATAGGAATGCTAGTTTTTTTTTTAATCCCAAGCAGCGAAACTGGACAGGGTGTAGGTGCTATCAGCCTGATTAAACTGAGTATATTTTTGGTAACGGTAACTAGATATTAAAGTACTGGGAAATCTTTGAAGATTTTTTTTCTCTCTCTCTCTCTTCCCCCCCCCCCCCCCCCCCGGGCCATTTCAAAACTCTTCCCACCCCCCGCCCAAACTCTTCCCCTCCGCGTCTCTGGCCCCCCCCCCCCCCAACTTGTCTGTTGTAGCCCTCTGTGCGGGAAGGCAGCGGCAGGCCACTCGGCCGGGATAGGGGCGGCGAGCGTCGGCCCCTCCCACACAGCCTGCATCGTACACTCTCAGATTCTGGGGGCGAGGAGATACTGCACATGCGCGCAGACTCTAGCGCCGGGACCTGGCTCCGCCGCCAAATCCAGTTGCCACGCTACGCCACCACCGAGGAGAGGCTGGGGAGCGGCCAAACTCGGCCCGAAGATTTTTGCCGCCCTTGAACTTCTACAAAAGCACCGCAGCTCTGGTGAGTGCGGCAGAAATCTGTACTGGCGAAATTTGGGCCCATTGAGCTGTGAAAGATGGTCACAAAATACTTTTTATGTTTTGGTACCAGCTGTGTAACTCTCGTTTCTCAAGCATCAAACATCTACAATACGACTATAGCGAAATTGGGAACTACGCCAAAATATGAGTCATCACGGATGTGAAGTTATAGTTCCCATGTTTTGTCTGTATGGTATTTTTGTAGATGAAAGCCCTTTATATCAATCAATGGGCTCTGTGATTGAATTGCAGTTTATAAATCTCAGGCCTGGAACTTCCCAGTATCTGTGGTTAGCAGACTGTTTGTGCTCTATTTACCATGAAAGAACACTTTACCAGAAAACCTGTAAGGAGGACTTTCCCACAGTAATTTGTGTTTGTCTGGATCAGTCGAATATTTAAGACAGTCTGCCTTCTCATATCTACTGACTGGCCTATGATCTGTGGCAATGGAATGGCACAGAGAATGTTTACAACTGGCGTAGGATGTGTGTATGATCAGAGTATTGTAGAAGTGGTATACTGAATGTGGGCTTCCTCAAATACTTAATAAATGCTGACTGAGTGTACATTAATAACTGAATGTAAGCATATGGAAACTACCCGATCAGAACAATGCATTTTCAGCCAGTATAAACCAAAATGAAGAAATTTGCAATTCAAGGATTTAGAGCCATATATTTTCAAATTTCTCCAACTTTTGCAGTTGCATTAGTTGTGCAATTTTGTAAGGTGTACCACCAAAATGCACCCTGCGGTCACGTTCAGCCATCGCCACCTATTTACAGTTTTTTATACGCTTAAATAGTTTTGTTTCCTGTTAAGTATCGGGATGATGGGCAGCTGAACAGCTGTTGAAAGCCAAGGCTTTAATCTGTGAGAGCTGTTCTTTTACCAAATGCACCTGTGGTCACCGCACATGTTTGTACCTCCACAAACTACAGATATTGCTGCTTGTGAAAGGGCAGAACCAATAATGTTGGACAGCATTATATCGTAGCTTGGTAGCAGGAGCGGTGAGAGACTGGAGGGATGTGATCAGGGCCCAGGAGAGGCGTGAGTTCAGGGCCAGGGTCCCAGGGGCAGCACGGGCCAGCCCACACTGCGATATGTGTGCGCACTAGGCCCATGCAACAGAACAGGTCTCCAGTCGTCCTGGGTAATCCTTGTCACTGGACCAAGACCGAGCTCTGTCGAGCCCGTGTGGTGGCTGGTGTGCAATGACCACCACATGTTAAAAAAAATCCACGCACAGGCATCTTCCACCCTTCAAGATGTAGTACAGGATCTGGGATATTAGGTCCTTCATTGAAACACCTGTGTACTCATCCTTTTTGGCGTGGAAGCAAGTCATCCTCGTTTCGAGGGACTGCCTATGATGATGATGGGGGCTAGCTAACAGTTTTTTGTTTCCAGCTTTCCTACTTTATGGGAATAAGATTTGGTAACTTTAGTACTAAACACACATTGAGTAAACTTATCCAAACATCTTTGCGGGTGCAAATAAACACAGTAAATGCTGAGTTTTTTTCAACCTTCAGTAAATTTTGTGCTTAGGAAGGTGAGGGTAATTAGTGTTGGGAAATGGAACATTTTTCCATTTTAGTTTCCCAGTGTCAACATCAAGCACTCCCAGCATTAGATACAGAATAAACTTCCCTCATTGATGGCCCAGCAATAGGTTTCAGCTAAAATTTTGGAAGAACATCCTTGACTACACCAGTATAATATTTACCAATTCCTGCGGAAGCCATCCTGTGGTCTCTCTGATTGAGATTGCCAAATTCGGGGCAGTTTTGTGTTGTGAATAATACCAGAATTATTGCAGGTAGGACCCTTGTAGCCAACATATGACACAGAAAAATATCCATTAGTACTCGTATTTTAGATTAATAGGGCCCAAGTTTCGAGCCACGCCTAGAATGGCGCAGTCCCGACCTGGACGCCCGTTTTTTGCGCCACAAAGTGCGCCTAAAAAGATCCTCCGTATTCTCCACCTCCCTGCAGGTCCTCTGGCCCTCGGCGCAGCGCAGCAGGAGCTGTAGGGGGCGGAGCTAGGTCCCTGCGCCGAAAACAGTGCCGGGACCTCTGCACATGCGCGCTACAGTGGGCACGCAAGTGCAGTAGCTCCAGGCGCCCAAAACTGTGGGAGTGGCCCGAAGCACGCAGCCCCTAGCCCTGGCCTAATGGCCTCACTGGGGCTGTGTGAATAAGGCTCCTCCCACGGCCAGCTCCTGCTTCCTCCCGACCCGACTCGACTCCCGCTTCTCGTCCCCCACCCCTGGACTGGACCCGACACCCGCTTCCACCCGCTTCCACCCCCCCCCCCCCCCCCCAAAACCGCCTCCGGACCAGACCCGCCCCCGCCGCCCCGGACCGGACCCGACACCCGCTTCCCGCCCCCGGACTGGACCCGACACACGCTTTCATCCCCCCCCCCGCCCCGCCTCCGGAATGGATCCGACCTGACCTCCCTCCCCCCGACCTGACCTCCCTCCCCCCTGACCCGAACCGAACTGACCTCCCTGCCACCACCCCCCCCGACCCGACCCAACGCCACCTACCTGTAAATCTGGTGCTGGGGACGGGCCCTGCCCGAAGTCTCGGGCCCGGCCCGTTCAGCCTCCCTCCCCCAATCTCCTCTCCTTCCCACCCCCCCAATCTCCTCTCCTTCCCCCCCACCCCGCCAATCTCCTTCCCCCTCCACCCCCCCCAATCTCCTTCTACCCCCCCCACCCCCCCAATCTCCTTCTCTTCCCCCCCCACCCCCCCAATCTCCTTCCCCCCCCCAATCTCCTTCCCCCCCCCAATCTCCTTCCCCCCCCAATCTCCTTCCCCCCCCCAATCTCCTTCCCCCCCCAATCTCCTTCCCCCCCCCCAATCTCCTTCCCCCCCCCCAATCTCCTTCCCCCCCCCAATCTCCTTCCCCCCCCCCAATCTCCTTCCCCCCCCCCAATCTCCTTCCCCCCCCCCAATCTCCTTCCCCCCCCCCAATCTCCTTCCCCCCCCCAATCTCCTTCCCCCCCCCCAATCTCCTTCCCACCCCCCAATCTCCTTCCCACCCCCCAATCTCCTTCCCACCCCCCCAATCTCCTTCCCACCCCCCAATCTCCTTCCCACCCCCCAATCTCCTTCCCACCCCCCAATCTCCTTCCCACCCCCCAATCTCCTTCCCACCCCCCAATCTCCTTCCCACCCCCCAATCTCCTTCCCACCCCCCAATCTCCTTCCCACCCCCCAATCTCCTTCCCACCCCCCAATCTCCTTCCCACCCCCCATCCCTCCCCCTTCTCCCCCATCCCTCCCCCTTCTCCCCCATCCCTCCCCCCGCTGTCAGATACTGAGAGACACACACAGACAGACAGAGTGATAGAGACACTGACAGAGACACACTGGGGGGGCATCCCAGCACGCTGTTGGAGGGCTCCCGGTGCTGCAGTCAGTAAGTAGAAAATGTTTTATTTATTGATTTTTAAAAAAAAAACAATTTTTTTTTTTTGATTGATTTATTGGTTGATTTATTGATGTATTTATCATTTATTATTGATGATGGCACTTTATTTGTAAAACTGAAGTGTTTAATGTTTGTAAACTTCCCTTTAAACCCCCCTTCCCCCATTCCCTACGCCTGATTTGTAACCTACGCCTGATTTTCTAAAGTGTAGACAAGGTTTTTTCGAGCGTACAAAAATCTTCACTTACTCCATTCTAAGTTAGTTTGGAGTAAGTTTTCACTCATGAAACTTTGAAATCAGGCGTAAGTGGCCGGACACGCCCCCTTTTGAAAAAAAAATTCTGTTCCAAAGTGAAACTGTTCTACCTGACTAGAACTGGAGCAAACTAAATGTGGAGAATTCCGATTTCTAAGATACTCCGTTCTACACCAGTTGCTTCTAAAAATCAGGAGCAAATCATGTGGAAACTTGGGGCCATAGTTTCTGAGTAGGTGCAGTTGACACCATTTCTGATTTATCCAGGCTATTGTCAGGAGATCTGATTTCCCATTTTGCCATGTTTCTAGTGCCATGCTATTTTAAACAAGCACAACAACTTTGAACACCATGCGTGATGACACAGCTGATCTATTTCATGAGTCTTAACCTCCCTACTAATCTCACATAAAGAACTTGGTTTCAATATCTTTTGCAAATCCAAGTAAACGACATGTACTGGATTACCCATGTCCTGTAGCTTAGCTACCTCCTCAAAGAATGCCAGTAGGTTAGTCAGGCATGGCCTATTACTTCGAAAGCCTTGCTCCATATAGCTGTACTCCAAGTGTTCATTTACAGCATCCTGTGCAATGTCTTCAACATTTTCCCACTATGGATGGTAGGCTAACTGGCCTGTACTTAATGGGGTTGTGCTTACTTTTTTGAATATTAGAACTACATTTGCTATTTTCCGGTCCCCGTCTACTCCAGTTTTTATGGTTGCTAAAAATGATCGAATAAAGCATCATTAATTTCTTCCTTTTAATTTCTTGACAATCTATGATCTATCCCATCTGATTCAGTGTTAATATTTAATTTTTTTAGTTTCTGCATAACATGTCCTTCACTAGCTAGTAAGTGAGAGATGCATTTATTCTGATAGGAATTTATCTTTACAGTGTTCGTTTGTGAAAACAGTTGTGAAAGATCCATTCAATACATTTGCCATATCCTAAAAAAACTACAGAGGTTTTAACATAGAAACTTAGAAAATAGGTGCAGGAGTAGGCCATTCAGCCCTTCGAGCCTGCACCACCATTCAATAAGATCATGGCTGATCATTCACTTCAGTAGCCCTTTCCTGCTTTCTCTCCATACCCCTTGATCCCTTTAGCCGTAAGGGCCATATATAACTCCCTCTTGAATATATCCAATGAACTGACATCAACAACTCTCTGCGGTAGGGAATTCCACAGGTTAACAACTCTGAGTGAAGAAGTTTCTCCTCATCTCAGTCCTAAATGGCTTACCCCTTATCCTTAGACTGTGACCCCTGGTTCTGGACTTCCCCAACATCGGGAACATTCTTCCTGCATCCTGTCCCATCAGAATTTTATGTTTCTATGAGATCCCTGCTCATCCTTCTAAACTTCAGAGAATAAAGGCCCAGTCGATCCAGTTTCTCCTCATATTTCAGTCCAGCCATCCCGGGAATCAGTCTAGCGAACCTTCGCTGCACTCCCCCAATAGCAAGAACGTCCTTCCTCAGATTAGGAGAGCAAAACTGAACACAATATTCCAGGTGAGGCCTCACCAAGGCCCTGTATGACTGCAGTAAGACCTTTCTGTTCCTCTACTCAAATCCCCGAGCTATGAAGGCCAACATATCATTTGCCGCCTTCACCGCCTGCTGTACCTGCATGCCAGCTTTCAATGACTGATGTCCCATGACACCAAGGTCTCGTTGCACCTCCCCTTTTCCTAATCTGCCACCATTCAGATAATATTCTGCCTTCGTGTTTTTGCCCCCAAAGTGGATAACCTCACATTTATCCACATTGGGCAAATGCATGACATATTCACCTAACCTGTCCAAGTCACTGCAGCCTCTTAGCATCCTCCTCACAGCTCACACCGCCACCCAGTTTAGTGTCATCTGCAAACTTGGAGATATTACACTCAATTCCTTCATCAAAATCATTAATGTATATTGTAAATAACTGGAGTCCCAGTACTGAGCCCTGCGGCACCCCACTAGTCACTGCCTGCCATTCTGAAAAGGACCCATTTATCCTGACACTCTGCTTCCTGTCTGCCAACCAGTTCTCTATCCACGTCAGTACATTACCCCCAGTACCATGTGCTTTAATTTTGCACACCAATCTCTTGTGTGGAACTTTGTCAAAAGCCTTTTGAAAGTCCAAATACACCACATCCAATGGTTCTCCCTTGTCCACTCTACCAGTTACATGCTCAAAAAATTCCAGAAGATTTGTCAAGCATGATTTCCCTTTCATAAATCCATGCTGACTTGGACCGATCTTGTCACTGCTTTCAAATGCGCTGTTATTTCATCTTTAATAATTGATTCCAACATTGTCCCCATTACTGATGTCGGGCTAACCGGTCTGTAATTATTCGTTTTCTCTCTCCCTCCTTTTTTAAAAAGTGGTGTTACATTAGCTACCCTCCAGTCCATAGGAACTGATCCAGAGTCGATAGACTGTTGGAAAATGATCACCAATGAATCCACTATTTCTGTGGCCACTTCCCGATGTACTCTGGGATGCAGACTATCCGGCCCCGGGGATCTATCGGCCTTCAATCCCATCAATTTCCCCAACACAATTTCCCGCCTAATAAGGATATCCTTCAGTTCCTCCTCCTCACTAGACCCTTGGTCCCCTCGTACTTCCGGAAGGTTGTTTGTGTCTTCCTTCGTGAAGACAGAACCAAAGTATTTGTTCAATTGGTCTGCCATTTCTTCATTCCCCATTATAAATTCCCCTGAATCTGACTGCAAGGGACCTACGCTCATCTTCACTAATCTTTTTCTCTTCACATATCTGTCGAAGATTTTGCGGTCAGTTTTTATGTTCCCAGCAAACTACCTCTCGTACTCTATTTTCCCCTTCCTAATTAAACCCTTTGTCCTCCTCTGCTGAATTCTAAATTTCTCCCAGTCCTCAGGTTTGCTGCTTTTTCTGGCCAATTTATATGCCTCTTCCTTGGATTTAACACTATCCTTAGCCACGGTTGAGCCATCGTCCCCATTTTATTTTTACTCCAGACAAGGATGTACAATTGCTGAAGTTCATCCATGTGATCTTTAAATGTTTGCCATTGCCTATCCACCATCAATCCCTTAAGTATCATTTGCCAGTCTATTCTAGCCAATTCACGTCTCATACCATCGAAGTTACCTTTCCTTAAGTTCAGGACCCTAGTCTCTGAATTAATTGTGTCACTCTCCATCTTAATAAAGAATTCTACCATGTTACGGTCATTCTTCCACAAGGGGCCTCGCACAACAAGATTGCTAATTAGTCCCTTCTCATTACACATCACCCAGTCTAGGATGGCCAGCCCTCTAGTTGGTTCCTTGACATATTGGTCCAGAAAACCATCCCTAATACACTCCAGGAAATCCTCCTCCACCATATTGCTACCAGTTTGGTTAGCCCAATCTATATGTAGATTAAAGTCGCCCTAATTTTTTGTTTGATGCTGTCCCCAACCTCACGACTACTGTTTGGTGGTCTGTACACAACTCCCACTAGCGTTTTCTGCCCTTTAGTATTCCGCGGCTCCACCCATACAGATTCCACATCATCCAAGCTATTGTCCTTTCTCACTATTGCGTTAATTTCCTCTTTAACCAGCAACCTTACCCCACCTCCTTTTCCTTTCTGTCTATCCTTCCTGAATGTTGAATACCCCTGGATGTTGAGTTCCCAGCCTTGGTCACCCTGGAGCCATGTCTCCGCGATGCCAATTATATCATATTTATTCATTGCTGCCTGTGCAGTTAATTCGTCCACCTTATTACGCATTGAGGCACAGAGCCTTCAGGCTTGTCTTTTTAACATACGTTGCCCTTTGAGTTTTGCTGCAATGTGGCCCTTTTTGCTTTTTGCCTTGGGTTTCTCTGCCCTCCACTTTTACTTTTCCTCTTTCTCTCTTTTGCTTCTGTCCCCATTCTACTTCCCTCTGTCTCCCTGCATAGGTTCCCATCCCCCTGCCATATTAGTTTAAGCCCTCCCCTGCAGCACTAGAAAACACTTCCCCCTTGGACATTGGTTCCGGTCCTGCCCAGGTGCAGATCGTCCGGTTTGTTCTGGTCCCACCTCCCCAGAACCGGTTCCAATGCGCCAGGAATTTGAATCTCTCCCTTCTGCACCACCACTCAAGCCACGTATTCATTGAGCTATCCTGCGATTCCTACTCTGACTAGCACGTGGCACAGGTAGCAATCCTGAGATTACTACCTTTGAGGTCCTACTTTTTAATTTAACTCCTAGCTCCCTAAATTCAGCTTGCAGGACCTCATCCCGTTTTTTACCTATATCGTTGGTACCTGTATGTACCACGACAACTGGCTGTTCACCCTCCCCCTTCAAAATGTCCTGCAACCGCTCCGAGACATCCTTGACTCTTGCACCAGGGAGGCAACATACCATCCTGGAGTCTCAATTGTGGCCGCAGAAACCTCTATCTATTTTCCTTACAATAGAATCCCCTACCACTATAGCTCTCCCACTCTTTCCTGCCCTCCTGTGCAGCAGAGCCACCCACGGTGCCATGGACTTGGCTGCTGCTGCCCTGCCCTGATGAGACATCCCCCCCCCCCCCCCAACAGTACCCAAAGCAGTGTATCTGTTTTGGATGGGGATGACCGCAGGGGACCTCTGCACTACCTTCCTTCCTTCTGCTCTTCCTGTTGATCATCCATTCCCTATCTGTCTGTGTAACCTTTACCTGCGGTATGATCAACTCACTAAACGTGCTATTCACGGCATCCTCAGAAACGCGCAAGCTCCAGAGTGAATCCACCCGTAGCTCCAGTGCCGCAAGGCGGTCTGTCAGGATCTGCAGCAGGATATACTTCCCGCATTTGTAGTCGTCAGGGACACTGTGTCCCTGACTTCCCACATAGCGCAGGAGGAGCATGACACGTGTCCGAGCTCTCCTGCCATGACTTAACCCTTAGATTGACTTAATTTGGCAACAACAATGATAAAGGTTACTTACTGATAAAGGAAAAGAAAAGAAAAACTACGCGCCAATCATCAGCCAATCACTTACCCCCTTGGCTGTGACGTCACCTTTCGATTTTTTTCTACTTCTTTGTTTACCTTCTGCCCCTGCTGCAGCTGCACCAGCTGGCCTCTCCGACTACCCGAACTCCCGCTCCTGTGTCCGCCTCCAATGACACTCGGGCCTTTATAGGCCTCTCCGACTCCCCGAACTCCCGCTCCTGTGGCCTCCTCAACGCCTCTCGGGCCTTTACAGGCCGCTCTACTGCCCGAACTCCTGCTCCTGTGGCCTCCTCAATGCCTCTCAGGCCTTTACAGGCCGCTCTACTGCCCGAACTCCTGCTCCTGTGGCCTCCTCAATGCCTCTCAGGCCTTTACAGGCCGCTCTACTGCCAGAACTTCCGCTCCTGTGGCCTCCGACACCTCTCGAGCCTTTATAGGCCGCTCTACTGCCCGAACTCCCGCTCCTGTTTCCCCTTGCAGAGCCCACTATTTTATAGGAATGGAGAAGATTGAGTACTTTTGCAAGAATGTTGGCTTACTGCAGTGGGGAAAGAAGAGACTGGAGTTTGTTAGGTTGTCGTTAAATTATACGGAGCTAAAAAGGAAATTTCAAAAAGATGAAATGCAGAGGGCATCTTTGAAATAACAACACAATAAAACACAAAGACAAAATATACATCGTCACAATAAAAGTCCATGAATTGTCACAGAATAGCTACAAGGGCCAGAACCAAGAATGACTTGATCCTTGTCCAACTGGAAGTTCTCAATCTGTTCTTGAGTCGGTTCCTAATAGGTACATACACTCAGCCTGTTGCACTTCATAAGATTAAACATCCCAGGTTGAGCTGGCTTTGAAACCTGTAAGACTCCACCCTTGGCGTGCTTTGCTGCTTTCAATCACAATATTGAATCTGTTCGTCATGGCTCTTATCAACATCAAGCCCCGCAGCATCGTTAATTTTTGCTGAAGCCCGCAGTTTTCTTCCCCCCTCTTCTGAAGGCAATGACCCGTGCTGAGGTTGTATCACGACTGGCATCACAGCAAAGTTTGATCCTGCCTTCACCTGAATTATACATGTAAACCTAGGGCGGGGATCACTGGTTAGTGATCCAGATCAGGGAATCTTGCGAATGTTCCTCTCGCTAGCTTGAGGGCACTAGGGCCAATTGTAGCATTCCTGTCGCCCTGGCTGAGATCAGTCAGCTGAGTGTAGACCACAGACCAGACCGCCTGAAGGACTTTACTGGCAGATAATGACTTCAGAAATTTCTTGCTTTCTAATTAATGTCATTTTGCCTCTGAAATACATTGCATCTTTCTTACGGAGGCAATATTCCCTTTAAGCTACGCAGTGCTCTGCAGCTCTTGCGCAGCAGGCTCACTGGCTTTTAAATCGGAAAATCTGTGCATGAGTGGTATGGGGCTGCACCCCCCGCCCATCCCCCCCCACCCCAAAAAAAATTGAAGGGAGTCTTGTTGGGCATCATGAGAATTTTGTTCTCCTTTGTCAATCACACATGCTTGTTCACATTGAACACGTGCTGCTGCTCTCATTTCCGCTGCCTTTAAAGCTCTTGCCTGCTGTAATGGTGAGGTTTATTTAGGGACATTTATATTAAAGAAAATGGCAATTTATGGAATAGGAAGAAAATTGAGATTCAGTTCACGTGTATGCTGTTGCAGATACTGTACAACACTTCTTTGTATCTCGCACTGAACACTGCAGCATATTCTGACAAAACATTACAGTTGTGACCTCTGTTTATTTCACATTTTAGACTATCTCTAACCAATGTCTCCTTGTTGCAGGAAGCGGCAGCCGTCACATTCTAGTCAGACCAAGAGTTTTCAGCTCAGTTCTCCATTCCAGAAATCCTCAGGGGAAACTGCACCACAATCAAGCCCTGTCAAGAATTCTTTGTTGGTAAAAAGTCACATTTATGATTGTTTTTATGTCATTACTGTAATTTCCTGCAATAACCTGTCTGCTGCAACTGAAATATATGCTCTGGATAGTTGGAGAGCTCTTTTGGGCTTGAATAAAATGGTTGCCTTGTTCAAATTTCTTTAGTATTCATATGTGAAGTCCTAGTGAGAACTGGGATGCCTTTGAAAATGCCAAAATGAACAAATCTGGAATTTAGGTTGGTTTTAAGTGAGAGTGGAAGTGGACTGTTATAGTTATATATGTATGTTAACTGGCTGTTAAAATGGATGAAGTAAAATAGGCATAGGAAGACACAGTGAGTGAAAGATAATGTTTGAACACATTATAAAAATGGAACGTTATTAATTCAAATGAATAAGGAGGTGAGGGTTTTTGGTGGCTACAGTATGGTATTTTCTCTCTTTGGCTATCTTTTGAAGCTCAACACTTGCAGTGCTGCAGATGAATTTAATCGTCTGGGTATAGTCAGACTGCAGGATATAGCGGTCAATCAAGGTCAACCAATTCTGATTGGTTGTAAAGCAG